>NC_090741.1:79126704-79355259 GCF_036898095.1 Palaemon carinicauda | reverse complement strand
TGCACAAAATTTACCAGAGTAATCCCTGTGTGAAAACTCCTCCCCAGAGTAATCCTCTTGCAAAAAAGACTTCAGCAGAGTAACCCCCTGGCAGAAAACCTCACCAGAATGATACCCTTCCAAGACTCTTCGCCTGAGTAATCCCCTTGCACAAAACTTACCAGAGTAATCCCTGTGTGAAAACTCCTCCCCAGAGTAATCCTCTTGCAAAAAAGACTTCAGCAGAGTAACCCCCTGGCAGAAAACCTCACCAGAATGATACCCTTCCAAGACTCTTCCTGAGTAATCCCCTTGCACAAAACTTACCAGAGTAATCCCTGTGTGAAAACTCCTCCCCAGAGTAATCCTCTTGCAAAAAAGACTTCAGCAGAGTAACCCCCTGGCAGAAAACCTCACCAGAATGATACCCTTCCAAGACTCTTCGCCTGAGTAATCCCCTTGCACAAAACTTACCAGAGTAATCCCTGTGTGAAAACTCCTCCCCAGAGTAATCCTCTTGCAAAAAAGACTTCAGCAGAGTAGCCCCCTGGCAGAAAACCTCACCAGAATGATACCCTTCCAAGACTCTTCGCCTGAGTAATCCCCTTGCACAAAACTTACCAGAGTAATCCCTGTGTGAAAACTCCTCCCCAGAGTAATCCTCTTGCAAAAAAGACTTCAGCAGAGTAACCCCTGGCAGAAAACCTCACCAGAATGATACCCTTCCAAGACTCTTCGCCTGAGTAATCCCCTTGCACAAAACTTACCAGAGTAATCCCTGTGTGAAAACTCCTCCCCAGAGTAATCCTCTTGCAAAAAAGACTTCAGCAGAGTAACCCCCTGGCAGAAAACCTCACCAGAATGATACCCTTCCAAGACTCTTCGCCTGAGTAATCCCCTTGCACAAAACTTACCAGAGTAATCCCTGTGTGAAAACTCCTCCCCAGAGTAATCCTCTTGCAAAAAAGACTTCAGCAGAGTACCCCCTGGCAGAAAACCTCACCAGAATGATACCCTTCCAAGACTCTTGCCTGAGTAATCCCCTTGCAAAACTTACCAGAGTAATCCCTGTGTGAAAACTCCTCCCCAGAGTAATCCTCTTGCAAAAAAGACTTCAGCAGAGTACCCCCTGGCAGAAAACCTCACCAGAATGATACCCTTCCAAGACTCTTGCCTGAGTAATCCCCTTGCACAAAACTTACCAGAGTAATCCCTGTGTGAAAACTCCTCCCCAGAGTAATCCTCTTGCAAAAAAGACTTCAGCAGAGTAACCCCCTGGCAGAAAACCTCACCAGAATGATACCCTTCCAAGACTCTTCGCCTGAGTAATCCCCTTGCACAAAACTTACCAGAGTAATCCCTGTGTGAAAACTCCTCCCCAGAGTAATCCTCTTGCAAAAAAGACTTCAGCAGAGTACCCCCTGGCAGAAAACCTCACCAGAATGATACCCTTCCAAGACTCTTCGCCTGAGTAATCCCCTTGCACAAAACTTACCAGAGTAATCCCTGTGTGAAAACTCCTCCCCAGAGTAATCCTCTTGCAAAAAAGACTTCAGCAGAGTAGCCCCTGGCAGAAAACCTCACCAGAATGATACCCTTCCAAGACTCTTCGCCTGAGTAATCCCCTTGCACAAAACTTACCAGAGTAATCCCTGTGTGAAAACTCCTCCCCAGAGTAATCCTCTTGCAAAAAAGACTTCAGCAGAGTAACCCCCTGGCAGAAAACCTCACCAGAATGATACCCTTCCAAGACTCTTCGCCTGAGTAATCCCCTTGCACAAAACTTACCAGAGTAATCCCTGTGTGAAAACTCCTCCCCAGAGTAATCCTCTTGCAAAAAAGACTTCAGCAGAGTAGCCCCTGGCAGAAAACCTCACCAGAATGATACCCTTCCAAGACTCTTCGCCTGAGTAATCCCCTTGCACAAAACTTACCAGAGTAATCCCTGTGTGAAAACTCCTCCCCAGAGTAATCCTCTTGCAAAAAAGACTTCAGCAGAGTAGCCCCTGGCAGAAAACCTCACCAGAATGATACCCTTCCAAGACTCTTCACCTGAGTAATCCCCTTGCACAAAACTTACCAGAGTAATCCCTGTGTGAAAACTCCTCCCCAGAGTAATCCTCTTGCAAAAAAGACTTCAGCAGAGTAAGCCCCTGGCAGAAAACCTCACCAGAATGATACCCTTCCAAGACTCTTCCTGAGTAATCCCCTTGCACAAAACTTACCAGAGTAATCCCTGTGTGAAAACTCCTCCCCAGAGTAATCCTCTTGCAAAAAAGACTTCAGCAGAGTACCCCCTGGCAGAAAACCTCACCAGAATGATACCCTTCCAAGACTCTTCACCTGAGTAATCCCCTTGCACAAAACTTACCAGAGTAATCCCTGTGTGAAAACTCCTCCCCAGAGTAATCCTCTTGCAAAAAAGACTTCAGCAGAGTAGCCCCTGGCAGAAAACCTCACCAGAATGATACCCTTCCAAGACTCTTCGCCTGAGTAATCCCCTTGCACAAAACTTACCAGAGTAATCCCTGTGTGAAAACTCCTCCCCAGAGTAATCCTCTTGCAAAAAAGACTTCAGCAGAGTAGCCCCTGGCAGAAAACCTCACCAGAATAATACCCTTCCAAGACTCTTCGCCTGAGTAATCCCCTTGCACAAAACTTACCAGAGTAATCCCTGTGTGAAAACTCCTCCCCAGAGTAATCCTCTTGCAAAAAAGACTTCAGCAGAGTAACCCCTGGCAGAAAACCTCACCAGAATAATACCCTTCCAAGACTCTTCGTCTGAGTAATCCCCTTGCACAAAACTTACCAGAGTAATCCCTGTGTGAAAACTCCTCCCCAGAGTAATCCTCTTGCAAAAAAGACTTCAGCAGAGAACCCCCTGGCAGAAAACCTCACCAGAATGATACCCTTCCAAGACTCTTCCCTGAGTAATCCCCTTGCACAAAACTTACCAGAGTAATCCCTGTGTGAAAACTCCTCCCCAGAGTAATCCTCTTGCAAAAAAGACTTCAGCAGAGTAACCCCTGGCAGAAAACCTCACCAGAATGATACCCTTCCAAGACTCTTCGCCTGAGTAATCCCCTTGCACAAAACTTACCAGAGTAATCCCTGTGTGAAAACTCCTCCCCAGAGTAATCCTCTTGCAAAAAAGACCTTCAGCAGAGTAACCCCTGGCAGAAAACCTCACCAGAATGATACCCTTCCAAGACTCTTCGCCTGAGTAATCCCCTTGCACAAAACTTACCAGAGTAATCCCTGTGTGAAAACTCCTCCCCAGAGTAATCCTCTTGCAAAAAAGACTTCAGCAGAGTAGCCCCCTGGCAGAAAACCTCACCAGAATGATACCCTTCCAAGACTCTTCGCCTGAGTAATCCCCTTGCACAAAACTTACCAGAGTAATCCCTGTGTGAAAACTCCTCCCCAGAGTAATCCTCTTGCAAAAAAGACTTCAGCAGAGTAGCCCCTGGCAGAAAACCTCACCAGAATGATACCCTTCCAAGACTCTTCGCCTGAGTAATCCCCTTGCACAAAACTTACCAGAGTAATCCCTGTGTGAAAACTCCTCCCCAGAGTAATCCTCTTGCAAAAAAGACTTCAGCAGAGTAGCCCCTGGCAGAAAACCTCACCAGAATGATACCCTTCCAAGACTCTTCGCCTGAGTAATCCCCTTGCACAAAACTTACCAGAGTAATCCCTGTGTGAAAACTCCTCCCCAGAGTAATCCTCTTGCAAAAAAGACTTCAGCAGAGTACCCCCTGGCAGAAAACCTCACCAGAATGATACCCTTCCAAGACTCTTCGCCTGAGTAATCCCCTTGCACAAAACTTACCAGAGTAATCCCTGTGTGAAAACTCCTCCCCAGAGTAATCCTCTTGCAAAAAAGACTTCAGCAGAGTAACCCCCTGGCAGAAAACCTCACCAGAATGATACCCTTCCAAGACTCTTCGCCTGAGTAATCCCCTTGCACAAAATTTACCAGAGTAATCCCTGTGTGAAAACTCCTCCCCAGAGTAATCCTCTTGCAAAAAAGACTTCAGCAGAGTAACCCCCTGGCAGAAAACCTCACCAGAATGATACCCTTCCAAGACTCTTCGCCTGAGTAATCCCCTTGCACAAAATTTACCAGAGTAATCCCTGTGTGAAAACTCCTCCCCAGAGTAATCCTCTTGCAAAAAAGACTTCAGCAGAGTAACCCCCTGGCAGAAAACCTCACCAGAATGATACCCTTCCAAGACTCTTCGCCTGAGTAATCCCCTTGCACAAAACTTACCAGAGTAATCCCTGTGTGAAAACTCCTCCCCAGAGTAATCCTCTTGCAAAAAAGACTTCAGCAGAGTAACCCCCTGGCAGAAAACCTCACCAGAATGATACCCTTCCAAGACTCTTGCCTGAGTAATCCCCTTGCACAAAACTTACCAGAGTAATCCCTGTGTGAAAACTCCTCCCCAGAGTAATCCTCTTGCAAAAAAGACTTCAGCAGAGTACCCCCTGGCAGAAAACCTCACCAGAATGATACCCTTCCAAGACTCTTCGCCTGAGTAATCCCCTTGCACAAAACTTACCAGAGTAATCCCTGTGTGAAAACTCCTCCCCAGAGTAATCCTCTTGCAAAAAAGACTTCAGCAGAGTGCCCTGGCAGAAAACCTCACCAGAATGATACCCTTCCAAGACTCTTCGCCTGAGTAATCCCCTTGCACAAAACTTACCAGAGTAATCCCTGTGTGAAAACTCCTCCCCAGAGTAATCCTCTTGCAAAAAAGACTTCAGCAGAGTAACCCCTGGCAGAAAACCTCACCAGAATGATACCCTTCCAAGACTCTTCGCCTGAGTAATCCCCTTGCACAAAACTTACCAGAGTAATCCCTGTGTGAAAACTCCTCCCCAGAGTAATCCTCTTGCAAAAAAGACTTCAGCAGAGTAACCCCCTGGCAGAAAACCTCACCAGAATGATACCCTTCCAAGACTCTTCGCCTGAGTAATCCCCTTGCACAAAATTTACCAGAGTAATCCCTGTGTGAAAACTCCTCCCCAGAGTAATCCTCTTGCAAAAAAGACTTCAGCAGAGTAACACCCCTGGCAGAAAACCTCACCAGAATGATACCCTTCCAAGACTCTTTGCCTGAGTAATCCCCTTGCACAAAACTTACCAGAGTAATCCCTGTGTGAAACTCCTCCCAGAGTAATCCTCTTGCAAAAAGACTTCAGCAGAGTAACCCCCTGGCAGAAAACCTCACCAGAATAATACCCTTCCAAGACTCTTCACCTGAGTAATCCCCTTGCACAAAACTTACCAGAGTAATCCCTGTGTGAAAACTCCTCCCCAGAGTAATCCTCTTGCAAAAAAGACTTCAGCAGAGTAACCCCCTGGCAGAAAACCTCACCAGAATGATACCCTTCCAAGACTCTTCCCTGAGTAATCCCCTTGCACAAAACTTACCAGAGTAATCCCTGTGTGAAAACTCCTCCCCAGAGTAATCCTCTTGCAAAAAAGACTTCAGCAGAGTAGCCCCTGGCAGAAAACCTCACCAGAATGATACCCTTCCAAGACTCTTCGCCTGAGTAATCCCCTTGCACAAAACTTACCAGAGTAATCCCTGTGTGAAAACTCCTCCCCAGAGTAATCCTCTTGCAAAAAAGACTTCAGCAGAGTAGCCCCCTGGCAGAAAACCTCACCAGAATGATACCCTTCCAAGACTCTTCGCCTGAGTAATCCCCTTGCACAAAACTTACCAGAGTAATCCCTGTGTGAAAACTCCTCCCCAGAGTAATCCTCTTGCAAAAAAGACTTCAGCAGAGTAGCCCCTGGCAGAAAACCTCACCAGAATGATACCCTTCCAAGACTCTTCGCCTGAGTAATCCCCTTGCACAAAACTTACCAGAGTAATCCCTGTGTGAAAACTCCTGCCCAGAGTAATCCTCTTGCAAAAAAGACTTCAGCAGAGTAGCCCCCTGGCAGAAAACCTCACCAGAATGATACCCTTCCAAGACTCTTCACCTGAGTAATCCCCTTGCACAAAACTTACCAGAGTAATCCCTGTGTGAAAACTCCTCCCCAGAGTAATCCTCTCGCAAAAAAGACTTCAGCAGAGTAACCCCCTCCTGAAAACCTCACCAGAATGATACCCTTCCAAGACTCTTCACCTGAGTAATCCCCTTGCACAAAACTTACCAGAGTAATCCCTGTGTGAAAACTCCTCCCCAGAGTAATCCTCTTGCAAAAAAGACTTCAGCAGAGTAGCCCACTGGCAGAAAACCTCACCAGAATGATACCCTTCCAAGACTCTTCCCTGAGTAATCCCCTTGCACAAAACTTACCAGAGTAATCCCTGTGTGAAAACTCCTCCCAGAGTAATCCTCTTGCAAAAAAGACTTCAGCAGAGTATCCCCTGGCAGAAAACCTCACCAGAATGATACCCTTCCAAGACTCTTCCCTGAGTAATCCCCTTGCACAAAACTTACCAGAGTAATCCCTGTGTGAAAACTCCTCCCCAGAGTAATCCTCTTGCAAAAAAGACTTCAGCAGAGTAGCCCCCTGGCAGAAAACCTCACCAGAATAATACCCTTCCAAGACTCTTCGCCTGAGTAATCCCCTTGCACAAAACTTACCAGAGTAATCCCTGTGTGAAAACTCCTCCCCAGAGTAATCCTCTTGCAAAAAAGACTTCAGCAGAGTAACCCCCTGGCAGAAAACCTCACCAGAATGATACCCTTCCAAGACTCTTCGCCTGAGTAATCCCCTTGCACAAAACTTACCAGAGTAATCCCTGTGTGAAAACTCCTCCCCAGAGTAATCCTCTTGCAAAAAAGACTTCAGCAGAGTAACCCCTGGCAGAAAACCTCACCAGAATGATACCCTTCCAAGACTCTTCCCTGAGTAATCCCCTTGCACAAAACTTACCAGAGTAATCCCTGTGTGAAAACTCCTCCCCAGAGTAATCCTCTTGCAAAAAAGACTTCAGCAGAGTACCCCCTGGCAGAAAACCTCACCAGAATGATACCCTTCCAAGACTCTTCGCCTGAGTAATCCCCTTGCACAAAACTTACCAGAGTAATCCCTGTGTGAAAACTCCTCCCCAGAGTAATCCTCTTGCAAAAAAGACTTCAGCAGAGTAGCCCCTGGCAGAAAACCTCACCAGAATGATACCCTTCCAAGACTCTTCGCCTGAGTAATCCCCTTGCACAAAACTTACCAGAGTAATCCCTGTGTGAAAACTCCTCCCCAGAGTAATCCTCTTGCAAAAAAGACTTCAGCAGAGTAGCCCCCTGGCAGAAAACCTCACCAGAATGATACCCTTCCAAGACTCTTCGCCTGAGTAATCCCCTTGCACAAAACTTACCAGAGTAATCCCTGTGTGAAAACTCCTCCCCAGAGTAATCCTCTTGCAAAAAAGACTTCAGCAGAGTAGCCCCCTGGCAGAAAACCTCACCAGAATGATACCCTTCCAAGACTCTTCGCCTGAGTAATCCCCTTGCACAAAACTTACCAGAGTAATCCCTGTGTGAAAACTCCTCCCCAGAGTAATCCTCTTGCAAAAAAGACTTCAGCAGAGTAACCCCCTGGCAGAAAACCTCACCAGAATGATACCCTTCCAAGACTCTTCGCCTGAGTAATCCCCTTGCACAAAACTTACCAGAGTAATCCCTGTGTGAAAACTCCTCCCCAGAGTAATCCTCTTGCAAAAAAGACTTCAGCAGAGTAACCCCCTGGCAGAAAACTCACCAGAATGATACCCTTCCAAGACTCTTCGCCTGAGTAATCCCCTTGCACAAAACTTACCAGAGTAATCCCTGTGTGAAAACTCCTCCCCAGAGTAATCCTCTTGCAAAAAAGACTTCAGCAGAGTAACCCCCTGGCAGAAAACCTCACCAGAATGATACCCTTCCAAGACTCTTGCCTGAGTAATCCCCTTGCACAAAACTTACCAGAGTAATCCCTGTGTGAAAACTCCTCCCCAGAGTAATCCTCTTGCAAAAAAGACTTCAGCAGAGTACCCCCTGGCAGAAAACCTCACCAGAATGATACCCTTCCAAGACTCTTCGCCTGAGTAATCCCCTTGCACAAAACTTACCAGAGTAATCCCTGTGTGAAAACTCCTCCCCAGAGTAATCCTCTTGCAAAAAAGACTTCAGCAGAGTAGCCCCTGGCAGAAAACCTCACCAGAATGATACCCTTCCAAGACTCTTCGCCTGAGTAATCCCCTTGCACAAAACTTACCAGAGTAATCCCTGTGTGAAAACTCCTCCCCAGAGTAATCCTCTTGCAAAAAAGACTTCAGCAGAGTACCCCCTGGCAGAAAACCTCACCAGAATGATACCCTTCCAAGACTCTTCGCCTGAGTAATCCCCTTGCACAAAACTTACCAGAGTAATCCCTGTGTGAAAACTCCTCCCCAGAGTAATCCTCTTGCAAAAAAGACTTCAGCAGAGTAACCCCTGGCAGAAAACCTCACCAGAATGATACCCTTCCAAGACTCTTCGCCTGAGTAATCCCCTTGCACAAAACTTACCAGAGTAATCCCTGTGTGAAAACTCCTCCCCAGAGTAATCCTCTTGCAAAAAAGACTTCAGCAGAGTAACCCCCTGGCAGAAAACCTCACCAGAATGATACCCTTCCAAGACTCTTCGCCTGAGTAATCCCCTTGCACAAAACTTACCAGAGTAATCCCTGTGTGAAAACTCCTCCCCAGAGTAATCCTCTTGCAAAAAAGACTTCAGCAGAGTACCCCTGGCAGAAAACCTCACCAGAATGATACCCTTCCAAGACTTTGCCTGAGTAATCCCCTTGCACAAAACTTACCAGAGTAATCCCTGTGTGAAAACTCCTCCCCAGAGTAATCCTCTTGCAAAAAAGACTTCAGCAGAGTAACCCCCTGGCAGAAAACCTCACCAGAATGATACCCTTCCAAGACTCTTCCTGAGTAATCCCCTTGCACAAAACTTACCAGAGTAATCCCTGTGTGAAAACTCCTCCCCAGAGTAATCCTCTTGCAAAAAAGACTTCAGCAGAGTACCCCCTGGCAGAAAACCTCACCAGAATGATACCCTTCCAAGACTCTTCGCCTGAGTAATCCCCTTGCACAAAACTTACCAGAGTAATCCCTGTGTGAAAACTCCTCCCCAGAGTAATCCTCTTGCAAAAAAGACTTCAGCAGAGTAGCCCCTGGCAGAAAACCTCACCAGAATGATACCCTTCCAAGACTCTTCGCCTGAGTAATCCCCTTGCACAAAACTTACCAGAGTAATCCCTGTGTGAAAACTCCTCCCCAGAGTAATCCTCTTGCAAAAAAGACTTCAGCAGAGTAGCCCCCTGGCAGAAAACCTCACCAGAATGATACCCTTCCAAGACTCTTCGACTGAGTAATCCCCTTGCACAAAACTTACCAGAGTAATCCCTGTGTGAAAACTCCTCCCCAGAGTAATCCTCTTGCAAAAAAGACTTCAGCAGAGTAAGCCCCCTGGCAGAAAACCTCACCAGAATGATACCCTTCCAAGACTCTTCGCCTGAGTAATCCCCTTGCACAAAACTTACCAGAGTAATCCCTGTGTGAAAACTCCTCCCCAGAGTAATCCTCTTGCAAAAAAGACTTCAGCAGAGTAGCCCCTGGCAGAAAACCTCACCAGAATGATACCCTTCCAAGACTCTTCGCCTGAGTAATCCCCTTGCACAAAACTTACCAGAGTAATCCCTGTGTGAAAACTCCTCCCCAGAGTAATCCTCTTGCAAAAAAGACTTCAGCAGAGTACCCCCTGGCTGAAAACCTCACCAGAATGATACCCTTCCAAGACTCTTCACCTGAGTAATCCCCTTGCACAAAACTTACCAGAGTAATCCCTGTGTGAAAACTCCTCCCCAGAGTAATCCTCTTGCAAAAAAGACTTCAGCAGAGTAGCCCCTGGCAGAAAACCTCACCAGAATGATACCCTTCCAAGACTCTTCCCTGAGTAATCCCCTTGCACAAAACTTACCAGAGTAATCCCTGTGTGAAAACTCCTCCCCAGAGTAATCCTCTTGCAAAAAAGACTTCAGCAGAGTACCCCCTGGCAGAAAACCTCACCAGAATGATACCCTTCCAAGACTCTTCACCTGAGTAATCCCCTTGCACAAAACTTACCAGAGTAATCCCTGTGTGAAAACTCCTCCCCAGAGTAATCCTCTTGCAAAAAAACTTCAGCAGAGTAGCCCCTGGCAGAAAACCTCACCAGAATGATACCCTTCCAAGACTCTTCGCCTGAGTAATCCCCTTGCACAAAACTTACCAGAGTAATCCCTGTGTGAAAACTCCTCCCCAGAGTAATCCTCTTGCAAAAAAGACTTCAGCAGAGTACCCCCTGGCAGAAAACCTCACCAGAATGATACCCTTCCAAGACTCTTCGCCTGAGTAATCCCCTTGCACAAAACTTACCAGAGTAATCCCTGTGTGAAAACTCCTCCCCAGAGTAATCCTCTTGCAAAAAAGACTTCAGCAGAGAACCCCTGGCAGAAAACCTCACCAGAATGATACCCTTCCAAGACTCTTCGCCTGAGTAATCCCCTTGCACAAAACTTACCAGAGTAATCCCTGTGTGAAAACTCCTCCCCAGAGTAATCCTCTTGCAAAAAAGACTTCAGCAGAGTACCCCCTGGCAGAAAACCTCACCAGAATGATACCCTTCCAAGACTCTTCGCCTGAGTAATCCCCTTGCACAAAACTTACCAGAGTAATCCCTGTGTGAAAACTCCTCCCCAGAGTAATCCTCTTGCAAAAAAGACTTCAGCAGAGTAACCCCCTGGCAGAAAACCTCACCAGAATGATACCCTTCCAAGACTCTTCGCCTGAGTAATCCCCTTGCACAAAACTTACCAGAGTAATCCCTGTGTGAAAACTCCTCCCCAGAGTAATCCTCTTGCAAAAAAGACTTCAGCAGAGTACCCCTGGCAGAAAACCTCACCAGAATGATACCCTTCCAAGACTCTTCGCCTGAGTAATCCCCTTGCACAAAACTTACCAGAGTAATCCCTGTGTGAAAACTCCTCCCCAGAGTAATCCTCTTGCAAAAAAGACTTCAGCAGAGTAGCCCCTGGCAGAAAACCTCACCAGAATGATACCCTTCCAAGACTCTTCCTGAGTAATCCCCTTGCACAAAACTTACCAGAGTAATCCCTGTGTGAAAACTCCTCCCCAGAGTAATCCTCTTGCAAAAAAGACTTCAGCAGAGTAGCCCCTGGCAGAAAACCTCACCAGAATGATACCCTTCCAAGACTCTTCGCCTGAGTAATCCCCTTGCACAAAACTTACCAGAGTAATCCCTGTGTGAAAACTCCTCCCCAGAGTAATCCTCTTGCAAAAAAGACTTCAGCAGAGTACCCCCTGGCAGAAAACCTCACCAGAATGATACCCTTCCAAGACTCTTCGCCTGAGTAATCCCCTTGCACAAAACTTACCAGAGTAATCCCTGTGTGAAAACTCCTCCCCAGAGTAATCCTCTTGCAAAAAAGACTTCAGCAGAGTACCCCCTGGCAGAAAACCTCACCAGAATGATACCCTTCCAAGACTCTTCGCCTGAGTAATCCCCTTGCACAAAACTTACCAGAGTAATCCCTGTGTGAAAACTCCTCCCCAGAGTAATCCTCTTGCAAAAAAGACTTCAGCAGAGTAACCCCCTGGCAGAAAACCTCACCAGAATGATACCCTTCCAAGACTCTTCGCCTGAGTAATCCCCTTGCACAAAATTTACCAGAGTAATCCCTGTGTGAAAACTCCTCCCCAGAGTAATCCTCTTGCAAAAAAGACTTCAGCAGAGTAACCCCCTGGCAGAAAACCTCACCAGAATGATACCCTTCCAAGACTCTTCGCCTGAGTAATCCCCTTGCACAAAATTTACCAGAGTAATCCCTGTGTGAAAACTCCTCCCCAGAGTAATCCTCTTGCAAAAAAGACTTCAGCAGAGTAACCCCCTGGCAGAAAACCTCACCAGAATGATACCCTTCCAAGACTCTTGCCTGAGTAATCCCCTTGCACAAAACTTACCAGAGTAATCCCTGTGTGAAAACTCCTCCCCAGAGTAATCCTCTTGCAAAAAAGACTTCAGCAGAGTAACCCCCTGGCAGAAAACCTCACCAGAATGATACCCTTCCAAGACTCTTCGCCTGAGTAATCCCCTTGCACAAAACTTACCAGAGTAATCCCTGTGTGAAAACTCCTCCCCAGAGTAATCCTCTTGCAAAAAAGACTTCAGCAGAGTGCCCCCTGGCAGAAAACCTCACCAGAATGATACCCTTCCAAGACTCTTTGCCTGAGTAATCCCCTTGCACAAAACTTACCAGAGTAATCCCTGTGTGAAAACTCCTCCCCAGAGTAATCCTCTTGCAAAAAAGACTTCAGCAGAGTAACCCCTGGCAGAAAACCTCACCAGAATGATACCCTTCCAAGACTCTTCGCCTGAGTAATCCCCTTGCACAAAACTTACCAGAGTAATCCCTGTGTGAAAACTCCTCCCCAGAGTAATCCTCTTGCAAAAAAGACTTCAGCAGAGTAACCCCTGGCAGAAAACCTCACCAGAATGATACCCTTCCAAGACTCTTGCCTGAGTAATCCCCTTGCACAAAACTTACCAGAGTAATCCCTGTGTGAAAACTCCTCCCCAGAGTAATCCTCTTGCAAAAAAGACTTCAGCAGAGTAACCCCCTGGCAGAAAACCTCACCAGAATGATACCCTTCCAAGACTCTTCGCCTGAGTAATCCCCTTGCACAAAACTTACCAGAGTAATCCCTGTGTGAAAACTCCTCCCCAGAGTAATCCTCTTGCAAAAAAGACTTCAGCAGAGTAACACCCCTGGCAGAAAACCTCACCAGAATAATACCCTTCCAAACTCTTTGCCTGTGTAATCCCCTTGCACAAAACTTACCAGAGTAATCCCTGTGTGAAAACTCCTCCCAGAGTAATCCTCTTGCAAAAAGACTTCAGCAGAGTAACCCCCTGGCAGAAAACCTCACCAGAATAATACCCTTCCAAGACTCTTCACCTGGTAATCCCCTTGCACAAAACTTACCAGAGTAATCCCTGTGTGAAAACTCCTCCCCAGAGTAATCCTCTTGCAAAAAAGACTTCAGCAGAGTAACCCCCTGGCAGAAAACCTCACCAGAATGATACCCTTCCAAGACTCTTCCCTGAGTAATCCCCTTGCACAAAACTTACCAGAGTAATCCCTGTGTGAAAACTCCTCCCCAGAGTAATCCTCTTGCAAAAAAGACTTCAGCAGAGTAGCCCCTGGCAGAAAACCTCACCAGAATGATACCCTTCCAAGACTCTTCGCCTGAGTAATCCCCTTGCACAAAACTTACCAGAGTAATCCCTGTGTGAAAACTCCTCCCCAGAGTAATCCTCTTGCAAAAAAGACTTCAGCAGAGTAGCCCCCTGGCAGAAAACCTCACCAGAATGATACCCTTCCAAGACTCTTCGCCTGAGTAATCCCCTTGCACAAAACTTACCAGAGTAATCCCTGTGTGAAAACTCCTCCCCAGAGTAATCCTCTTGCAAAAAAGACTTCAGCAGAGTAGCCCCCTGGCAGAAAACCTCACCAGAATGATACCCTTCCAAGACTCTTCGCCTGAGTAATCCCCTTGCACAAAACTTACCAGAGTAATCCCTGTGTGAAAACTCCTGCCCAGAGTAATCCTCTTGCAAAAAAGACTTCAGCAGAGTAGCCCCCTGGCAGAAAACCGCACCAGAATGATACCCTTCCAAGACTCTTCACCTGAGTAATCCCCTTGCACAAAACTTACCAGAGTAATCCCTGTGTGAAAACTCCTCCCCAGAGTAATCCTCTTGCAAAAAAGACTTCAGCAGAGTAACCCCCTCCTGAAAACTCACCAGAATGATACCCTTCCAAGACTCTTCGCCTGAGTAATCCCCTTGCACAAAACTTACCAGAGTAATCCCTGTGTGAAAACTCCTCCCCAGAGTAATCCTCTTGCAAAAAAGACTTCAGCAGAGTAGCCCCTGGCAGAAAACCTCACCAGAATGATACCCTTCCAAGACTCTTCGCCTGAGTAATCCCCTTGCACAAAACTTACCAGAGTAATCCCTGTGTGAAAACTCCTCCCAGAGTAATCCTCTTGCAAAAAAGACTTCAGCAGAGTACCCCCTGGCAGAAAACCTCACCAGAATAATACCCTTCCAAGACTCTTCGCCTGAGTAATCCCCTTGCACAAAACTTACCAGAGTAATCCCTGTGTGAAAACTCCTCCCCAGAGTAATCCTCTTGCAAAAAAGACTTCAGCAGAGTACCCCCTGGCAGAAAACCTCACCAGAATAATACCCTTCCAAGACTCTTCGCCTGAGTAATCCCCTTGCACAAAACTTACCAGAGTAATCCCTGTGTGAAAACTCCTCCCCAGAGTAATCCTCTTGCAAAAAAGACTTCAGCAGAGTAACCCCTGGCAGAAAACCTCACCAGAATGATACCCTTCCAAGACTCTTCGCCTGAGTAATCCCCTTGCACAAAACTTACCAGAGTAATCCCTGTGTGAAAACTCCTCCCCAGAGTAATCCTCTTGCAAAAAAGACTTCAGCAGAGTAACCCCTGGCAGAAAACCTCACCAGAATGATACCCTTCCAAGACTCTTCGCCTGAGTAATCCCCTTGCACAAAACTTACCAGAGTAATCCCTGTGTGAAAACTCCTCCCCAGAGTAATCCTCTTGCAAAAAAGACTTCAGCAGAGTAGCCCCTGGCAGAAAACCTCACCAGAATGATACCCTTCCAAGACTCTTCCCTGAGTAATCCCCTTGCACAAAACTTACCAGAGTAATCCCTGTGTGAAAACTCCTCCCCAGAGTAATCCTCTTGCAAAAAAGACTTCAGCAGAGTAGCCCCTGGCAGAAAACCTCACCAGAATGATACCCTTCCAAGACTCTTCGCCTGAGTAATCCCCTTGCACAAAACTTACCAGAGTAATCCCTGTGTGAAAACTCCTCCCCAGAGTAATCCTCTTGCAAAAAAGACTTCAGCAGAGTAGCCCCCTGGCAGAAAACCTCACCAGAATGATACCCTTCCAAGACTCTTCGCCTGAGTAATCCCCTTGCACAAAACTTACCAGAGTAATCCCTGTGTGAAAACTCCTCCCCAGAGTAATCCTCTTGCAAAAAAGACTTCAGCAGAGTACCCCCTGGCAGAAAACCTCACCAGAATGATACCCTTCCAAGACTCTTCGCCTGAGTAATCCCCTTGCACAAAACTTACCAGAGTAATCCCTGTGTGAAAACTCCTCCCCAGAGTAATCCTCTTGCAAAAAAGACTTCAGCAGAGTAACCCCCTGGCAGAAAACCTCACCAGAATGATACCCTTCCAAGACTCTTCGCCTGAGTAATCCCCTTGCACAAAATTTACCAGAGTAATCCCTGTGTGAAAACTCCTCCCCAGAGTAATCCTCTTGCAAAAAAGACTTCAGCAGAGTAACCCCCTGGCAGAAAACCTCACCAGAATGATACCCTTCCAAGACTCTTCGCCTGAGTAATCCCCTTGCACAAAACTTACCAGAGTAATCCCTGTGTGAAAACTCCTCCCCAGAGTAATCCTCTTGCAAAAAAGACTTCAGCAGAGTACCCCCTGGCAGAAAACCTCACCAGAATGATACCCTTCCAAGACTCTTCGCCTGAGTAATCCCCTTGCACAAAACTTACCAGAGTAATCCCTGTGTGAAAACTCCTCCCCAGAGTAATCCTCTTGCAAAAAAGACTTCAGCAGAGTAGCCCCTGGCAGAAAACCTCACCAGAATGATACCCTTCCAAGACTCTTCGCCTGAGTAATCCCCTTGCACAAAACTTACCAGAGTAATCCCTGTGTGAAAACTCCTCCCCAGAGTAATCCTCTTGCAAAAAAGACTTCAGCAGAGTACCCCTGGCAGAAAACCTCACCAGAATGATACCCTTCCAAGACTCTTGCCTGAGTAATCCCCTTGCACAAAACTTACCAGAGTAATCCCTGTGTGAAAACTCCTCCCCAGAGTAATCCTCTTGCAAAAAAGACTTCAGCAGAGTAACCCCCTGGCAGAAAACCTCACCAGAATGATACCCTTCCAAGACTCTTGCCTGAGTAATCCCCTTGCACAAAACTTACCAGAGTAATCCCTGTGTGAAAACTCCTCCCCAGAGTAATCCTCTTGCAAAAAAGACTTCAGCAGAGTAACCCCTGGCAGAAAACCTCACCAGAATGATACCCTTCCAAGACTCTTGCCTGAGTAATCCCCTTGCACAAAACTTACCAGAGTAATCCCTGTGTGAAAACTCCTCCCCAGAGTAATCCTCTTGCAAAAAAGACTTCAGCAGAGTAGCCCCCTGGCAGAAAACCTCACCAGAATGATACCCTTCCAAGACTCTTCGCCTGAGTAATCCCCTTGCACAAAACTTACCAGAGTAATCCCTGTGTGAAAACTCCTCCCCAGAGTAATCCTCTTGCAAAAAAGACTTCAGCAGAGTACCCCTGGCAGAAAACCTCACCAGAATGATACCCTTCCAAGACTCTTCGCCTGAGTAATCCCCTTGCACAAAACTTACCAGAGTAATCCCTGTGTGAAAACTCCTCCCCAGAGTAATCCTCTTGCAAAAAAGACTTCAGCAGAGTAGCCCCCTGGCAGAAAACCTCACCAGAATGATACCCTTCCAAGACTCTTCCCTGAGTAATCCCCTTGCACAAAACTTACCAGAGTAATCCCTGTGTGAAAACTCCTCCCCAGAGTAATCCTCTTGCAAAAAAGACTTCAGCAGAGTAGCCCCTGGCAGAAAACCTCACCAGAATGATACCCTTCCAAGACTCTTCGCCTGAGTAATCCCCTTGCACAAAACTTACCAGAGTAATCCCTGTGTGAAAACTCCTCCCCAGAGTAATCCTCTTGCAAAAAAGACTTCAGCAGAGTACCCCTGGCAGAAAACCTCACCAGAATGATACCCTTCCAAGACTCTTCGCCTGAGTAATCCCCTTGCACAAAACTTACCAGAGTAATCCCTGTGTGAAAACTCCTCCCCAGAGTAATCCTCTTGCAAAAAAGACTTCAGCAGAGTAACCCCCTGGCAGAAAACCTCACCAGAATGATACCCTTCCAAGACTCTTCGCCTGAGTAATCCCCTTGCACAAAACTTACCAGAGTAATCCCTGTGTGAAAACTCCTCCCCAGAGTAATCCTCTTGCAAAAAAGACTTCAGCAGAGTAACCCCCTGGCAGAAAACCTCACCAGAATGATACCCTTCCAAGACTCTTCGCCTGAGTAATCCCCTTGCACAAAACTTACCAGAGTAATCCCTGTGTGAAAACTCCTCCCCAGAGTAATCCTCTTGCAAAAAAGACTTCAGCAGAGTAGCCCCTGGCAGAAAACCTCACCAGAATGATACCCTTCCAAGACTCTTCGCCTGAGTAATCCCCTTGCACAAAACTTACCAGAGTAATCCCTGTGTGAAAACTCCTCCCCAGAGTAATCCTCTTGCAAAAAAGACTTCAGCAGAGTAGCCCCTGGCAGAAAACCTCACCAGAATGATACCCTTCCAAGACTCTTCGCTGAGTAATCCCCTTGCACAAAACTTACCAGAGTAATCCCTGTGTGAAAACTCCTCCCCAGAGTAATCCTCTTGCAAAAAAGACTTCAGCAGAGTAGCCCCCTGGCAGAAAACCTCACCAGAATGATACCCTTCCAAGACTCTTCGCCTGAGTAATCCCCTTGCACAAAACTTACCAGAGTAATCCCTGTGTGAAAACTCCTCCCCAGAGTAATCCTCTTGCAAAAAAGACTTCAGCAGAGTAGCCCCCTGGCAGAAAACCTCACCAGAATGATACCCTTCCAAGACTCTTCGCCTGAGTAATCCCCTTGCACAAAACTTACCAGAGTAATCCCTGTGTGAAAACTCCTCCCCAGAGTAATCCTCTTGCAAAAAAGACTTCAGCAGAGTAGCCCCTGGCAGAAAACCTCACCAGAATGATACCCTTCCAAGACTCTTCGCCTGAGTAATCCCCTTGCACAAAACTTACCAGAGTAATCCCTGTGTGAAAACTCCTCCCCAGAGTAATCCTCTTGCAAAAAAGACTTCAGCAGAGTACCCCTGGCAGAAAACCTCACCAGAATGATACCCTTCCAAGACTCTTCGCCTGAGTAATCCCCTTGCACAAAACTTACCAGAGTAATCCCTGTGTGAAAACTCCTCCCCAGAGTAATCCTCTTGCAAAAAAGACTTCAGCAGAGTAACCCCCTGGCAGAAAACCTCACCAGAATGATACCCTTCCAAGACTCTTCGCCTGAGTAATCCCCTTGCACAAAACTTACCAGAGTAATCCCTGTGTGAAAACTCCTCCCCAGAGTAATCCTCTTGCAAAAAAGACTTCAGCAGAGTAACCCCCTGGCAGAAAACCTCACCAGAATAATACCCTTCCAAGACTCTTCGCCTGAGTAATCCCCTTGCACAAAACTTACCAGAGTAATCCCTGTGTGAAAACTCCTCCCCAGAGTAATCCTCTTGCAAAAAAGACTTCAGCAGAGTAACCCCCTGGCAGAAAACCTCACCAGAATGATACCCTTCCAAGACTCTTGCCTGAGTAATCCCCTTGCACAAAACTTACCAGAGTAATCCCTGTGTGAAAACTCCTCCCCAGAGTAATCCTCTTGCAAAAAAGACTTCAGCAGAGTAACCCCCTGGCAGAAAACCTCACCAGAATGATACCCTTCCAAGACTCTTCGCCTGAGTAATCCCCTTGCACAAAACTTACCAGAGTAATCCTGTGTGAAAACTCCTCCCCAGAGTAATCCTCTTGCAAAAAAGACTTCAGCAGAGTAGCCCTGGCAGAAAACCTCACCAGAATGATACCCTTCCAAGACTCTTCCCTGAGTAATCCCCTTGCACAAAACTTACCAGAGTAATCCCTGTGTGAAAACTCCTCCCCAGAGTAATCCTCTTGCAAAAAAGACTTCAGCAGAGTAGCCCCTGGCAGAAAACCTCACCAGAATGATACCCTTCCAAGACTCTTCGCCTGAGTAATCCCCTTGCACAAAACTTACCAGAGTAATCCCTGTGTGAAAACTCCTCCCCAGAGTAATCCTCTTGCAAAAAAGACTTCAGCAGAGTAACCCCCTGGCAGAAAACCTCACCAGAATGATACCCTTCCAAGACTCTTCGCCTGAGTAATCCCCTTGCACAAAACTTACCAGAGTAATCCCTGTGTGAAAACTCCCCCAGAGTAATCCTCTTGCAAAAAAGACTTCAGCAGAGTAACCCCCTGGCAGAAAACCTCACCAGAATGATACCCTTCCAAGACTCTTCGCCTGAGTAATCCCCTTGCACAAAACTTACCAGAGTAATCCCTGTGTGAAAACTCCTCCCCAGAGTAATCCTCTTGCAAAAAAGACTTCAGCAGAGTAACCCCCTGGCAGAAAACCTCACCAGAATGATACCCTTCCAAGACTCTTCGCCTGAGTAATCCCCTTGCACAAAACTTACCAGAGTAATCCCTGTGTGAAAACTCCTCCCCAGAGTAATCCTCTTGCAAAAAAGACTTCAGCAGAGTAACCCCCTGGCAGAAAACCTCACCAGAATGATACCCTTCCAAGACTCTTCGCCTGAGTAATCCCCTTGCACAAAACTTACCAGAGTAATCCCTGTGTGAAAACTCCTCCCCAGAGTAATCCTCTTGCAAAAAAGACTTCAGCAGAGTACCCCCTGGCAGAAAACCTCACCAGAATGATACCCTTCCAAGACTCTTCGCCTGAGTAATCCCCTTGCACAAAACTTACCAGAGTAATCCCTGTGTGAAAACTCCTCCCCAGAGTAATCCTCTTGCAAAAAAGACTTCAGCAGAGTAAGCCCCTGGCAGAAAACCTCACCAGAATGATACCCTTCCAAGACTTTGCCTGAGTAATCCCCTTGCACAAAACTTACCAGAGTAATCCCTGTGTGAAAACTCCTCCCCAGAGTAATCCTCTTGCAAAAAAGACTTCAGCAGAGTAGCCCCCTGGCAGAAAACCTCACCAGAATGATACCCTTCCAAGACTCTTCACCTGAGTAATCCCCTTGCACAAAACTTACCAGAGTAATCCCTGTGTGAAAACTCCTCCCCAGAGTAATCCTCTTGCAAAAAAGACTTCAGCAGAGTACCCCCTGGCAGAAAACCTCACCAGAATGATACCCTTCCAAGACTCTTCACCTGAGTAATCCCCTTGCACAAAACTTACCAGAGTAATCCCTGTGTGAAAACTCCTCCCCAGAGTAATCCTCTTGCAAAAAAGACTTCAGCAGAGTAGCCCCTGGCAGAAAACCTCACCAGAATGATACCCTTCCAAGACTCTTCGCCTGAGTAATCCCCTTGCACAAAACTTACCAGAGTAATCCCTGTGTGAAAACTCCTCCCCAGAGTAATCCTCTTGCAAAAAAGACTTCAGCAGAGTAGCCCCCTGGCAGAAAACCTCACCAGAATGATACCCTTCCAAGACTCTTCGCCTGAGTAATCCCCTTGCACAAAACTTACCAGAGTAATCCCTGTGTGAAAACTCCTCCCCAGAGTAATCCTCTTGCAAAAAAGACTTCAGCAGAGTAGCCCCCTGGCAGAAAACCTCACCAGAATGATACCCTTCCAAGACTCTTCCCTGAGTAATCCCCTTGCACAAAACTTACCAGAGTAATCCCTGTGTGAAAACTCCTCCCCAGAGTAATCCTCTTGCAAAAAAGACTTCAGCAGAGAAGCCCCCTGGCAGAAAACCTCACCAGAATGATACCCTTCCAAGACTCTTGCCTGAGTAATCCCCTTGCACAAAACTTACCAGAGTAATCCCTGTGTGAAAACTCCTCCCCAGAGTAATCCTCTTGCAAAAAAGACTTCAGCAGAGTAGCCCCCTGGCAGAAAACCTCACCAGAATGATACCCTTCCAAGACTCTTCACCTGAGTAATCCCCTTGCACAAAACTTACCAGAGTAATCCCTGTGTGAAAACTCCTCCCCAGAGTAATCCTCTTGCAAAAAAGACTTCAGCAGAGTAACCCCCTGGCAGAAAACCTCACCAGAATGATACCCTTCCAAGACTCTTCACCTGAGTAATCCCCTTGCACAAAACTTACCAGAGTAATCCCTGTGTGAAAACTCCTCCCCAGAGTAATCCTCTTGCAAAAAAGACTTCAGCAGAGTACCCCTGGCAGAAAACCTCACCAGAATGATACCCTTCCAAGACTCTTCACCTGAGTAATCCCCTTGCACAAAACTTACCAGAGTAATCCCTGTGTAAAACTCCTCCCCAGAGTAATCCTCTTGCAAAAAAAACTTCAGCAGAGTAGCCCCTGGCAGAAAACCTCACCAGAATGATACCCTTCCAAACTCTTCGCCTGAGTAATCCCCTTGCACAAAACTTACCAGAGTAATCCCTGTGTGAAAACTCCTCCCCAGAGTAATCCTCTTGCAAAAAAGACTTCAGCAGAGTAACCCCCTGGCAGAAAACCTCACCAGAATGATACCCTTCCAAGACTCTTCGCCTGAGTAATCCCCTTGCACAAAACTTACCAGAGTAATCCCTGTGTGAAAACTCCTCCCCAGAGTAATCCTCTTGCAAAAAAGACTTCAGCAGAGTAACCCCCTGGCAGAAAACTCACCAGAATGATACCCTTCCAAGACTCTTCGCCTGAGTAATCCCCTTGCACAAAACTTACCAGAGTAATCCCTGTGTGAAAACTCCTCCCCAGAGTAATCCTCTTGCAAAAAAGACTTCAGCAGAGTAGCCCCCTGGCAGAAAACCTCACCAGAATGATACCCTTCCAAGACTCTTCGCCTGAGTAATCCCCTTGCACAAAACTTACCAGAGTAATCCCTGTGTGAAAACTCCTCCCCAGAGTAATCCTCTTGCAAAAAAGACTTCAGCAGAGTAGCCCATGGCAGAAAACCTCACCAGAATGATACCCTTCCAAGACTCTTCGCCTGAGTAATCCCCTTGCACAAAACTTACCAGAGTAATCCCTGTGTGAAAACTCCTCCCCAGAGTAATCCTCTTGCAAAAAAGACTTCAGCAGAGTAGCCCCTGGCAGAAAACCTCACCAGAATGATACCCTTCCAAGACTCTTCGCCTGAGTAATCCCCTTGCACAAAACTTACCAGAGTAATCCCTGTGTGAAAACTCCTCCCCAGAGTAATCCTCTTGCAAAAAAGACTTCAGCAGAGTAGCCCCCTGGCAGAAAACCTCACCAGAATGATACCCTTCCAAGACTCTTCGCCTGAGTAATCCCCTTGCACAAAACTTACCAGAGTAATCCCTGTGTGAAAACTCCTCCCCAGAGTAATCCTCTTGCAAAAAAGACTTCAGCAGAGTAGCCCCCTGGCAGAAAACCTCACCAGAATGATACCCTTCCAAGACTCTTCCCTGAGTAATCCCCTTGCACAAAACTTACCAGAGTAATCCCTGTGTGAAAACTCCTCCCCAGAGTAATCCTCTTGCAAAAAAGACTTCAGCAGAGAAGCCCCTGGCAGAAAACCTCACCAGAATGATACCCTTCCAAGACTCTTCGCCTGAGTAATCCCCTTGCACAAAACTTACCAGAGTAATCCCTGTGTGAAAACTCCTCCCCAGAGTAATCCTCTTGCAAAAAAGACTTCAGCAGAGTATCCCCTGGCAGAAAACCTCACCAGAATGATACCCTTCCAAGACTCTTCGCCTGAGTAATCCCCTTGCACAAAACTTACCAGAGTAATCCCTGTGTGAAAACTCCTCCCCAGAGTAATCCTCTTGCAAAAAAGACTTCAGCAGAGTAACCCCCTGGCAGAAAACCTCACCAGAATGATACCCTTCCAAGACTCTTCGCCTGAGTAATCCCCTTGCACAAAACTTACCAGAGTAATCCCTGTGTGAAAACTCCTCCCCAGAGTAATCCTCTTGCAAAAAAGACTTCAGCAGAGTAGCCCTGGCAGAAAACCTCACCAGAATATACCCTTCCGAAGACTCTTTGCCTGAGTAATCCCCTTGCACAAAACTTACCAGAGTAATCCCTGTGTGAAAACTCCTCCCCAGAGTAATCCTCTTGCAAAAAAGACTTCAGCAGAGTAACCCTGGCAGAAAACCTCACCAGAATGATACCCTTCCAAGACTCTTCACCTGAGTAATCCCCTTGCACAAAACTTACCAGAGTAATCCCTGTGTGAAAACTCCTCCCCAGAGTAATCCTCTGCAAAAAAGACTTCAGCAGAGTAACCCTGGCAGAAAACCTCACCAGAATGATACCCTTCCAAGACTCTTCACCTGAGTAATCCCCTTGCACAAACTTACCAGAGTAACCCTGTGTGAAAACTCCTCCCCAGAGTAATCCTCTTGCAAAAAAGTCTTCAGCAGAGTAGCCCACTGGCAGAAAACCTCACCGGAATGATACCCTTCCAAGACTCTTCCCCTGTGTAATCCCCTTGCACAAAACTTACCAGAGTAATCCCTGTGTGAAAACTCCTCCCCAGAGTAATCCTCTTGCAAAAAAGACTTCAGCAGAGTAGCCCCCTGGCAGAAAACCTCACCAGAATGATACCCTTCCAAGACTCTTCGACTGAGTAATCCCCTTGCACAAAACTTACCAGAGTAATCCCTGTGTGAAAACTCCTCCCCAGAGTAATCCTCTTGCAAAAAAGACTTCAGCAGAGAAGCCCCCTGGCAGAAAACCTCACCAGAATGATACCCTTCCAAGACTCTTCACCTGAGTAAATCCCCTTGCACAAAAGTTACCAGAGTAATCCCTGTGTGAAACTCCTCCCCAGAGTAATCCTCTTGCAAAAAAGACTTCAGCAGAGTAGCCCCCTGGCAGAAAACCGCACCAGAATGATACCCTTCCAAGACTCTTCACCTGATTAATCCCCTTGTACAAAACTTACCAGAGTAATCCCTGTGTGAAAACTCCTCCCCAGAGTAATCCTCTTGCAAAAAAGACTTCAGCAGAGTAACCCCCTGGCTGAAAACCTTCACCAGAATGATACCCTTCCAAGACTCTTCACCTGAGTAATCCCCTTGCACAAAACTTACCAGAGTAATCCCTGTGTGAAAACTCCTCCCCAGAGTAATCCTCTTGCAAAAAAGACTTCAGCAGAGTAGCCCTGGCAGAAAACCTCACCAGAATGATACCCTTCCAAGACTCTTCCCTGAGTAATCCCCTTGCACAAACTTACCAGAGTAATCCCTGTGTGAAAACTCCTCCCCAGAGTAATCCTCTTGCAAAAAAGACTTCAGCAGGTATCCCCAGGCAGAAAACCTCACCAGAATAATACCCTTCCAAGACTCTTCACCTGAGTAATCCTGTTGCACAAAACTTACCAGAGTAATCCCTGTGTTAAAACTCCTCCCCAGAGTAATCCTCTTGCAAAAAGAATTCAGCAGAGTAGCCTCCTGGCAGAAAAGCCTCACCAGAATAATACCCTTCAAAAATTCTTTGCCTGAGTAATCCCCTTGCACAAAACTTACCAGAGTAATCCCTGTGTGAAAACTCCTCCCCAGAGTAATCCTCTTGCAAAAAAAGACTTCAGCAGAGTACCCACTGGCAGAAAACCTCACCAGAATAATACCCTTCCAAGACTCTTTGCCTGAGTAATCCCCTAGCACAAAACTTACCAGTGTAATCCCTGTGTGAAAACTCCTCCCCAGAGTAATCCTCTTGCAAAAAAGACTTCAGCAGAGTAACCCCCTGGCAGAAAACCTCACCAGAATGATACCCTTCCAAGACTCTTCCCTGAGTAATCCCCTTGCACAAAACTTACCAGAGTAATCCCTGTGTGAAAACTCCTCCCCAGAGTAATCCTCTTGCAAAAAAGACTTCAGCAGAGAAGCCCCTGGCAGAAAACCTCACCAGAATGATACCCTTCCAAGACTCTTCCCTGAGTAATCCCCTTGCACAAAACTTACCAGAGTAATCCCTGTGTGAAAACTCCTCCCCAGAGTAATCCTCTTGCAAAAAAGACTTCAGCAGAGTAGCCCCCTGGCAGAAAACCTCACCAGAATGATACCCTTCCAAGACTCTTCGCCTGAGTAATCCCCTTGCACAAAACTTACCAGAGTAATCCCTGTGTGAAAACTCCTCCCCAGAGTAATCCTCTTGCAAAAAAGACTTCAGCAGAGTACCCCCTGGCAGAAAACCTCACCAGAATGATACCCTTCCAAGACTCTTCCCTGAGTAATCCCCTTGCACAAAACTTACCAGAGTAATCCCTGTGTGAAAACTCCTCCCCAGAGTAATCCTCTTGCAAAAAAGACTTCAGCAGAGTAGCCCCCTGGCAGAAAACCTCACCAGAATGATACCCTTCCAAGACTCTTCCTGAGTAATCCCCTTGCACAAAACTTACCAGAGTAATCCCTGTGTGAAACTCCTCCCCAGAGTAATCCTCTTGCAAAAAAGACTTCAGCAGAGTAACCCCCTGGCAAAAAACCTCACCAGAATGATACCCTTCCAAGACTCTTACCTGAGTAATCCCCTTGCACAAAACTTACCAGAGTAATCCCTGTGTGAAAACTCCTCCCCAGAGTAATCCTCTTGCAAAAAAGACTTCAGTAGAGTAACCCCCTGGCAGAAAACCTCACCAGAATGATACCCTTCCAAGACTCTTCGCCTGAGTAATCCCCTTGCACAAAACTTACCAGAGTAATCCCTGTGTGAAAACTCCTCCCCAGAGTAATCCTCTTGCAAAAAAGACTTCAGCAGAGTTCCCCTGGCAGAAAACCTCACCAGAATGATACCCTTCCAAGACTCTTGCCTGAGTAATCCCCTTGCACAAAACTTACCAGAGTAATCCCTGTGTGAAAACTCCTCCCCAGAGTAATCCTCTTGCAAAGAAAGGACTTCAGCAGAGTAACCCCCTGGCAGAAAACCTCACCAGAATGATACCCTTCCAAGACTCTTCGCCTGAGTAATCCCCTTGCACAAAACTTACCAGAGTAATCCCTGTGTGAAAACTCCTCCCCAGAGTAATCCTCTTGCAAAAAAGACTTCAGCAGAGTAACCCCCTGGCAGAAAACCTCACCAGAATGATACCCTTCCAAGACTCTTCGCCTGAGTAATCCCCTTGCACAAAACTTACCAGAGTAATCCCTGTGTGAAAACTCCTCCCCAGAGTAATCCTCTTGCAAAAAGACTTCAGCAGAGTAACCCCCTGGCAGAAAACCTCACCAGAATGATACCCTTCCAAGACTCTTCGCCTGAGTAATCCCCTTGCAAAAACTTACCAGAGTAATCCCTGTGTGAAAACTCCTCCCCAGAGTAATCCTCTTGCAAAAAAGACTTCAGCAGAGTAACCCCCTGGCAGAAAACCTCACCAGAATGATACCCTTCCAAGACTCTTCGCCTGAGTAATCCCCTTGCACAAAACTTACCAGAGTAATTCCTGTGTGAAAACTCCTCCCCAGAGTAATCCTCTTGCAAAAAAGACTTCAGCAGAGTAGCCCACTGGCAGAAAACCTCACCAGAATATACCCTTCCAAGACTCTTCGCCTGAGTAATCCCCTTGCACAAAACTTACCAGAGTAATCCCTGTGTGAAAATCCTCCCCAGAGTAATCCTCTTGAAAAAAAGACTTCAGCAGAGTAGCCCCTGCAGAAAACCTCACCAGAATGATACCCTTCCAAGACTCTTCGCCTGAGTAATCCCTTGCACAAAACTTACCAGAGTAATCCCTGTGTGAAAACTCCTCCCCAGAGTAATCCTCTTGCAAAAAAGACTTCAGCAGAGTACCCCCTGGCAGAAAACCTCACCAGAATGATACCCTTCCAAGACTCTTCGCTTGAGTAATCCCCTTGCACAAAACTTACCAGAGTAATCCCTGTGTGAAAACTCCTCCCCAGAGTAATCCTCTTGCAAAAAAGACTTCAGCAGAGTAACCCCCTGGCAGAAAACCTCACCAGAATGATACCCTTCCAGACTCTTCCCTGAGTAATCCCCTTGCATAAAACTTACCAGAGTAATCCCTGTGTGAAAACTCCTCCCCAGAGTAATCCTCTTGCAAAAAAGACTTCAGCAGAGTAACCCCCTGGCAGAAAACCTCACCAGAATGATACCCTTCCAAGACTCTTCGCCTGAGTAATCCCCTTGCACAAAACTTACCAGAGTAATCCCTGTGTGAAAACTCCTCCCCAGAGTAATCCTCTTGCAAAAAAGACTTCAGCAGAGTAACCCCCTGGCAGAAAACCTCACCAGAATGATACCCTTCCAAGACTCTTCGCCTGAGCAATCCCCTTGCACAAAACTTACCAGAGTAATCCCTGTGTGAAAACTCCTCCCCAGAGTAATCCTCTTGCAAAAAAGACTTCAGCAGAGTAACCCCCTGGCAGAAAACCCACCAGAATGATACCCTTCCAAGACTCTTCCTGAGTAATCCCCTTGCACAAAATCTTACCAGAGTAATCCCTGTGTGAAAACTCCTCCCCAGAGTAATCCTCTTGCAAAAAAGACTTCAGCAGAGTAGCCCATGGCTGAAAACCTCACCAGAAATATACCCTTCGAAGACTCTTTGCCTGAGTAATCCCCTTGCACAAAACTTACCAGAGTAATCCCTGTGTGAAAACTCCTCCCCAGAGTAATCCTCTTGCAAAAAAGACTTCAGCAGAGTAAGCCCCTGGCAGAAAACCTCACCAGAATGATACCCTTCCAAAACTCTTCACCTGAGTAATCCCCTTGCACAAAACTTACCAGAGTAATCCCTGTGTGAAAACTCCTCCCCAGAGTAATCCTCTCGCAAAAAAGACTTCAGCAGAGTAACCTCTGGCTGAAAACCTCACAGAATGATACCCTTCCAAGACTCTTCACCTGAGTAATCCCCTTGCACAATACTTACCAGAGTAACCCTTGTGTGAAAACTCCTCCCCAGAGTAATCCTCTTGCAAAAAAGTCTTCAGCAGAGTAGCCCACTGGCAGAAAACCTCACCGGAATGATACCCTTCCAAGACTCTTCCCCTGTGTAATCCCCTTGCACAAAACTTACCAGAGTAATCCCTGTGTGAAAACTCCTCCCCAGAGTAATCCTCTTGCAAAAAAGACTTCAGCAGAGTAGCCCCCTGGCAGAAAACCTCACCAGAATGATACCCTTCCAAGACTCTTCGACTGAGTAATCCCCTTGCACAAAACTTACCAGAGTAATCCCTGTGTGAAAACTCCTCCCCAGAGTAATCCTCTTGCAAAAAAGACTTCAGCAGAGAAGCCCCCTGGCAGAAAACCTCACCAGAATGATACCCTTCCAAGACTCTTCACCTGAGTAAACCCCTTGCACAAAAGTTACCAGAGTAATCCCTGTGTGAAACCTCCTCCCCAGAGTAATCCTCTTGCAAAAAAGACTTCAGCAGAGTAGCCCCCTGGCAAAAAACCGCACCAGAATGATACCCTTCCAAGACTCTTCACCTGATTAATCCCCTTGTACAAAACTTACCAGAGTAATCCCTGTGTGAAAACTCCTCCCCAGAGTAATCCTCTCGCAAAAAAGACTTCAGCAGAGTAACCCCTGGCTGAAAACTTCACCAGAATGATACCCTTCCAAGACTCTTCACCTGAGTAATCCCCTTGCACAAAACTTACCAGAGTAATCCCTGTGTGAAAACTCCTCCCCAGAGTAATCCTCTTGCAAAAAAGACTTCAGCAGAGTAGCCCACTGGCAGAAAACCTCACCAGAATGACACCCTTCCAAGACTCTTCCCCTGAGTAATCCCGTTGCACATAACTTACCAGAGTAATCCCTGTGTGAAAACTCCTCCCCAGAGTATTCCTCTTGCAAAAAAGACTTCAGCAGGGTATCCCCAGGCAGAAAACCTCACCAGAATAATACCCTTCCAAGACTCTTCACCTGAGTAATCCTGTTGCACAAAACTTACCAGAGTAATCCCTGTGTTAAAACTCCTCCCCAGAGTAATCCTCTTGCAAAGAAAAATTCAGCAGAGTAGCCTCTGGCAGAAAGCCTCACCAGAATAATACCCTTCAAAAATTCTTTGCCTGAGTAATCCCCTTGCACAAAACTTACCAGAGTAATCCCTGTGTGAAAACTCCTCCCCAGAGTAATCCTCTTGCAAAAAAAGACTTCAGCAGAGTCACCCACTGGCAGAAAACCTCACCAGAATAATACCCTTCCAAGACTCTTTGCCTGAGTAATCCCCTAGCACAAAACTTACCAGTGTAATCCCTGTGTGAAAACTCCTCCCCAGAGTAATCCTCTTGCAAAAAAGACTTCAGCAGAGTAGCCCCCTGGCAGAAAACCTCACCAGAATGATACCCTTCCAAGACTCTTCGCTGAGTAATCCCCTTGCACAAAACTTACCAGAGTAATCCCTGTGTGAAAACTCCTCCCCAGAGTAATCCTCTTGCAAAAAAGACTTCAGCAGAGTAAGCCCCCTGGCAGAAAACCTCACCAGAATATACCCTTCCAAGACTCTTCGCCTGAGTAATCCCCTTGCACAAAACTTACCAGAGTAATCCCTGTGTGAAAACTCCTCCCCAGAGTAATCCTCTTGCAAAAAAGACTTCAGCAGAGTAGCCCCTGGCAGAAAACCTCACCAGAATGATACCCTTCCAAGACTCTTCGCCTGAGTAATCCCCTTGCACAAAACTTACCAGAGTAATCCCTGTGTGAAAACTCCTCCCCAGAGTAATCCTCTTGCAAAAAAGACTTCAGCAGAGTAGCCCCTGGCAGAAAACCTCACCAGAATGATACCCTTCCAAGACTCTTCACCTGAGTAATCCCCTTGCACAAAACTTACCAGAGTAATCCCTGTGTGAAAACTCCTCCCAGAGTAATCCTCTTGCAAAAAAGACTTCAGCAGAGTAGCCCCATGGCAGAAAACTCACCAGAATGATACCCTTCCAAGACTCTTCCTGAGTAATCCCCTGCACAAAACTTACCAGAGTAATCCCTGTGGAAAACTCCTCCCCAGAGTAATCCTCTTGCAAAAAAGACTTCAGCAGAGTAACCCCCTGGCTGAAAACCTCACCAGAATGATACCCTTCCAAGACTCTTCCTGAGTAATCCCCTTGCACAAAACTTACCAGAGTAATCCCTGTGTGAAAACTCCTCCCCAGAGTAATCCTCTTGCAAAAAAGACTTCAGTAGAGTAACACCCCTGGCAGAAAACCTCACCAGAATAATACCCTTCCAAGACTCTTGCCTGAGTAATCCCCTTGCACAAAACTTACCAGAGTAATCCCTGTGTGAAAACTCCTCCCCAGAGTAATCCTCTTGCAAAAAAGACTTCAGCAGAGTGCCCTGGCAGAAAACCTCACCAGAATATACCCTTCCAAGACTCTTCGCCTGAGTAATCCCCTTGCACAAAACTTACCAGAGTAATCCCTGTGTGAAAACTCCTCCCCAGAGTAATCCTCTTGCAAAGAAGACTTCAGCAGAGTAACCCCCTGGCAGAAAACCTCACCAGAATGATACCCTTCCAAGACTCTTCGCCTGAGTAATCCCCTTGCACAAAACTTACCAGAGTAATCCCTGTGTGAAAACTCCTCCCCAGAGTAATCCTCTTGCAAAAAAGACTTCAGCAGAGTACCCCTGGCAGAAAACCTACCAGAAATATACCCTTCCAAGACTCTTCGCCTGAGTAATCCCCTTGCACAAAACTTACCAGAGTAATCCCTGTGTGAAAAATCCTCCCCAGAGTAATCCTCTTGCAAAAAAGACTTCAGCAGAGTAAGCCCCTGGCAGAAAACCTCACCAGAATGATACCCTTCCAAGACTCTTCGCCTGAGTAATCCCTTCTTGCACAAAACTTACCAGAGTAATCCCTGTGTGAAAACTCTCCCAGAGTAATCCTCTTGCAAAAAAGACTTCAGCAGAGTAACCCCCTGGCAGAAAACCTCACCAGAATGATACCCTTCCAGGACTCTTCGCCTGAGTAATCCCCTTGCACAAAACTTACCAGAGTAATTCCTGTGTGAAAACTCCTCCCCAGAGTAATCCTCTTGCAAAAAAGACTTCAGCAGAGTAGCCCCTGGCAGAAAACCTCACCAGAAATATACCCTTCCAAGACTCTTCGCCTGAGTAATCCCCTTGCACAAAACTTACCAGAGTAATCCCTGTGTGAAAACTCCTCCCCAGAGTAATCCTCTTGCAAAAAAGACTTCAGCAGAGTAGCCCACTGCAGAAAACCTCAGCAGAATGATACCCTTCCAAGACTCTTCCCTGAGTAATCCCCTTGTACAAAACTTACCAGAGTAATCCCTGTGTGAAAACTCCTCCCCAGAGTAATCCTCTTGCAAAAAAGACTTCAGCAGAGTAACCCCCTGCAGAAAACCTCACCAGAATGATACCCTTCCAAGACTCTTCGCTTGAGTAATCCCCTTGCACAAAACTTACCAGAGTAATCCCTGTGTGAAAACTCCTCCCCAGAGTAATCCTCTTGCAAAAAAGACTTCAGCAGAGTAACCCCCTGGCAGAAAACCTCACCAGAATGATACCCTTCCAAGACTCTTCGCCTGAGTAATCCCCTTGCACAAAACTTACCAGAGTAATCCCTGTGTGAAAACTCCTCCCCAGAGTAATCCTCTTGCAAAAAAGACTTCAGCAGAGTAACCCCCTGGCAGAAAACCTCACCAGAATGATACCCTTCCAAGACTCTTTGCCTGAGTAATCCCCTTGCACAAAACTTACCAGAGTAATCCCTGTGTGAAAACTCCTCCCCAGAGTAATCCTCTTGCAAAAAAGACTTCAGCAGAGTAATCCCCTGGCAGAAAACCTCAGCAGAATGATACCCTTCCAAGACTCTTCGCCTGAGTAATCCCCTTGCACAAAACTTACCAGAGTAATCCCTGTGTGAAAACTCCTCCCCAGAGTAATCCTCTTGCAAAAAAGACTTCAGCAGAGTAACCCCCTGGCAGAAAACCACAGCAGAATGATACCCTTCCAAGACTCTTCCCCTGAGTAATCCCCTTGCACAAAATCTTACCAGAGTAATCCCTGTGTGAAAACTCCTCCCCAGAGTAATCCTCTTGCAAAAAAGACTTCAGCAGAGTAGCCCTGGCAGAAAACCTCACCAGAATATACCCTTCCAAGACTCTTCGCTGAGTAATCCCCTTGCACAAAACTTACCAGAGTAATCCCTGTGTGAAAACTCCTCCCAGAGTAATCTTGCAAAAAAGACTTCAGCAGAGTAAGCCCCTGGCAGAAAACCTCACCAGAATGATACCCTTCCAAGACTCTTTGCCTGAGTAATCCCCTTGCACAAAACTTACCAGAGTAATCCCTGTGTGAAAACTCCTCCCCAGAGTAATCCCTTGCAAAAAAGACTTCAGCAGAGTAATCCCCTGGCAGAAAACCTCACAAGAATGATACCCTTCCAAGACTCTTCGCCTGAGTAATCCCCTTGCACAAAATTTACCAGAGTAATCCCTGTGTGAAAACTCCTCCCCAGAGTAATCCTCTTGCAAAAAAGTCTTCAGCAGAGTAGCCCACTGGCAGAAAACCTCACCAGAATGATACCCTTCCAAGACTCTTCCCCTGAGTAATCCCCTTGCACAAAACTTACCAGAGTAATCCCTGTGTGAAAACTCCTCCCCAGAGTAATCCTCTTGCAAAAAAGACTTCAGCAGAGTAGCCCCCTGGCAGAAAACCTCACCAGAATGATACCCTTCCAAGACTCTTCGCCTGAGTAATCCCCTTGCACAAAACTTACCAGAGTAATCCCTGTGTGAAAACTCCTCCCCAGAGTAATCCTCTTGCAAAAAAGACTTCAGCAGAGTAACCCCCTGGCAGAAAACCTCACCAGAATAATACCCTTCCAAGACTCTTCACCTGAGTAATCCCCTTGCACAAAACTTACCAGAGTAATCCCTGTGTGAAAACTCCTCCCCAGAGTAATCCTCTTGCAAAAAAGACTTCAGCAGAGTACCCCCTGGCAGAAAACCTCACCAGAATGATACCCTTCCAAGACTCTTCACCTGAGTAATCCCCTTGCACAAAACTTACCAGAGTAATCCCTGTGTGAAAACTCCTCCCCAGAGTAATCCTCTTGCAAAAAAGACTTCAGCAGAGTAACCCCTGGCAGAAAACCTCACCAGAATGATACCCTTCCAAGACTCTTGCCTGAGTAATCCCCTTGCACAAAACTTACCAGAGTAATCCCTGTGTGAAAACTCCTCCCCAGAGTAATCCTCTTGCAAAAAAGACTTCAGCAGAGTAGCCCCTGGCAGAAAACCTCACCAGAATGACACCCTTCCAAGACTCTTCGCCTGAGTAATCCCCTTGCAAAACTTACCGGAGTAATCCCTGTGTGAAAACTCCTCCCCAGAGTAATCCTCTTGCAAAAAAAGACTTCAGCAGAGTAGCTCCCTGGCAGAAAACCGCACCAGAATGATACCCTTCCAAGACTCTTCACCTGAGTAATCCCCTTGCACAAAACTTACCAGAGTAATCCCTGTGTGAAAACTCCTCCCCAGAGTAATCCTCTCGCAAAAAAGACTTCAGCAGAGTAACCCCCTGGCAGAAAATTTCACCAGAATGATACCCTTCCAAGACTCTTAACCTGAGTAATCCCCTTGCACAAAACTTACCAGAGTAATCCCTGTGTGAAAACTCCTCCCCAGAGTAATCGTCTTGCAAAAAAGTCTTCAGCAGAGTAGCCCACTGGCAGAAAACCTCACCGGAATGATACCCTTCCAAGACTCTTCCCCTGAGTAATCCCCTTGCACAAAACTTACCAGAGTAATCCCTGTGTGAAAACTCCTCCCCAGAGTAATCCTCTTGCAAAAAAGACTTCAGCAGAGTAGCCCCCTGGCAGAAAACCTCACCAGAATGATATCCTTTCAACACTCTTCGCCTGAGTAATCCCCTTCCACAAAACTTACCAGAGTAATCCCTGTGTGAAAACTCCTCCCCAGAGTAATCCTCTTGCAAAAAAGACTTCAGCAGAGTAGCCCCCTGGCAGAAAACCTCACCAGAATGATACCCTTCCAAGACTCTTCGCCTGAGTAATCCCCTTGCAAAAAACTTACCAGAGTAATCCCTGTGTGAAAACTCCTCCCCAGAGTAATCCTCTTGCAAAAAAGACTTGAGCAGAGTAGCCCTCTGGCAGAAAACCTCACCAGAATGATACCCTTCCAAGACTCTTCGCCTGAGTAATCCCCTTGCACAAAAGTTACCAGAGTAATCCCTGTGTGAAAACTCCTCCCCAGAGTAATCCTCTTGCAAAAAAAACTTCAGCAGAGTAGCCCCCTGGCAGAAAACCGCACCAGAATGATACCCTTCCAAGACTCTTCACCTGAGTAATCCCCTTGCACAAAACTTACCAGAGTGATCCCTGTGTGAAAACTCCTCCCAGAGTAATCCTCTCGCAAAAAAGACTTCAGCAGAGTAACCCCCTGGCTGAAAACTACACCAGAATGATACCCTTCCAAGACTCTTCACCTGAGTAATCCCCTTGCACAAAACTTACCAGAGTGATCCCTTTGTGAAAACTCCTCCCCAGAGTAATCCTCTTGCAAAAAAAGACTTCAGCAGAGTAGCCCACTGGCAGAAAACCTCACCAGAATGATACCCTTCCAAGACTCTTCCCCTGAGTAATCCCGTTGCACATAACTTACCAGAGTAATCCCTGTGTGAAAACTCCTCCCTAGAGTATTCCTCTCGCAAAAAAGACTTACGCAGGGTATCCTCTGGCAGAAAACCTCACCAGAATAATACCCTTCCAAGACTCTTCGCTTGAGTAATCCCCTTGCACAAAACTTACCAGAGTAATCACTGTGTGAAAACTCCTCCCCAGAGTAATCCTCTTGCAAAGAAAAATTCAGCAGAGTAGCTTCCTGGCAGAAAACCTCACCAGAATAATACCCTTCAAAAATTCTTCGCCTGAGTAATCCCCTTGCACAAAACTTACCAGAGTAATCCCTGTGTGGAAACTCCTCCCCAGAGTAATCCTCTTGCAAAAAAAGACTTCAGCAGAGTAACCCACTGGCAGAAAACCTCACCAGAATAATACCCTTCCAAGACTCTTCGCCTGAGTAATCCCCTAGCACAAAACTTACCAGAGTAATCCCTGTGTGAAAACTCCTCCCCAGAGTAATCCTCTTGCAAAAATGACTTCAGCAGAGTAACCCCCTGGCAGAAAACCTCACCAGAATGATACCCTTCCAAGACTCTTCGCCTGAGTAATCCCCTTGCACAAAACTTACCAGAGTAATCCTCGTGTGAAAACACCTCCCCAGAGTAATCCTCTTGCAAAAAAGCCTTCAGCAGAGTAACCCTCTGACAGAAAACCTCACCAGAATTATACCCTTCAAAGACTCTTCCCCTGAGTAATCCCCTTCCACAAAACTTACCTGAGTAATCCCTGTGTGAAAACTCCTGAGAGTAATCCTCTTGCAAAAAAGACTTCAGCAGAGTAGCCCCCTGGCAGAAAAACCTTACCAGAATGATACCCTTCCAAGACTCTTCGCCTGAGTAATCCCCTTGCACAAATCTTACCAGAGTAATCCCTGTGTGAAAACTCCTCCCCAGAGTAATCCTCTTGCAAAAAAGACTTCAGCAGAGTAGCCCCTGTCAGAAAACCTCACCAGAAATATACCCTTCCAAGACTCTTCGCCTGAGTAATCCCCTTGCACAAAACTTACCTGAGTAATCCCTGTGTGAAAACTCCTCGCCAGAGTAATCCTCTTGCAAAAAAGACTTCAGCAGAGTAGCCCACTGGCAGAAAACCTCAGCAGAATGATACCCTTCCAAGACTCTTTCCCTGAGTAATCCCCTTGCACAAAACTTACCAGAGTAATCCCTGTGTGAAAACTCCTCCCCAGAGTAATCCTCTTGCAAAAAAGACTTCAGTAGAGTAACCCCCTGACAGAAAACCTCACCAGAATGATACCCTTCCAAGACTCTTCGCCTGAGTATTCCCCTTGCACATAATTTACCAGAGTAATCCCTGTGTGAAAACTCCTCCCCAGAGTAATCCTCTTGCAAAAAAGACTTCAGCAGAGTAACCCCCTGGCAGAAAACCGCACCAGAATGATACCCTCCCAAGACTCTTCGCCTGAGTAATCCCCTTGCACAAAACTAACCAGAGTAATCCCTGTATGAAAACTCCTACCCAGAATAATCCTCTTGCAAAAAAGCCTTCAGCAGAGTAACCCCCTGGCAGAAAACCTCACCAGAATGATACCCTTCCAAGACTCTTTGCCTGAGTAATCCCCTTGCAAAAAACTTACCAGAGTAATCCCTGTGTGAAAACTCCTCCCCAGAGTAATCCTCTTACAAAAAAGACTTCAGCAGAGTAGCCCACTGGCAGAAAACCTCAGCAGAATGATACCCTTCCAAGACTCTTCCCCTGAGTAATCCCCTTGCACAAAACTTACCAGAGTAATCCCTGTGTTATAACTCCTCCCCAGAGTAATCCTCTTGCAAAAAAGACTTCAGCAGAGTAGCCCACTGGCAGAAAACCTCAGCAGAATGATACCCTTAAAGACTCTTCCCCTGAGTAATCCCCTTGCACAAAACTTACCAGAGTAATCCCTGTGTGAAAACGCCTCCCCAGATTAATCCTCTTGCTAAGAAAAATTCAGCAGAGTAGCCTCCAAAGAAAACCTCACCACAATAATACCTTTCCAAGACTCTTCGCTTGAGTAATCCCCTTGCACAAAACTTACCAGAGTAATCCCTGCTTCAAAACTCCTGCTCAGAGTAATCCACTTGCAAAAAAGACTTCAGCAGAGTAGCCCCCTGGCAGAAAACCTCACCAGAATGATACCCTTCCAAGACTCTTTGACTGAGTAATCCCCTTGCACAAAACTTTCCAGAGTAATCCGTGTGTGAAAACTCCTTCCAGAGTAATCCTCTTGCAAAAAAGACTTCAGCAGAGTAGCCCCCTGGCAGAAAACCTCACCAGAATGATACCCTCCCAAGACTCAATGCCTGAATAATCCCCTTGCACAAATCTTACCAGAGTAATCCCTGTGTGAAAACTCCTCCCCAGAGTAATCCTCTTGCAAAAAAGACTTCAGCAGAGTAGCCCCTGTCAGAAAACCTCACCAGAAATATACCCTTCCAAGACACTTCGCCTGAGTAATCCCCTTGCACAAAACTTACCGGAGTAATCCCTGTGTGAAAACTCCTCCCCAGAGTAATCCTCTTGCAAAAAAGACTTCAGCAGAGTAGCCCCCTGGCAGAAAACCGCACCAAAATGATACCCTTCCAAGACTTTTGACCTGATTAATCCCCTTGCACAAAACTTACCAGAGTAATCCCTGTGTGAAAACTCCTCCCCAGAGTAATCATCTCGCAAAAAAGACTTCAGCAGAGTAACCCCCTGGCAGAAAACCTCACCAGAATAATACCCTTCCAAGACTCTTCACCTGATTAATCCCCTTGCACAAAACTTACCAGAGTAATCCCTGTGTGAAAACTCCTCCCAAGAGTAATCCTCTTGCAAAAAAGTCTTCAGCAGAGTAGCCCACTGGCAGAAAACTTCACCGGAATGATACCCTTCCAAGACTCTTCCCCTGAGTAATCCCCTTGCACAAAACTTACCAGAGTAATCCCTGTGTGAAAACTCCTCCCCAGAATAATCCTCTTGCAAAAAAGACTTCAGCAGAGTAACCCCCTGGCAGAAAACCTCACCAGAATGATACCCTTCCAAGATTCTTCGCCTGAGTAATCCCCTTGCACAAAACTTACCAGAGTAATCCCTGTGTAAAAATCCTCCCCAGAGTAATCCTCTTGCAAAAAAGACTTCAGCAGAGTAGCCCCCTGGCAGAAAACCTCACCAGAATGATACCCTTCCAAGACTCTTTGCCTGAGTAATCCCCTTGCACAAAAGTTACCAGAGTAATCCCTGTGTGAAAACTCCTCCCCAGAGTAATCCTCTTGCAAAAAAGACTTCAGCAGAGTAGCCCCCTGGCAGAAAACCGCACCAGAATGATACCCTTCCAAGACTCTTCACCTGAGTAATCCCCTTACACAAAACTTACCAGAGTAATCCCTGAGTGAAAACTCCTCCCCAGAGTAATCCTCTCGCAAAAAGACTTCAGCAGAGTAACCCCCTGGCTGAAAACTTCACCAGGATGATACCCTTCCAAAACTCTTCACCTGAGTAATCCCCTTGCACAAATCTTACCAGAGTAATCCCTGTGTGAAAACTCCTCCCCAGAGTAATCCTCTTGCAAAAAAAGACTTCAGCAGAGTAGCCCACTGGCAGAAAACCTCACCAGAATGATACCCTTCCAAGACTCTTTCCCTGAGTAATCCCCTTGCACAAAACTTACCATAGTAATCCTCGTGTGAAAACTCCTCCCCAGAGTAATCCTCTTGCAAAAAAGACTTCAGCAGAGTAACCCTCTGGCAGAAAACCTCACCAGAATGATACCCTTCCAAGACTCTTCCCCTGAGTAATCCCCTTCCACAAAACTTACCTAAGTAATCCCTGTGTGAAAACTCCTGAGAGTAATCCTCTTGCAAAAAAGACTTCAGCAGAGTAGTCCCCTGGCAGAAAAACCTCACCAGAATGATATCCTTCCATGACTCTTCGCCTGAGTAATCCCCTTGCACAAATCTTACCAGAGTAATCCCTGTGTGAAAACTCCTCCCCAGAGTAATCCTCTTGCAAAAAAATCTTCATTAGAGTAGCCCCTGGCAGAAAACCTCACCAGAAATATACCCTTCCAAGACTCTTCGCCTGAGTAATCCCCTTGAACAAAACTTACTGGAGTAATCCCTGTGTGAAAACCCGTCCCCAGAGTAATCCTCTTGCAAACAAGACTTCAGCAGAGTAGCCCCCTGGCAGAAAACATCACAAGAATGATACCCTTCCAAGACTCTTCGCCTGAGTAATCCCTTTGCATAAAACTTACCAAAGTAATCCCTGTGTGAAAACTCCTCCCCAGAGTAATTTTCTTGCAAAAAAGACTTCAGCAGAGTAGCCCCTGGCAGAAAACCGCACCAGAATGATACCCTTCCAAGACTCTTCACCTGAGTAATCCCCTTGCACAAAACTTACCATAGTAATCCCTGTGTGAAAACTCCTCCCCAGACTAATCCTCTTGCAAAAAAGACTTCAGCAGGGTATCCCCTGGCAGAAAACCTTACCAGAATAATGCCCTTCCAAGACTCTTCGCCTGAGTAATCCCCATGCACAAAACTTACCAAAGTAATCCCTGTGTGAAAACTCCTCCCCAGAGTAATTTTCTTGCAAAAAAGATCTGCAGAGTAGCCCCCTGGCAGAAAACTGCACCAGAATGATACCCTTCCAAGACTCTTCACCTGAGTAATCCCCTTGCACAAAACTTACCAGAGTAATCCCTGTGTGAAAACTCCTCCCCAGAGTAATCGTCTTGCAAAAAAGACTTCAGCAGAGTAACCCCCTGGCAGGAAACCTCACCAGAATGATACCCTTCCAAGACTCTCCGCCTGAGTAATCCCCTTGCAAAAAATTTACCAGAGTAACCCTTGTGTGAAAACTCCTCGCCAGAGTAATCCTCTTGCAAAAAAGACTTCAGCAGAGTAACCCCCTGGCAGAAAACCTCACCAGAATGATACCCTTCCAGGACTCTTCGCCTGAGTAATCCCCTTGCACAGAATTTACCAGAGTAATCCCTGTGTGGAAACTCCTCCCCAGAGTAATCCTCTTGCAAAAAAGACTTCAGCAGAGTAACCCCCTGGCGGAAAACCGCACCAGAATGATACCCTTCCAAGACTCTTAGCCTGAGTAATCCCCTTGCACAAAATTTACCAGAGTAATCCCTGTGTGAAAACTCCTCCCCAGAGTAATCCTCTTGTAAAAAACCCTTCAGCAGAGTAACCCCCTGGCAGACATCCTCACCAGAATAATATCCTTCCAAGACTCTTCGCGTGAGTAATCCCCTTGCACAAAACTTAACCGAGTAATCCCTGTGTGAAAACTCCTCCCCAGAGTAATTCTCTTGCAAAAAAGACTTCAGCAGAGTAACCCCCTGGCAGAAAACATCACCAGAATGATACCCTTCCAAGACTCTTCGCCTGAGTAATCCCCTTGCACAATAATTACCAGAGTAATCCCTGAGTTAAAACTCCTCCCCAGAGTAATCCTCTTGCAAAAAAGACTTCAGCAGAGTTGCCCCTGGCAGAAAACTTCACTAGAATGATACCCATCCAAGACTCTTCGCTTGAGTAATCCCCTTGCACAAAACTTATCAGAGTAATCCCTGTGGGAAAACTCCTCCCCAGAGTAATCCTCTTGCTAAAAAGACTTCAGTAGAGTAACCCCCTGGCAAAAAACCTCACCAGAATAATATCCTTCCAAGACACTTCGCCTGAGTAATCCCCTTGCACAAAACTTACCAGAGTAATCCCTGTGTGATAACTCCTCCCCAGAGTAATCCTCTTGCAAAAAAGACTTCAGCAGAGTAACACCCCGGCAGAAAACCCCACCAGAATAATACCCTTCCAAAACTCTTTGCCTGAGTAATCCCCTTGCACAAAACTTACCAGAGTAATCCCTGTGTGAAAACTCCTCCCCAGAGTAATCCTCTTGCAAAGAAGACTTCAGCAGAGTAACCCCCTGGCAGAAATCCTCACCAGAATGATACCCTTCCAAAACTCTTCGCCTGAGTAATCCCCTTGCACAAAACTTACCAGAGTAATCCCTGTGTGAAAACTCCTCCCCAGAGTAATCCTCTTGCAAAAAAGACTTCGGCAGAGTAGCCCCTGGCAAAAAACCTTACCAGAATGATACATTTCCAAGACTCTTCGCCTGAGTAATCCCCTTACACAAAACTTACCAGAGTAATCCCTGTGTGAAAACTCCTACCCAGAGTAATCCTCTTGCAAAAAAGACTTCAGCAGAGTAGCACCCTTGCAGAAAACTTCACCAGAATGATACCCTTCCAAGACTCTTCGCCTGAGTAATCCCCTTGCACAAAACTTACCAGAGTAATCCCTGTGTGAAAACTCCTCCCCAGAGTAATCCTCTCGCAAAAAAGACTTCAGCAGAGTAACCCCCTGGCTGAAAACTTCACCAGGATGATACCCTTCCAAAACTCTTCACCTGAGTAATCCCCTTGCACAAATCTTACCAGAGTAATCCCTGTGTGAAAACTCCTCCCCAGAGTAATCCTCTTGCAAAAAAAGACTTCAGCAGAGTAGCCCACTGGCAGAAAACCTCACCAGAATGATACCCTTCCAAGTCTCTTCCCCTGAGTAATCCCCTTACACATAACTTACCAGAGTAATCCTTGTGTGAAAATTCCTTCCCAGAGTATTCCTCTTGCAAAAAAGACTTCAGCAGGGTATCCCCTGGCAGAAAACCTCACCAGAATAATACCCATCCGAGACTCTTCGCCTGAGTAATCCCCTTGCACAAAACTTACCAGAGTAATCCCTGTGTGAAAACTCCTCCCCAGAGTAATCCTCTTGCAAAGAAAAATTCAGCAGATTAGCCTCCTGGCAGAAAACCTCACCAGAATAATACCCTTCAAAAATTCTTCGCCTGAGTAATCCCCTTGCACAAAATTTACCAGAGTAATCCCTGTGTGAAAACTCCTCCCCAGAGTAATCCTCTTGCAAAAAAAGACTTCAGCAGAGTAACCCACTGGCAGAAAACCTCACAAGAATAATACCCTTCCAAGACTATTCGCCTGAGTAATCCCCTTGCACAAAACTTACCAGAGTAATCCCTGTGTGAAAACTCCTCCTCAGAGTAATCCTCTTGCAAAAATGACTTCAGCAGAGTAACCCCCTGGCAGAAAACCGCACCAGAATGATACCCTTCCAAGACTCTTCGCCTGAGTAATCCCCTTGCACAAAACTTACCATAGTAATCCACGTGTGAAAACTCCTCCCCAGAGTAATCCTCTTGCAAAAAAGACTTCAGCAGAGTAACCCTCTAGCAGAAAACCTCACCAGAATGATACCCTTCCAAGACTCTTCCCCTGAGTAATCCCCTTCCACAAAACTTACCTAAGTAATCCCTGTGTGAAAACTCCTGAGAGTAATCCTCTTGCAAAAAAGACTTCAGCAGAGTAGCCCCCTGGCAGAAAAACCTCACCAGAATGATATCCTTCCATGACTCTTCGCCTGAGTAATCCCCTTCCACAAATCTTAACAGAGTAATCCCTGTGTGAAAACTCCTCCCCAGAGTAATCCTCTTGCAAAAAAATCTTCATTAGAGTAGCCCGTGGCAGAAAACCTCACCAGAAATATACCCTTCCAAGACTCTTCCCCTGAGAAATCCCCTTGAACAAAACTTACTGGAGTAATCCCTGTGTGAAAACCCGTCCCCAGAGTAATCCTCTTGCAAACAAGACTTCAGCAGAGTAGCCCCCTGGCAGAAAACATCACAAGAATGATACCCTTCCAAGACTCTTCGCCTGAGTAATCCCTTTGCATAAAACTTACCAAAGTAATCCCTGTGTGAAAACTCCTCCCCAGAATAATTTTCTTGCAAAAAAGACTTCAGCAGAGTAGCCCCCTGGCAGAAAACCGCACCAGAATGATACCCTTCCAAGACTCTTCACCTGAGTAATCCCCTTGCACAAAACTTACCATAGTAATCCCTGTGTGAAAACTCCTCCCCAGACTAGTCCTCTTGCAAAAAAGATTTCAGCAGGGTATCCCCTGGCAGAAAACTTCACCAGAATAATGCCCTTCCAAGACTCTTCGCCTGAGTAATCCCCATGCACAAAACTTACCAAAGTAATCCCTGTATGAAAACTCCTCCCCAGAGTAATTTTCTTGCAAAAAAGACTTCAGCAGAGTAGCCCCCTTGCAGAAAACCGCACCAGAATGATACCCTTCCAAGACTCTTCACCTGAGTAATCCCCTTGCACAAAACTTACCAGAGTAATCCCTGTGTGAAAACTCCTCCCCAGAGTAATCGTCTTGCAAAAAAGACTTCAGCAGAGTAACCCCCTGGCAGGAAACCTCACCAGAATGATACCCTTCCAAGACTCTCCGCCTGAGTAATCCCCTTGCAAAAAATTTACCGGAGTAACCCTTGTGTGAAAACTCCTCGCCAGAGTAATCCTCTTGCAAAAAAACTTCAGCAGAGTAACCCCCTGGCAGAAAACCTCACCAGAATAATACCCTTCCAGGACTCTTCGCCTGAGTATTCCCCTTGCACAGAATTTACCAGAGTAATCCCTGTGTTGAAACTCCTCCCCAGAGTAATCCTCTTGCAAAAAAGACTTCAGCAGAGTAACCCCCTGGCGGAAAACCTCACCAGAATGATACCCTTCTAAGACTCTTAGCCTGAGTAATCCCCTTGCACAAAATTTACCAGAGTAATCCCTGTGTGAAAACTCCTCCCCAGAGTAATCCTCTTGCAAAAAAGCCTTCAGCAGAGTAACCCCCTGGCAGACATCCTCACCAGAATAATACCCTTCCAAGACTCTTCGCCTGAGTAATCCCCTTGCACAAAACTTACCCGAGTAATCTCTGTGTGAAAACTCCTCCCCAGAGTAATTCTCTTGCAAAAAAGACTTCCGCAGAGTAACCCCCTGGCAGAAAACATCACCAGAATGACACCCTTCCAAGACTCTTTGCCTGAGTAATCCCCTTGCACAAAAATTACCAGAGTAATCCTTGAGTTAAAACTCCTCCCCAGAGTAATCCTCTTGCAAAAAAGACTTCAGCAGAGTTGCCCCTGGCAGAAAACTTCACTAGAATTATACCCATCCAAGACTCTTCGCTTGGGTAATCCCCTTGCACAAAACTTATCAGAGTAATCCCTGTGGGAAAACTCCTCCCCAGAGTAATCCTCTTGCAAAAAAGACTTCGGCAGAGTAGCCCCTGGCAAAAAACCTTACCAGAATGATACATTTCCAAGACTCTTCGCCTGAGTAATCCCCTTACACAAAACTTACCAGAGTAATCCCTGTGTGAAAACTCCTACCCAGAGTAATCCTCTTGCAAAAAAGACTTCAGCAGAGTAGCACCCTTGCAGAAAACTTCACCAGAATGATACCCTTCCAAGACTCTTCGCCTGAGTAATCCCCTTGCACAAAACTTACCAGAGTAATCCCTGTGTGAAAACTCCTCCCCAGAGTAATCCTCTTGCAAAAAAGACTTCAGCAGAGTAATCCCCTGGCAGAAAACCTCACCAGAATAATACCCTTCCAAGACTCTTCGCCTGAGTAATCCCCTTGCACAAAACTTACCAGAGTAATCCCTGTGTGAAAACTCCTGCCCAGAATAATCCTCCTGCAAAAAAGACTTCAGCAGAGTAACCCCCTGGCAGAAAACCTTACCAGAATGATACCCTTCCAGGACTCTTTACCTGTGTAATCCCCTTGCACAAAATTTACCAGAGTAATCCCTGTGTGAAAACTCCTCCCAAGAGTAATCCTCTTGCAAAAAAGACTTCAGCAGAGTAACCCCCTGGCAGAAAACCTCACCAGAATGATACCCTTCCAAGACTCTTCGCCTGAGTAATCCCCTTGCACAAAATTTACCAGAGTAATCCCTGTGTGAAAACTCCTGCCCAGAGTAATCCTCTTGCAAAAAAGACTTCAGCAGAGTAACCCCCTGGCAAAAAACCGCACCAGAATGAAACCCTTCCAAGACTCTTCGCCATAGTAATCCCCTTGTACAAAACTTACCAGAGTAATCCCTGTGTGAAAACTCCTCCCCAGAGTGATCTTGCAAAAAAGACTTCAGCAGAGTAATCCCCTGGCAGAAAACCTCACTAGAATGATACCCTTCCAAGACTCTTCGCCTGAGTAATCCCCTTGCACAAAACTTACCAGAGTAATCCCTGTGTGAAAACTCCTCCCCAGAGAAATCCTCTTGCAAAAAAGATTTCAGCAGAGTAGCCCACTGGCTGAAAACCTCAGCAGAATGATACCCTTCCAAGACTCTTCCCCTGAGTAATCCCATTGCACAAAACTTACCAGAGTAATCCCTGTGTGAAAACTCCTCCCCAAAGTAATCCTCTTGCAAAAAAGACTTCAGCAGAGTAACCCCCTGGCAGAAAACCTCACCAGAATGATACCCTTCCAAGATTCTTCGCCAGAGTATTCCCCTTGCACAAAATTTACCAGAGTAATCCCTGTGTGAAAACACCTCCCCAGAGTAATCCTCTTACAAAAAAGACTTCAGCAGAGTAACCCCCTGGCAGAAAACCGCACCAGAATGATACCCTCCCAAGACTCTTCGCCTGAGTAATTCCCTTGCACAAAACTAACCAGAGTAATCCCTGTGTGAACAGCTCCTACCCAGAATAATCCTCTTGCAAAAAAGCCTTCAGCAGAGTAACCCCCTGGCAGAAAACATCACCAGAATGATACCCTTCCAAGACTCTTCGCCTGAGTAATCCCCTTGCACAAAACTTACCAGAGTAATCCCTGTGTGAAAACACCTCCCCAGAGTAATCCTCTTACAAAAAAAGACTTCAGCAGAGTAGCCCACTGGCAAAAAACCGCACCAGAATGATACCCTTCCAAGACTCCTCCCCTGAGTAATCCCTTTGCACAAAACTTACCAGAGTAATCCCTGTGTTAAAACTCCTCCCCAGAGTAATCCTCTTGCAAAAAAGACTTCAGCAGAGTAGCCCACTGGCAGAAAACCTCACCAGAATGATACCCTTAAAGACTCTTCCCCTGAGTAATCCCCTTGCACAAAACTTACTAGAGTAATCCCTGTGTGAAAACTCCTCCCCAGATTAATCCTCTTGCTAAGAAAAATTCAGCAGAGTAGCCTCCTGGCAGAAAACCTCACCACAATAATACCTTTCCAAGACTCTTCGCCTGAGTAATCCCCTTGCACAAAACTTACCAGAGTAATCCCTGTGTGAAAACTCCTCCCCAGAGTAATCCTCTTGCAAAAAAAGACTTCAGCAGAGTAACCCCCTGGCAGAAATCCTCACCAGAATAATACCCTTCCAAGACTCTTAGCCTGAGTAATCCCCTAGCAAAAAACATACCAGAGTAATCTGTGTGTGAAAACTCCTTCCAGAGTAATCCTCTTGCAAAAAACACTTCAGCAGAGTAGCCCCTGGCAGAAAACTTCACCAGAATGATACCCTTCCAAGACTCTTTGCCTGAGTAATCCCCTTGCACAAATCTTACCAGAGTAATCCCAGTGTGAAAACTCCTCCCCAGAGTATTCCTCTTGCAAAAAAGACTTCAGCAGAGTACACCCTGGCAGAAAACCTCACCAGAAATATACCCTTTGAAGACTTCGCCTGAGTAATCCCCTTGGACAAAACTTACCGGAGTAATCCCTGTGTGAAAACCCCTCCCCAGAGTAATCCTCTTGCAAAAAAGACTTTAGCAGAGAAGCCCCCTGGCAGAAAACCTCACCAAAATGATTCCCTTACAAGACTCTTTGCCTGAGTAATCCCCTTGCAAAAAACTTACCAGAGTAATCCCTGTGTGAAAACTCCTCCCCAGAGTAATCCTCTTGCAAAAAAGACTTCAGCAGAGTAGCCCCCTGGCAAAAAACCGCACCAGAATGATACCCTTCCAAGACTCTTCCCCAGAGTAATCCCCTTGCACCAAACTTACCAGAGTAATCCCTGTGTTAAAACTCCTCCCCAGAGTAATCCTCTTGCAAAAAAGACTTCAGCAGAGTAGGCCACAGGCAGAAAACCTCAGCAGAATGATACCCTTAAAGACTCTTCCCCTGAGTAATCCCCTTGCACAAAACTTACCAGAGTAATCCCTGTGTGAAAACTCCTCCCCAGATTAATCCTCTTGCTAAGAAAAATTCAGCAGAGTAGCCTCCTGGCAGAAAACCTCACCACAATAATACCTTTCCAAGACTCTTCGCCTGAGTAATCCCCTTGCACCAAACTTACCAGAGTAATCCCTGTGTGAAAACTCCTCCCCAGAGTATTCCTCTTGCAAAAAAGACTTCAGCAGAGTATCCCCTGGCAGAAAACCTCACTAGAAGGATACCCTTCCGAGACTCTTCGCTTGAGTAATCCCCTTGCACAAAACTTACCAGAGTAATCCCTGTGTGAAATCTCCTCTCAAGAGTAATCCTCTTGCAAAAAAGACTTCAGCAGAGTAACCCCCTAGCAAAAAACCTCACCAGAATAATACCCTTCCAAGACACTTCGCCTGTGTAATCCCCTTGCACAAAACTTACCAGAGTAATCCCTGTGTGATAACTCCTCCCCAGAGTAATCCTCTTGCAAAAAAGACTTCAGCAGAGTAACACCCCGGCAGAAAACCTCACCAGAATAATACCCTTCCAAAACTCTTTGCCAGAGTAATCCCCTTGCACAAAACTTACCAGAGTAATCCCTGTGTGAAACCTCCTCCCCAGAGTAATCCTCTTGCAAAGAAGACTTCAGCAGAGTAACCCTGTGGCACAAAACCTCACCAGAATGATGCCCTTCCAAGACTCTTCGCCTGAGTAATCCCCTTGCAAGAAACTTACCAGAGTAATCCCTGTGTGAAAACTCCTCCCCAGAGTAATCCTCTTGCAAAAAAGACTTCAGCAGAGTAGCCCCCTGGCAGAAAACCTCACCAGAATGATACCCTTCCAAGACTCTTCGCCTGAGTAATCCCCTTCCACAAAACTTACCAGAGTCATCCCTGTGTGAAAACTCCTCCACTGAGTAATCCTCTTGCAAAAAAGAGTTCCGCAGAGTAACCCCCTTGCAGAAAACCTCACCAGAATAATACCCTTCCAAGACTCTTCGCCTGAGTAATCCCCTTGCACAAAACTTACCAGAGTAATCCCTGTGTGAAAACTCCTGCCCAGAGTAATCCCTGTGTGAAAACTCCTGCCCAGAGTAATCCTCTTGCAAAAAAGACTTCAGCAGAGTAACCCCCTGGCAGGAAACCTCACCAGAATAATACCCTTCCAAGACTCTTCGCCTGAGTAATCCCCTTGCACAAAACTTACCAGAGTAATCCCTTTGTGAAAACTCCTCCTAAGAGTAATCCTCTTGCAAAAAGGACTTTAGCAGAGTAACCCCCTGGCAGAAAACCTCACCAGAATGATATCCTTGCAAGACTCTTCGCCTGAGTAATCCCCTTGCACAAATTTACCAGAGTAATCCCTGTGTGAAAACTCCTCCCAAGAGTAATTCTCTTACAAAAAAGACTTCAGCAGAGTAACCCCCTGGCAGAAAACCTCACAAGAATGATACCCTTCCAAGACTCTTCGCCTGAGAAATCCCCTTGCACAAAATTTACCAGAGTAATCCCTGTGTGAAAACTCCTGCCCAGAGTAATCTTCTTGCAAAAAAGACTTCCCCCCTGGCAGAAAACCGCACCAGAATGATACCCTACCAAGACTCTTCGCCTGAGTAATCCCCTTGCACAAAATTTACCAGAGTAATCCCTGTGTGAAAACTCCCCCCCCGAGTAATCCTCTTGCAAAAAAGACTTCAGCAGAGTAATCCCCTGGCAGAAAACCTCACCGGAATGATACCCTTCCAAGACTCTTTGCCTGAGTAATCCCCTTGCACAAAACTTACCAGATTAATCCCTGTTTTAAAACTCCCCCCCAGAGTAATCCTCTTAAAAAAAGACTTCAGCAGAGTAGCCCACTAGCAGAAAACCTCAGCAGAATGATACCCTTCCAAGACTCTTCCCCTGAGTAATCCCCTTGCACAATTTTTACCAGAGTAACCCCTGTGTGAAAACTCCTCCTCAGAGTAATCCTCTTGCAAAACAGACTTCAGCAGAGTAACCCCCTGGCAGAAAACCTCACCAGAATGATACCCTTCCAAGTCTCTTCGCCTGAGTAATCCCCTTGCACAAAACTTACCAGAGTAATCCCTGTGTGAAAACTCTTTCCCAGAGTAATCCTCTTGCAAAGAAGACTTTAGGAGAGTAACCCCCTGGCAGAAAACCCCACCAGAATGATACCCTTCCAAGACTCTTCGCCTGAGTAATCCCCTTGCACAAAACTTACCAGAGTAATCCCTGTGTGAAAACTCCTACCCAGAATAATCCTCTTACAAAAAAGCCTTCAGCAGAGTAACCCCCTGGCAAAAAACCTCACCAGAATGATACCCTTCCTAGACTCTTCACCTGAGTAATCCCTTTGCAAAAAACTAACCAGAGTAATCCCTGTGTGAACAGCTCCTACCCAGAATAATCCTCTTGCAAAAAAGCCTTCAGCAGAGTAACCCATTGGCAGAAAACCTCACCAGAATGATACCCTTCCAAGAATCTTCGCCTGAGTAATCCCCTTGCACAAAACTTACCAGAGTAATCCCTGTGTGAAAACTCCTCCCCAGAGTAATCCTCTTACAAAAAAGACTTCAGCAGAGTAGCCCACTGGCAGAAAACCTCAGCAGAATGGTACCCTTCCAAGACTCTTACCCAGAGTAATCCCCTTGCACCAAACTTACCAGAGTAATCCCTGTGTTAAAACTCCTCCCCAGAGTAATCCTTTTGCAAAAAAGACTTCAGCAGAGTAGCCTACTGGCAGAAAACCTCAGCAGAATGATACCCTTAAAGACACTTCCCCTGAGTAATCCCCTTGCACAAAACTTACCAGAGTAATCCCTGTGTGAAAACTCCTCCCCAGATTAATCCTCTTGCTAAGAAAAATTCAGCAGAGTAGCCTCCTGGCAGAAAACCTCACCGCAATAATACATTTCCAAGACTCTTCGTCTGAGTAATCCCCTTGCACAAAACTTACCAGAGTAATCCCTGTGTGAAAACTCCTCCCCAGAGTAATCCTCTTGCAAAAAAAATCTTCAGTAGAGTAGCCCCTGGCAGAAAACCTCACCAAAAATATACCCTTCCAAGACTCTTCGCCTGAGTAATCCCCTTGAACAAAACTTACCGGAGTAATCCCTGTGTGAAAACCCGTCCCAAGAGTAATCCTCTTGCAAACAAGACTTCAGCAGAGTAGCCCCCTGGCAGAAAACCTCACAAGAATGATACCCTTCCAAGACTCTTCGCCTGAGTAATCCCTTTGTATAAAACTTACCAAAGTAATCCCTGTGTGAAAACTCCTCCCCAGAGTAATTTTCTTGCAAAAAAGACTTCAGCAGAGTAGCCCCCTGGCAGAAAACCGCACCGGAATGATACCCTTCCAAGACTCTTCACTTGAGTAATCCCCTTGCACAAAACTTACCAGAGTAATCCCTGTGTGAAAACTCCTCCCCAGACTAATCCTCTTGCAAAAAAGACTTCAGCAGGGTATCCCCTGGCAGAAAACCTCACCAGAATAATGCCCTTCCAAGACTCTTCGCCTGAGTAATCCCCATGCACAAAACTTACCAAAGTAATCCCTGTGTGAAAACTCCTCCCCAGAGTAATTTTCTTGCAAAAAAGACTTCAGCAGAGTAGCCCCCTGGCAGAAAACCGCACCAGAATGATACCCTTCCAAGACTCTTCACCTGAGTAATCCCCTTGCACAAAACTTACCAGAGTAATCCCTGTGTGAAAACTCCTCCCCAGAGTAATCGTCTTGCAAAAAAGACTTCAGCAGAGTAACCCCTTGGCAGGAAACCTCAACAGAATGATACCCTTCCAAGACTCTCCGCCTGAGTAATCCCCTTGCAAAAAATTTACCGGAGTAACCCTTGTGTGAAAACTCCTCGCCAGAGTAATCCTCTTGCAAAAAAGACTTCAGCAGAGTAACCCCCTGGCAGAAAACCGCACCAGAATGATACCCTTCCAAGACTCTTAGCCTGAGTAATCCCCTTGCACAAAATTTACCAGAGTAATCCCTGTGTGAAAACTCCTCCCCAGAGTAATACTTTTGCAAAAAAGCCTTCAGCAGAGTAACCCCCTGGCACACATTCTCACCAGAATGATACCCTTCCAAGACTCTTCGCCTGAGTAATCCCCTTACACAAAACTTACCAGAGTAATCCCTGTGTGAAAACTCCTCCCAGAGTAATCCTCTTGCAAAAAAGACTTCAGCAGAGTAGCACCCTTGCAGAAAACTTCACCAGAATGATACCCTTCCAAGACTCTTCGCCTGAGTAATCCCCTTGCACAAAACTTACCAGAGTAATCCCTGTGTGAAAACTCCTCCCCAGAGTAATCCTCTTGCAAAAAAGTCTTCAGCAGAGTAATCCCCTGGCAGAAAACCTCACCAGAATAATACCCCTCCAAGACTCTTCGCCTGAGTAATCCCCTTGCACAAAACTTACCAGAGTAATCCCTGTGTGAAAACTCCTCCCTAGAATAATCCTCATGCAAAAAAGACTTCAGCAGAGTAACCCCCCGGCAGAAAACCTTACCAGAATGATACCCTTCCAAGACTCTTCACCTGTGTAATCCCATTGCACAAAATTTACCAGAGTAATCCCTGTGTGAAAACTCCTCCCAAGAGTAATCCTCTTGCAAAAAAGACTTCAGCAGAGTAACCCCCTGGCAGAAAACCTCACCAGAATGATACCCTTCCAAGACTCTTCGCCTGAGTAATCCCCTTGCACAAAATTTACCAGAGTAATCCCTGTGTGAAAACTCCTGCCCAGAGTAATCCTCTTGCAAAAAAGACTTCAGCAGAGTAACCCCCTGGCAAAAAACCGCACCAGAATGATACCCTTCCAAGACTCTTCGCCTGAGTAATCCCCGTTGTACAAAACTTACCAGAGAAATCCCTGTGTGAAAATTCCTCCCCAGAGTGATCTTGCAAAAAAGACTTCAGCAGAGTAATCCCCTGGCAGAAAACCTCACTAGATTGATTCCCTTCCAAGACTCTTCGCCTGAGTAATCCCCTTGCACAAAACTTACCAGAGTAATCCCTGTGTGAAAACTCCTCCCCAGAGTAATCCTCTTGCAAAAAGCCTTCAGCAGAGTAACCCCCTGGCAGAAAACCTCACCAGAATGATACCCTTCCATGACTCTTCGCCCGAGTAATCCCCTTGCACAAAACTTACCAGAGTAATCCCTGTGTGAAAACACCTCCCCAGAGTAATCCTCTTACAAAAAAGACTTCAGCAGAGTAGCCCACTGGCAGAAAACCTCAGCAGAATGATACCTTCCAAGACTCTTCCCCTGAGTAATCCCTTTGCACAAACCTTACCAGAGTAATCCCTGTGTGAAAACTCCTCCCCAGAGTAATCCTCTTGCAAAAAAGACTTCAGCAGAGTAGCCCACTGGCAGAAAACCTCACCAGAATGATACCTTCCAAGACTCTTCCCCTGAGTAATCCCTTTGCACAAAACTTACCAGAGTAATCCCTGTGTGAAAACTCCTCCCCAGAGTAATCCTCTTGCAAAAAAGACTTCAGCAGAGTAGCCCACTGGCAGAAAACCTCAGCAGAATGATACCCTTAAAGACTCTTCATCTGAGTAATCCCCTTGCACAAAACTTACCAGAGTAATCCCTGTGCGAAAACTCCTCCCCAGATTAATCCTCTTGCTAAGAAAAATTCAGCAGAGTAGCCTCGTGGCAGAAAACCTCACCACAATAATACCTTTCCAAGACTCTTTGCCTGAGTAATCCCCTTGCACAAAACTTACCAGAGTAATCCCTGTGTGAAAACTCCTCCCCTGAGTAATCCTCTTGCAAAAAAAGACTTCAGCAGAGTAACCAGCTGGCAGAAAACCTCACCAGAATAATACCCTTCCAAGACTCTTAGCCTGAGTAATCCCCTAGCAAAAAACATACCAGAGTAATCCCTGTGTGAAAACTCCTCCCCAGAGTAATCCTCTTGCAAAAAAGACTTCAGCAGAGTAATCCCCTGGCAGAAAACCTCACCAGAATGATACCGTTCCAAGACTCTTTGACTGAGTAATCCCCTTACACAAAACTTTCCAGAGTAATCCGTGTGTGAAAACTCCTTCAAGAGTAATCCTCTTGCAAAAAACACTTCAGCAGAGTAGCCCCTGGCCGAAAACCTCACCAGAATGATACCCTTCCAAGACTCTTTGCCTGAGTAATCCCCTTCCACAAATCTTACCAGAGTAATCCCAGTGTGAAAACTCCTCCCCAGAGTATTCCTCTTGCAAAAAAGACTTCAGCAGAGTACACCCTGGCAGAAACCTTACCAGAAATATACCCTTCGAAGACTTCGCCTGAGTAATCCCCTTGCACAAAACTTACCGGAGTAATCCCTGTGTTAAAACCCCTCCCCAGAATAATCCTCTTGCAAAAAAGACTTTAGCAGAGTAGCCCCCTGGCAGAAAACCTCACCAGAATGATACCCTTCCAAGACTCTTCGCCTGAGTAATCCCCTTGCAAAAAACTTACCAGAGTAATCCCTGTGTGAAAACTCCTCCCCAGAGTAATTCTCTTGCAAAAGAGACTTCAGCAGAGTAGCCCCCTGTCAAAAAACCGCACCAGAATGATACCCTTCCAAGACTCTTCACCTGAGTAATCCCCTTGCACAAAACTTACCAGAGTAATCCCTGTGTGAAAACTCCTCCCCAGAGTAATCCTCTTGCAAAAAAGACTTCAGCAGTTTAGCCCCTGGGTGAAAACCTCACCAGAATGATACTCTTCCAAGACTCTTCACCTGAGTAATCCCCTTGCACAAAACTTACCAGAGTAATCCCTGTGTGGAAACTCCTCCCCAGAGTAATCCTCTTGCAAAAAACATTTCAGCAGAGTAACCCCCTAGCAGAAAACCACACCAGAATGATACCCTTCCAAGATTCTTCCCCTAAGTAATCCCCTTGTACAAAACTTACCAGAGTAATCCCTGTGTGAAAACTCCTCCCCAGAGTAATCCTCTTGCAAAAAAGACTTCAGCAGAGTAATCCCCTGGCAGTAAACCTCAGCAGAATGATACCCTTCCAAGACTCTTCGCCTGAGTAATCCCCTTGCACAAAACTTACCAGAGTAATCCCTGTGTGAAAACCCCTGCCCAGGATAATCCTACTGCAAAAAAGACTTCAGCAGAGTAACCCACTGGCAAAAAACCTTACCAGAATGATACCCTTCCAAGACTCTTCACCTGTGTAATCCCCTTGCACAAAATTTACCAGAGTAATCCCTGTGGGAAAACTCCTCCCAAGAGTAATCCTCTTGCAAAAAAGACTTCAGCAGAGTATCCCCCTAGCAGAAAACCTCACCAGAATGATACCCTTCCAAGACTCTTCGCCTGAGTAATCCCCTTGCACAAAATTTACCAGAGTAATCCCTGTGTGAAAACTCCTGCCCAGAGTAATCCTCATGCAAAAAAGACTTCAGCAGAGTAACCCCCTGGCAAAAAACCGCACTAGAATGATACCCTTCCAAGACTCTTCGCCTGAGTAATCCCCTTGTACAAAACTTACCAGATTAATCCCTGTGTGAAAACTCCTCCCCAGAGTAATCTTGCAAAAAAAACTTCAGCAGAGTAACCCCCTGGCAGAAAACCTCACTAGAATGATACCCTTCCAAGACTCTTCGCCTGAGTAATCCCCTTGCACAAAAGTTACCAGAGTAATCCCTGTGTGAAAACTCCTCCCCAGAGTAATCCTCTTCCAAAAAAGACTTCAGCAGAGTAGCCCACTGGCAGAAAACCTCAGCAGAATGATACCCTTCCAAGACTCTTCCCATGAGTAATCCCATTGCACAAAACTTACCAGAGTAATCCTTGTGTGAAAACTCCTCCCCAGAGTAATCCTCTTGCAAAAAAGACTTCAGCAGAGTAACCCCCTGGCAGAAAACCTCACCAGAATAATACCCTTCCAAGACTCTTCGCCTGAGTATTCCCCTTGCACAAAATTTACCAGAGTAATCCCTGTGTGAAAACTCCTCCCCAGAGTAATCCTCTTGCAAAAAAGACTTCAGCATGTGACCCCCTGGCAGAAAACCGCACCAGAATGATACCCTCCCAAGACTCTTCCCCTGAGTAATCCCCTTGCACAAAACTAACCAGAGTAATCCCTGTGTGAACAGCTCTTACCCAGAATTATCCTCTTGCAAATAAGCCTTCAGCAGAGTAACCCCCTGGCAGAAAACCTCACCGGAATGAAACCCTTCAAAGAATCTTCGCCTGAGTAATCCCCTTGCACAAAACTTACCAGAGTAATCCCTGTGTGAAAACTCCTCCCCAGAGTAATCCTCTTACAAAAAAGACTTCAGCAGAGTAGCCCACTGGCAGAAAACCTCAGCAGAATGATACCCTTCCAAGACTCTTCCCCAGAGTAATCCCCTTGCATCAAACTTACCAGAATAATCCCTGTGTTAAAACTCCTCCCCAGAGTAATCCTCTTGCAAAAAAGACTTCAGCAGAGTAGCCCACTGCCAGAAAACCTCAGCAGAATGATACCCTTAAAGACTCTTCCCCTGAGTAATCCTCTTGCACAAAACTTACCAGAGTAATCCCTGTGTGAAAACTCCTCCCCAGATTAATCCTCTTGTTAAGAAAAATTCAGCAGAGTAGCCTCCTGGCAGAAAACCTCACCACAATAATACCTTTCCAAGACTCTTCGCCTGAGTAATCCCCTTGCACAAAACTTACCAGAGTAATCCCTGTGTGAAAACTCCTCCCCAGAGTAATCCTCTTGCAAAAAAAGACTTCAGCAGAGTAACCCACTGGCAGAAAACCTCACCAGAATAATACCCTTCCAAGACTCTTCGCCTGAGTAATCCCCTAGCAAAAAACTTACCAGAGTAATCCTTGTGTGAAAACTCCTCCCCAGAATAATCCTCTTGCAAAAAAGACTTCAGAAGAGTAATCCCCTGGCTGAAAACCTTACCAGAATGATACCCTTCCAAGACTCTTTGCCTGAGTAATCCCCTTGCACAAAACTTACCAGAGTAATCCCTGTGTGAAAACTCCTCCCCAGAGTAATCCTCTTGCAAAAAAAGACTTCAGCAGAGTAACCCGCTGGCAGAAAACTGCACCAGAATGATACCCTTCCAAGACTCTTTGCCTGAGTAATCCCCTTGCACAAAACTTACCAGAGTAATCCCTGTGTGAAAACTCCTTCCCAGAGTAATCCTCTTGCAAAAAAGAATTCAGCAGAGTAGACCCTGGCAGAAAACCTCACCAGAAATATACCCTTCCAAGACTCTTTGCCTGAGTAATCCCCTTGCACAAAACTTACCGGAGTAATCTCTGTGTGAAAACCCCTCCCCAGAGTAATCCTCTTGCATAAAAGACTTCAGCAGAGTAGCCCCCTGGCAGAAAACCTCACCAGAATGATACCCTTCCAAAACTCTTCGCCTGAGTAATCCCCTTGCAAAAAACTTACCAGAGTAATCCCTGTGTGAAAACTCCTCCCCAGAGTAATCCTCTTGCAAAAAAGACTTCAGCAGAGTAGCCCCCTGGCAGAAAACCTCACCAGAAATATACCCTTCCAAGACTCTTTGCCTGAGTAATCCCCTTGCACAAAACTTACCAGAGTAATCCCTGTGTGAAAACTCCTACCCAGAATAATCCTCTTGCAAAAAAGACTTCAGCAGAGTAGCCCCCTGGCAGAAAACCTCACCAGAATGAAACCCTTCCAAAACTCTTCGCCTGAGTAATCCCCTTGCAAAAAACTTACCAGAGTAATCCCTGTGTGAAAACTCCTCCCCAGAGTAATCCTCTTGCAAAAAAGACTTCAGCAGAGTAGCCCCCTGGCAAAAAACTGCACCAGAATGATACCCTTCCAAGACTCTTCACCTGAGTAATCCCCTTGCACAAAACTTACCAGAGTAATCCCTGTGTGAAAACTCCTCCCCAGAGTAATCCTAATGCAAAAAAGACTTCAGCAGAGTTGCCCCCTGGCAGAAAACCTCACCAGAATGATACCCTTCCAAGACTCTTCCCCTGAGTGATCCCCTTGCACAAAACTTACCAGAGTAATCCCTGTGTAAAAACTCCTCCCCAGAGTAATCCTCTTGCAAAAAAAGACTTCAGCAGGGTATCCCCTGGCAGAAAACCTCACCAGAATAATACCCTCCCAAGACTCTTCGCCTGAGTAATCCCCTTGCACAAAACTTACCAGAGTAATCCCTGTGTGAAAACTCCTCCCCAGAGTATTCCTCTTGCAAAAAAGACTTCAGCAGAGTTGCCCCTGGCAGAAAACCTCACTAGAATGATACCCTTCCAAGACTCTTCGCTTGAGTAATCCCCTTGCACAAAACTTACCTGAGTAATCCCTGTGAGAAAACTCCTCCCAAGAGTAATCCTCTTGCAAAAAAGACTTCAGCAGAGTAACCCCCTAGAAAAAAACCTCACCAGAATAATACCCTTCCAAGACACTTCGCCTGTGTAATCCCCTTGCACAAAACTTACCAGAGTAATCCCTGTGTGAAAACTCCCAAGAGTAATCCTCTTGCAAAAAAGCCTTCAGCAGAGTAACACCCCGGCAGAAAACCTCACCAGAATAATACCCTTCCAAAACTCTTTGCCTGAGTAATCCCCTTGCACAAAACTTACCAGAGTAATCCCTGTGTGAAAACTCCTACCCAGAATAATCCTCTTGCAAAAAAGACTTCAGCAGAGTAGCCCCCTGGCAGAAAACCTCACCAGAATGAAACCCTTCCAAAACTCTTCGCCTGAGTAATCCCCTTGCAAAAAACTTACCAGAGTAATCCCTATGTGATAACTCCTCCCCAGAGTAATCCTCTTGCAAAAAAGACTTCAGCAGAGTAACACCCCGGCAGAAAACCTCACCAGAATAATACCCTTCCAAAACTCTTTGCCAGAGTATTCCCCTTGCACAAAACTTACCAGAGTAATCCCTGTGTGAAAACTCCCAAGAGTAATCCTCTTGCAAAAAAGCCTTCAGCAGAATAACCCCCTGGCAGAAAACCTCACCAGAATAATACCCTTCCAAGACTCTTCGCCTGAGTAATCCCCTTGCACAAAACTTACCAGAGTAATCCCTGTGTGAAACCTCCTCCCCAGAGTAATCCTCTTGCAAAGAAGACTTCAGCAGAGTAACCCCGTGGCACGAAACCTCACCAGAATGATGCCCTTCCAAGACTCTTCGCCTGAGTAATTCCCTTGCAAGAAACTTACCAGAGTAATCCCTGTGTGAAAACTCCTCCCCAGAGTAATCCTCTTGCAAAAAAGACTTCAGCAGAGTAGCCCCCTGGCAGAAAACCTCACCAGAATGATACACTTCCAAGACTCTTCGCCTGAGTAATCCCCTTCCACAAAACTTACCAGTGTAATCCCTGTGTGAAAACTTCTGCCCAGAGTAATCCTCTTGCAAAAAAGACTTCAGCAGAGTAACCCCCTGGTAGGAAACCTCACCAGAATAATACCCTTCCAAGACTCTTCGCCTGAGTAATCCCCTTGCACAAAACTTACCAGAGTAATCCCTGTGTGAAAACTCCTCCCCAGAGTAATCCTCTTGCAAAAAAGACTTCAGCAGAGTAACCCCCTGGCAGAAAACCTCACCAGAATGATATCCTTGCAAGACTCTTCGCCTGAGTAATCCCCTTGCACAAATTTACCAGAGTAATCCCTCTGTGAAAACTCCTCCCAAGAGTAATTCTCTTACAAAAAATACTTCAGCAGAGTAACCCCCTGGCAGAAAACCTCACAAGAATGATACTCTTCCAAGACTTTTCGCCTGAGTAATCCCCTTGCACAAAATTTACCAGATTAATCCCTGTGTGAAAACTCCTGCCCAGAGTAATCTTCTTGCAAAAAAGACTTCAGCAGAGTAACCCCCTGGCAGAAAACCGCACCAGAATGATACCCTACCATGACTCTTCGCCTTAGTAATCCCCTTGCACAAAATTTACCAGAGTAATCCCTGTGTGAAAACTCCTCCCCCGAGTAATCCTCTTGCAAAAAAGACTTCAGCAGAGTAATCCCCTGGCAGAAAACCTCACCGGAATGATACCCTTCCAAGACTCTTTGCCTGAGTAATCCCCTTGCACAAAACTTACCAGAGTAATCCCTGTTTGAAAACCACCCCAGAGTAATCGTCTTGAAAAAAAGACTTCAGCAGAGTAGCCCACTGGCAGAAAACCTCAGCAGAATGATACCCTTCCAAGACTCTTCCCCTGAGTAATCCCCTTGCACAAAACTCACCAGAGTAATCCCTGTGTGAAAAATCCTCCCCAGAGTAATCCTCTTGCAAAAAAGACTTCAGCAGAGTAGCCCACTGGCAGAAAACCTCACCAGAATGATACCCTTCCAAGACTCTTCCCCTGAGTAATCCGCTTGCACAATTTTTACCAGAGTAACCCCTGTGTGAAAACTCCTCCCCAGAGTAATCCTCTTGCAAAAAAGACTTCAGCAGAGTAACCCCCTGGCAGAAAACCTCACCAGAATGAAACCCTTCCAAGTCTCTTCGCCTGAGTAATCCCCTTGCACAAAACTTACCAGAGTAATCCCTGTGTGAAAACTCCTCCCCAGAGTAATCCTCTTGCAAAGAAGACTTTAGCAGAGTAACCCCCTGGCAGAAAACCCCACCAGAATGATACCCTTCCAAGACTCTTCGCCTGAGTAATCCCCTTGCACAAAACTTACCAGAGTAATCCCTGTGTGAAAACTCCTACCCAGAATAATCCTCTTGCAAAAAAGCCTTCAGCAGAGTAACCCCCTGGCAAAAAACCTCACCAGAATGATACCCTTCCTAGACTCTTCGCCTGAGTAATCCCCTTGCACAAAACTAACCAGAGTAATCCCTGTGTGAACAGCTCCTACCCAGAATAATCCTCTTGCAAAAAAGCCTTCAGCAGAGTAACCCCCTGGCAGAAAACCTCACCAGAATGATACCCTTCCAAGAATCTTCGCCTGAGTAATCCCCTTGCACAAAACTTGCCAGAGTAATCCCAGTGTGAAAACTCCTCCCTAGAGTAATCCTCTTACAAAAAAGACTTCAGCAGAGTAGCCCACTGGCAGAAAACCTCAGCAGAATGATACCCTTCCAAGACTCTTCCCCAGAGTAATCCCCTTGCACCAAACTTACCAGAGTAATCCCTGTGTTAAAACTCCTCCCCAGAGTAATCCTTCTGCAAAAAAGACTTCAGCAGAGTAGCCTACTGGCAGAAAACCTCAGCAGAATGATACCCTTAAAGACTCTTCCCCTGAGTGATCCCCTTGCACAAAACTTACCAGAGTAATCCCTGTGTGAAAACTCTTCCCCAGATTAATCCTCTTGCTAAGAAAAATTCAGCAGAGTAGCCTCCTGGCAGAAAACCTCACCACAATAATACCTTTCCAAGACTCTTCGCCTGAGTAATCCCCTTGCACAAAACTTACCAGAGTAATCCCTGTGTGAAAACTCCTCCCCAGAGTAATCCTCTTGCAAAAAAAGACTTCAGCAGAGTAACCCACTGCAGAAAGCCTCACCAGAATAATACCTTTCCAAGACTCTTCGCCTGAGTAATCTCCTAGCAAAAAACTCACCAGAGTAATCCTTGTGTGAAAATTCCTCCCCAGAGTAATCCTCTTGCAAAAAAGACTTCAGCAGAGTAATCCCCTGGCTGAAAACCTTACCAGAATGATACCCTTCCAAGACTCTTCGCCTGAGTAATCCCCTTGCACAAAATTTACCAGAGTAATCCCTGTGTGAAAATTCCTGCCAAGAGTAATCTTCTTGCAAAAAAGACTTCAGCAGAGTAACCCCCTGGCAGAAAACCCCACCAGAATGATACCCTACCAAGACTCTTCGCCTGAGTAATCCCCTTGCACAAAATTTACCAGAGTAATCCCTGTGTGAAAACTCCTCCCCCGAGTAATCCTCTTGCAAAAAAGACTTCAGCAGAGTAATCCCCTGTCAGAAAACCTCACTGGAATGATACCCTTCCAAGACTCTTTGCCTGAGTAATCCCCTTGCACAAAACTTACCAGAGTAATCCCTGTGTGAAAACTCCCCTCAGAGTAATCCTCTTAAAAAAAGACTTCAGCAGAGTAACCCCCTGGCAAAAAACCTCACCAGAATGATACCCTTCCAAGAATCTTCGCCTGAGTAATCCCCTTGCACAAAACTTACCAGAGTAATCCCTGTGTGAAAACTCCTCCCCAGAGTAATCCTCGCACAAAAAAGACTTCAGCAGAGTAGCCCACTTGCAGAAAACCTCAGCAGAATGATACCCTTCCAAAACTCTTCCCCAGAGTAATCCCCTTGCACCAAACATACCAGAGTAATCCCTGTGTTAAAACTCCTCCCCAGAGTAATCCTCTTGCAAAAAAGACTTCAGCAGAGTAGCCATCTGGCAGAAAACCTCAGCAGAATGATACCCATAAAGACTCTTCCCCTGAGTAATCCCCTTGCACAAAACTTACCAGAGTAATCCCTGTGTGAAAACTCCTCCCCAGATTAATCCTCTTGCTAAGAAAAATTCAGCAGAGTTGCCTCCTGGCAGAAAACCTCACCACAATAATACCTTTCCAAGACTCTTCGCCTGAGTAATCCCCTTGCACAAAACTTACCAGAGTAATCCCTGTGTGAAAATTCCTCCCCAGAGTAATCTTCTTGCAAAAAAGACTTCAGCAGAGTAATCCCCTGGCAGAAAACCTCACCGGAATGGTACCCTTCCAAGACTCTTTGCCTGAGTAATCCCCTTGCACAAAACTTACCAGAGTAATCCCTGTTTGAAAATTCCCCCCAGAGTAATCCTCTTAAAAAAAAGACTTCAGCAGAGTAACCCCTTGGCAGAAAACCGCACCAGAATGATACCCTATCAAGACTCTTCGCCTGAGTAATCCCCTTGCACAAAATTTACCAGAGTAATCCCTGTGTGAAAACTCCTCCCCCGAGTAATCCTCTTGCAAAAAAGACTTCAGCAGAGTAATCCCCTGGCAGAAAACCTCACCGGAATGATACCCTTCCAAGACTCTTTGCCTGAGTAATCCCCTTGCACAAAACTTACCAGAGTAATCCCTGTTTGAAAATTCCCCCCAGAGTAATCCTCTTAAAAAAAAGACTTCAGCAGAGTAGCCCACTGGCAGAAAACCTCAGCAGAATGATACCCTTCCAAGACTCTTCCCCTGAGTAATCCCCTTGCACGAAACTCACCAGAGTAATCCCTGTGTGAAAAATCCTCCCCAGAGTAATCCTCTTGCAAAAAAGACTTCAGCAGAGTAGCCCACTGGCAGAAAACCTCACCAGAATGATACCCTTCCAAGACTCTTCCCCTGAGTAATCCTCTTGCACAATTTTTACCAGAGTAACCCCTGTGTGAAAACTCATCCCCAGAGTAATCCTCTTGCAAAAAAGACTTCAGCAGAGTAACCCACTGGCAGAAAACCTCAGCAGAATGATACCCTTCCAAGTCTCTTCCCCTGAGTAATCCCCTTGCACAAAACTCACCATAGTAATCCCTGTGTGAAAAATCCTCCCCAGAGTAATCCTCTTGCAAAAAAGACTTCAGCAGAGTAGCCCACTGGCAGAAAACCTCACCAGAATGATACCCTTCCAAGACTATTCCCCTGAGTAATCCCCTTGCACAATTTTTACCAGAGTAACCCCTCTGTGAAAACTCCTCTCCAGAGTAATCCTCTTGCAAAAAAGACTTCAGCAGAGTAACCCCCTGGCAGAAAACCTCACCAGAATGATACCCTTCCAAGTCTCTTCGCCTGAGTAATCCCCTTGCACAAAACTTACCAGAGTAATCCCTGTGTGAAAACTCCTCCCCAGAGTAATCCTCTTGCAAAGAAGACTTCAGCAGAGTAACCCCCTGGCAGAAAACTTCACCAGAATGATACCCTTCCAAGACTCTTCGCCTGAGTAATCCACTTGCACAAAACTTACCAGAGTAATCCCTGTGTGAAAACTTCTACCCAGAATAATCCTCTTGCAAAAAAGCCTTCAGCAGAGTAACCCCCTGGCAAAAAACCTCACCAGAATGATACCCTTCCTAGACTCTTTGCCTGAGTAATCCCTTTGCACAAAACTAACCAGAGTAATCCCTGTGTGAACAGCTCCTACCCAGAATAATCCTCTTGCAAAAAAGCCTTCAGCAGAGTAACCCCCTGGCAGAAAACCTCAGCAGAATGATACCCTTCCAAGACTCTTCCCCAGAGTAATCCCCTTGCAACAAACTTATCAGAGTAATCCCTGTGTTAAAACTCCTCCCCAGAGTAATCCTCTTGCAAAAAAGACTTCAGCAGAGTAGCCCACTGGCAGAAAACCTCAGCAGAATGATACCCTTCCAAGACTCTTCCCCTGAGTAATCCCCTTGCACAAAACTTACCAGAGTAATCCCTGTGTGAAAACTCCTCCCCAGATTAATCCTCTTGCTAAGAAAAATTCAGCAGAGTAGCCTCCTGGCAGAAAACTTCACCACAATAATACCTTTCCAAGACTCTTCGCCTGAGTAATCCCCTTGCACAAAACTTACCAGAGTAATCCCTGTGTGAAAACTCCTCCCCAGAGTAATCCTCTTGCAAAAAAAGACTTCAGTAGAGTAACCCACTGGCAGAAAACCTCACCAGAATAATAACCTTCCAAGACTCTTCGCCTGAGTAATCCCCTAGCAAAAAACTTACCGGAGTAATCCTTGTGTGAAAACTCCTCCCCAGATTAATCCTCTTGCTAAGAAAAATTCAGCAGAGTAGACCCTGGCAGAAAACCTCACCAGAAATATACCCTTCCAAGACTCTTTGCCTGAGTAATCCCCTTGCACAAAACTTACCGGAGTAATCTCTGTGTGAAAACCCCTCCCCAGAGTAATCCTCTTGCATAAAAGACTTCAGCAGAGTAGCCCCCTGGCAGAATACCTCACCGGAATGATACCCTTCCAAAACTCTTCGCCTGAGTAATCCCCTTGCCAAAAACTTACCAGAGTAATCCCTGTGTGAAAACTCCTCCCCAGAGTATTCCTCTTGCAAAAAAGACTTCAGCAGAGTAGCCCCCTGGCAAAAAACCGCAACAGAATGATACCCTTCCAAGACTCTTCACCTGAGTAATCCCCTTGCACAAAACTTACCAGAGTAATCCCTGTGTGAAAACTCCTCCCAAGAGTAATCCTCTTGCAAAAAAGACTTCAGCAGAGTAGCCCCCTGGCTGAAAACCTCACCAGAATGATACTCTTCCAAGACTCTTCACCTGAGTAATCCCCTTTCACAAAACTTACCAGAGTAATCCCTGTGTGAAAACTGCTCCCCAGAGTGATCCTCTTGCAAAAAAGACTTCAGCAGAGTAGCCCACTGGCAGAAAACCTCACCAGAATGATACCCTTCCAACACTCTTCCCCTGAGTAATCCCATTGCACAAAACTTAACAGAGTAATCCCTGTGTGAAAACTCCTCCCCAGAGTAATCCTCTTGCAAAAAAAGACTTCAGCAGGGTATCCCCTGGCAGAAAACCTCACCAGAAAAATACCCTTCCAAGACTCTTTGCCTGAGTAATCCCCTTGCACAAAACTTACCAGAGTAATCCCTGTGTGAAAACTCCTCCCCAGAGTATTCCTCTTGCGAAAAAGACTTCAGCAGAGTAACCCCCTGGCAGAAAACCGCACCAGGATGATACCCTTCCAAGACTCTTCACCTGAGTAATCCCCTTGCACAAAACTAACCAGAGTAATCCCTGTGTGAAAACTCCTACCCAGAGTAATCCTCTTGCAAAAAAGCCTTCAGCAGAGTAACCCCCTGGCAGAAAACCTCAAAAGAATGATACCCTTCCAAGACTCTTAGCCTGAGTAATCCCCTTGCACAAAACTTACCAGAGTAATCCCTGTGTGAAAACTCCTCTCCAGAGTAATCCTCTTGCAAAAAAGCCTTCAGCAGAGTAACCCCCTGGCAGAAAACTTCACCAAAATGATACCCTTCCAAGACTCTTTGCCTGAGTAATCCCCTTGCACAAAACTTACCAGAGTAATCCCTGTGTGAAAACTCCTCCCCAGAGTAATCCTCTTGCAAAAAAGACTTCAGCAGAGTTGCCCCTGGCAGAAAACCTCACTAGAATGATACCCTTCCAAGACTCTTCGCTTGAGTAATCCCCTTGCACAAAACTTACCAGAGTAATCCCTGTGTGAAAACTCCTCTCAAGAGTAATCCTCTTGCAAAAAAGACTTCAGCAGAGTAACCCCCTAGCAAAAAACCTCACCAGAATAATACCCTTCCAAGACACTTCGCCTGTGTAATCCCCTTGCACGAAACTTACCAGAGTAATCCATGTGTGATAACTCCTCCCCAGAGTAATCCTCTTGCAAAAAAGACTTCAGCAGAGTAACACCCCAGCAGAAAGCCTCACCAGAATAATACCCTTCCAAAACTCTTTGCCAGAGTATTCCCCTTGCACAAAACTTACCAGAGTAATCCCTGTGTGAAAACTCCTCCCAAGAGTAATCCTCTTGCAAAAAAGACTTCAGCAGAGTAACCCCCTGGCAGAAAACCTCACCAGAATAATACCCTTCCAAGACTCTTCACCTGAGTAGTCCCCTTGCACAAAACTTACCAGAGTAATCCCTGTGTGAAAACTCCTCCCCAGAGTAATCCTCTTGCAAAGAAGACTTCAGCAGAGTAACCCCGTGGCACAAAACCTCACCAGAATGATGCCCTTCCAAGACTTTTCGCCTGAGTAATCCCCTTGCACAAAACTTACCAGAGTAATCCCTGTGTGAAAACTCCTCCCCAGAGTAATCCTCTTGCAAAAAAGACTTCAGCAGAGTAGCCCCCTGGCAGAAAACCTCACCAGAATGATACCCTTCCAAGACTCTTCGCCTGAGTAAACCCCTTCCACAAAACTTACCAGAGTCATCCCTGTGTGAAAACTCCTCCACAGAGTAATCCTCTTGCAAAAAAGAATTCCGCAGAGTAACCCCCTTGCAGAAAACCTCACCAGAATAATACCCTTCCAAGACTCTTCGCCTGAGTAATCCCCTTGCACAAAACTTACCAGAGTAATCCCTGTGTGAAAACTCCTCCCCAGAGTAATCCTCTTACAAAAAAGACTTCAGCAGAGTAACCCCCTGGCAGGAAACCTCACCAGAATAATACCCTTCCAAGACTCTTCGCCTGAGTAATCCCCTTGCACAAAACTTACCAGAGTAATCCCTGTGTGAAAACTCCTCCCCAGAGTAATCCTCTTGCAAAAAAGACTTCAGCAGAGTAGCCCCCTGGCAGAAAACCTCACCAGAATGATACCCTTCCAAGACTGTTCGCCTGAGTAAACCCCTTCCACAAAACTTACCAGAGTCATCCCTGTGTGAAAACTCCTCCACAGAGTAATCCTCTTGCAAAAAAGAGTTCCGCAGAGTAACCCCCTTGCAGAAAACCTCACCAGAATAATACCCCTTCCAAGACTCTTCGCCTGAGTAATCCCCTTGCACAAAACTTACCAGAGTAATCCCTGTGTGAAAACTCCTCCCCAGAGTAATCCTCTTACAAAAAAGACTTCAGCAGAGTAACCCCCTGGCAGGAAACCTCACCAGAATAATACCCTTCCAAGACTCTTCGCCTGAGTAATCCCCTTGCACAAAACTTACCAGAGTAATCCCTGTGTGAAAACTCCTGCCCAGAGTAATCCTCTTGCAAAAAAGACTTCAGCAGAGTAACCCCCTGGCAGAAAACCTCACCAGAATGATATCCTTGCAAGACTCTTTGCCTGAGTAATCCCCTTGCACAAATTTACCAGAGTAATCCCTGTGTGAAAACTCCTCCCAAGAGTAATTCTCTTACAAAAAAGACTTCAGCAGAGTAACCCCCTGGCAGAAAACCTCACCAGAATGATACCCTTCCAACACTCTTCGCCTGAGCAATCCCCTTGCACAAAATTTACCAGAGTAATTCCTGTGTGAAAACTCCTCCCAAGAGTAATCTTCTTGCAAAAAAGACTTCAGCAGAGTAACCCCCTGGCAGAAAACCGCACCAGAATGATACCCTTTCAAGACTCTTCGCCTGAGTAATCCCCATGCACAAAATTTACCAGAGTAATCCCTGTGTGAAAACTCCTCCCCCGAGTAATCCTCTTGCAAAAAAGACTTCAGCAGAGTCATCCCCTGGCAGAAAACCTCACCGGAATGATACCCTTCATAGACTCTTTGCCTGAGTAATCCCCTTGCACAAAACTTACCAGAGTAATCCCTGTTTGAAATCTCCCCCCCAGAGTAATCCTTTTAAAAAAAAGACTTCAGCAGAGTAGCCCACTGGCAGAAAACCTCAGCAGAATGATACCCTTCCAAGACTCTTCCCCTGAGTAATCCCCTTGCACAAAACTCACCAGAGTAATCCCTGTGTGAAAAATCCTCCCCAGAGTAATCCTCTTGCAAAAAAGACTTCAGCAGAGTAGCCCACTGGCAGAAAACCTCACCAGAATAATACCCTTCCAAGACTCTTCGCCTTAGTAATCCCCTTGCACAAAACTTACCAGAGTAATCCCTGTGTGAAAACTCCTCCCCAGAGTAATCCTCTTGCAAAAAAGACTTCAGCAAAGTAACCCCCTGGCAGAAAACCTCACCAGAATGATACCCTTCCAAGTCTCTTCGCCTGAGTAATCCCCTTGCACAAAACTTACCTGAGTAATCCCTGTGTGAAAACTCCTCCCCAGAGTAATCCTCTTGCAAAGAAGACTTCAGCAGAGTAACCCCCTGGCAGAAAACCTCACCAGAATGATACCCTTCCAAGACTCTTCGCCTGAGTAATCCCCTTGCACAAAACTTACCAGAGTAATCCCTGTGTGAAAACTCCTACCCAGAATAATCCTCTTGCAAAAAAGCCTTCAGCAGAGTAACCCCATGGCAAAAAACCTCACCAGAATGATACCCTTCCTAGACTCTTCGCCTGAGTATTCCCCATGCACAAAATTTACCAGAGTAATCCCTGTGTGAAAACTCCTCCCCAGAGCAATCCTCTTGCAAAAAAGACTTCAGCAGAGTAACCCACTGGCAGAAATCCTCAGCAGAATGATACCCTTCAAAGACTCTTCGCCTGAGTAATCCCCTTGAACAAAACTAACCAGAGTAATCCCTGTGTGAAAACTCCTACCCAGAATAATCCTCTTGCAAAAAAGCCTTCAGCAGAGAAACCCCCTGGCAAAAATCTCACCAGAATGATACCCTTCCAAGACTCTTCGCCAGAGTAATCCCCTTGCACAAAACTTACCAGAGTAATCCCTGTGTGATATCTCCTCCCCGGAGTAATCCTTTTGCAAAAAAGACTTCAGCAGAGTAACATCCCGGCAGAAAACCTCACCAGAATAATACCCTTCCAAAACTCTTTGCCTGAGTAATCCCCTTGCATAAAACTTACCAGAGTAATCCCTGTGTGAAAACTCCTCCCAAGAGTAATCCTCTTACAAAAACGACTTCAGCAGAGTAACCCCCTGGCAGAAAACCTCACCAGAATAATACCCTTCCAAGTCTCTTCGCCTGAGTAATCCCCTTGCACAAAACTTACCAGAGTATTCCCTGTCTGAAAACTCCTCCCCAGAGTAATCCTCTTGCAAAGAAGACTTCAGCAGAGTAACCCCCTGGCAGAAAACCTCACCAAAATGATACCCTTCCAAGACTCTTCGCCTGAGTAATCCCCTTGCACAAAACTTACCGGAGTAATTCCTGTGTGAAAACTCCTCCCCAGAGTAACCCTCTTGCAAAAAAGACTTCAGCAGAGTAGCCCCTGGCAGAAAACCTCACCAGCATGATACCCTTCCAAGACTCTTCGCCTGAGTAATCCCCTTGCACAAAACTTACCAGAGTAATCCCTGTGTGAAAACTCCTCCCCAGAGTAATCCTCTTGCAAAAAAGACTTCAGCAGAGTAGCCCCCTGGCAGAAAACTTCACCTGAATGATACCCTTCCAAGACTTTTCGCCTAAGTAATCCCCTTGCACAAAACTTACCAGAGTAATCCCTGTGTGAAAACTCCTCCCCAGAGTAATCCTCTTGCAAAAAAAACTTCAGCAGAGTAACCCCCTGGCAGATAACCCAACCAGAATAATACCCTTCCAATACTCTTCACATGAGTAATCCCCTTGCACAAAACTTACCAGAGTAATCCCTGTGTGAAAACTCCTGCCCAGAGTAATCCTCTTGCAAAAAAGACTTCAGCAGAGTAACCCCCTGGCAGAAAACCTCACCAGAATAATACCCTTCCAAGACTCTTCGCCTGAGTAAACCCCTTGCACAAAACTTACCAGAGTAATCCCTGTGTGAAAACTCCTGCCCAGAGTAATCCTCTTGCAAAAAAGACTTCAGCAGAGTAACCCCCTAGCAGAAAACCTCACCAGAATGATACCCTTCCAAGACTCTTTGCCTGAGTAATCCTCTTGTACAAAATTCACCAGAGTAATCCCTGTGTGAAAACTCCTGCCCAGAGTAATCCTCTTGCAAAAAAGCCTTCAGCAGGGTAACCCCCTGGCAGAAAACCTCACCAGAATGATACCCTTCATAGACTCTTCGTATAAATAATCCCCTTGCACAAAACTTACCAGAGTAATCCGTGTGTGAAAACTCCTCCCCAGAGTAATCCTCTTGCAAAAAAGACTTCAGCAGAGTAATCCCCTGGCAGAAAACCTCACCAGAATGATACCCTACTAAGACTCTTCGCCTGAGTAATCCCCTTGCACAAAACTTACCAGAGTAATCCCTGTGTGAAAACTCCTCCCCAGAGTAATCCTCTTGCAAAATAGACTTCAGCAGAGTAGCCCACTGGCAGAAAACCTCAGCAGAAGGATACCCTTAAAGACTCTTCCCCTGAGTAATCCCCTTGCACAAAACTCACCAGAGTAATCCCTGTGTGAAAACTACTCCCCAGATTAATACTCTTGACAAAAAAATTCAGCAGAGTAATCCCCTGGCAGAAAACCTCACCAGAATAATACCCTTCCAAGACTCTTTGCAAGATTAATCCCATTGCACAAAACTTACCAGAGTAATCCCTGTGTGATAACTCCTCCCCAGAGTAATCCTCTTGCAAAAAAAGACTTCAACAGAGTAACCCACTGGCAGAAAACCTCACCAGAATGATACCTTTCCAAGACTCTTCCCCTGAGTAATCCCCTAGCAAAAAACTTACCAGAATAATCCCTGTGTGAAAACTCCTTCCCAGAGTAATCCTCTTGCAAAAATGACTTCAGCAGAGTAACCCCCTGGCAGAAAACCGCACTAGAATGATACTCTTCCAAGACTCTTCGCCTGAGTAATCCCCGTGCACAAAACTTACCAGAGTAATCCCTGTGTGAAAACTCCTGCCCAGAGTAATCCTCTTGTAAAAAAGCCTTCAGCAGAGTAACCCCCTGGCAGAAAACCTCACCAGAATGATACCCTTCCAAGACTCTTCGCCTGAGTAATCCCCTTCCAAAAAATTTACCTGAGTAATCCCTGTGTGAAAACTCCTCCCCAGAGTAATCCTCTTGCAAAAAAACTTCAGCAGAGTAGCTCCTTGGCAGGAAACCTCACCAGAATGACACCCTTCCAAGACTCTTCGCCTGAGTAATCCCCTTGCACAAATCTTACCAGAGTAATCCCTGTGTGAAAACTCCTCCCAAGAGTAATCCTCTTGCAAAAAAGACTTCAGCAGAGTAGCCCCTGGCAGAAAACCTCACCAGAATGATACCCTTCCAAGACTCTTTGCCTGAGTAATCCCCAACACAAAACTTACCAGAGTAATCCCTGTGTGAAAACTCCTCCTAAGAGTAATCCTCTTGCAAAAAAGACTTCAGCAGAGTAACCCCCTGGCAGAAAACCTCACCGGAATAATACCCTTCCAAGACTCTTTGCCTGAGTAATCCCCTTGCACAAAATTTACCAGAGTAATCCCTGTGTGAAAACTTCTGCCCAGAGTAATCCTCTTGCAGAAAAGACTTCAGCAGAGTAACCCCCTAGCAGAAAACCGCACCAGAATGATACCCTTCCAAGATTCTTTGCCTGAGTAATCCCCTTGTACAAAACTTACCAGAGTAATCCCTGTGTGAACACTCCTCCCGAGAGTAATTTTCTTGCAAAAAAGACTTCAGCAGAGTAATCCCCTGGCAGAAAACCTCAGCAGAATGATACCCTTCCAAGACTCTTCGCCTGAGTAATCCCCTTGCAAAAAACTTACCAGAGTAATCCTTGTGTTAAAACTCCTCCCCAGAGTAATCCTCTTGCAAAAAAGACTTCAGCAGACCAGCCCACTGGCAGAAAACATCAGCAGAATAATACCCTTAAAGACTCTTCCCCTGAGTAATCCCCTTGCACAAAACTTACCAGAGTAATCCCTGTGTAAAAACTCCTCCCCAGATTAATCCTCTTGCTAAGAAAAATTCAGCAGAGTACCCTCCTGGCAGAAAACCTCACCACAATAATACCTTTCCAAGACTCTTCGCCTGAGTAATCCCCTTGCACAAAACTTACCAGAGTAATCCTTGTGTGAAAACTCCTCCCCAGAGTAATCCTCTTGCAAAAAAAGACTTCAGCAGAGTAACCCACTGGCAGAAAACCTCACCAGAATAATACCCTTCCAAGACTCTTAGCCTGAGTAATCCCCTAGCAAAAAAATTACCAGAGTAATCCCTGTGTGAAAACTCCTCCCCAGAGTAATCCTCTTGCAAAAAAGACTTCAGCAGAGTAATCCCCTGGCAGAAAACCTCACCAGAATGATACCGTTCCAAGACTCTTTGACTGAGTAATCCCCTTGCACAAAACTTTCCAGAGTAATCCGTGTGTGAAAACTCCTTCCAGAGTAATCCTCTTGCAAAAAAAGACTTCAGCAGAGTAGCCCCTGGCAGAAAACCTCACCAGAATGATACCCTTCCAAGATTCTTTGCCTGAGTAATCCCCTTGCACAAATCTTACCAGAGTAATCCCAGTGTGAAAACTCCTCCCCAGAGTATTCCTATTGCAAAAAAGACTTCAGCAGAGTAGACCCTGGCAGAAAACCTCACCAGAAATATACCCTTCGAAGACTTCACCTGAGTAATCCCCTTGCACAAAACTTACCGGAGTAATCCCTGTGTGGAAACCCCTCCCCAGAGTAATCCTCTTGCAAAAAAGACTTCAGCAGAGTAGCCCACTGGCAGAAAACCTCACCAGAATGATACCCTTCCAAGACTCTTCGCCTGAGTAATCCCCTTAGCAAAAAACTTACCAGAGTAATCCCTGTGTGAAAACTTCTCCCCAGAGTAATCCTCTTGCAAAAAAGACTTCAGCAGAGTAGCCCCCTGGCAAAAAACTGCACCAGAATGATACCCTTCCAAGACTCTTCACCTGAGTAATCCCTTTGCACAAAACTTACCAGAGTAATCCCTGTGTGAAAACTCCTCCCCAGAGTAATCCTCTTGCAAAAAAGACTTCAGCAGTTTAGCCCCCTGGCTGAAAACCTCACCAGAATGATACTCTTCCAAGACTCTTCACCTGAGTAATCCCCTTGCACAAAACTTACCAGAGTAATCCCTGTGTGAAAACTCCTCCCCAGAGTAATCCTCTTGCAAAAAAGACTTCAGCAGAGTAACCCCCTAGCAGAAAACCACACCAGAATGATACCCTTCCAAGATTCTTCCCCTGAGTAATCCCCTTGTACAAAACTTACCAGAGTAATCCCTGTGTGAAAACTCCTCCCCAGAGTAATCCTCTTGCAAAAAAGACTTCAGCAGAGTAATCCCCTGGCAGTAAACCTCAGCAGAATGATACCCTTCCAAGACTCTTCGCCTGAGTAATCCCCTTGCACAAAACTTACCAGAGTAATCCCTGTGTGAAAACTCCTGCCCAGAATAATCCTCCTGCAAAAAAGACTTCAGCAGAGTAACTCCCTGGCAAAAAACCTTACCAGAATGATACCCTTCCAAGACTCTTCACCTGTGTAATCCCCTTGCACAAAATTTACCAGAGTAATCCCTGTGGGAAAACTCCTCCCAAGAGTAATCCTCTTGCAAAAGACTTCAGCAGAGTAACCCCCTGGCAAATAACCTCACCAGAATAATACCCTTCCAAGACTCTTCGCCTGAGTAATCCCCTTGCACAAAATTTACCAGAGTAATCCCTGTGTGAAAACTCCTGCCCAGAGTAATCCTCTTGCAAAAAAGACTTCAGCAGAGTAACCCCCTGGCAAAAAACCGCACCAGAATGATACCCTTCCAAGACTCTTCGCCTGAGTAATACCCTTGTACAAAACTTACCAGAGTAATCCCTGTGTGAAAACTCCTCCCCAGAGTAATCTTGCAAAAAAAACTTCAGCAGAGTTACCCTCTCGCAGAAAACCTCACTAGAATGATACCCTTCTAAGACTCTTCGCCTGAGTAATCCCCTTGCAAAAAACTTACCAGAGTAATCCCTGTGTGAAAACTCCTTCCCAGAGTAATCTTCTTGCAAAAAAGACTTCAGCAGAGTAGCCCACTGGCAGAAAACCTCAGCAGAATGATACCCTTCCAAGACTCTTCCCCTGAGTAATCCCATTGCACAAAACTTACCAGAGTAATCCCTGTGTGAAAACTCCTCCCCAGAGTAATCCTCTTGCAAAAAAGACTTCAGCAGAGTAACCCCCTGGCAGAAAACCTCACCAGAATGATACCCTTCCAAGACTCTTCGCCTGAGAGTATTCCCCTTGCAAAAAATTTACCAGAGTAATCCCTGTGTGAAAACTCCTCCCCAGAGTAATACTCTTGCAAAAAAGACTTCAGTATGTAACCCCCTGGCAGAAAACCGCAACAGAATGATACCCTCCCAAGACTCTTCGCCTGAGTAATCCCCTTGCACAAAACTAACCAGAGTAATCCCTGTGTGAACAGCTCCTACCCAGAATAATCCTCTTGCAAAAAAGCCTTCAGCAGAGTAACCCCTTGGCAGAAAACCTCACCAGAATGATACCCTTACAAGAATCTTCACCTGAGTAATCCCCTTGCACAAAACTTACCAGAGTAATCCCTCTGTGAAAACTCCTCCCCAGAGTAATCCTCTTACAAAAAAGACTTCATTAGAGTAGCCCACTGGCAGAAAACCTCAGCAGAATGATACCCTTCCAAGACTCTTCCCCAGAGTAATCCCCTTGCACCAAACTTACCAGAGTAATACCTGTGTTAAAACTCCTCCCCAGAGTAATCCTCTTGCAAAAAAGACTTCAGCAGAGTAGCCCACAGGCAGAAAACCTCAGCAGAATGATATACTTAATGACTCTTCCCCTGAGTAATCCCCTTGCACAAAACTTACCAGAGTAATCCCTGTGTTAAAACTCCTCCCCAGAATAATCCTCTTGCTAAGCAAAATTCAGCAGAGTAGCCTCCTGGCAGAAACCCTCACCACAATAATACTTTTCCAAGACTCTTCACCTGAGTAATCCCCTTGCACAAAACTTACCAGAGTTACCCCTGTGTGAAAACTCCTCCCCAGATTAATCCTCTTGCTAAGAAAAATTCAGCAGAGTAGCCTCCTGGCAGAAAACCTCACCACAATAATACCTTTCCAAGACTCTTCGCCTGAGTAATCCCCTTGCACAAAACCTACCAGAGTAATCCCTGTGTGAAAACTCCTCCCCAGAGTAATCCTCTTACAAAAAAAGACTTCAGCAGAGTAACCCACTGGCAGAAAACCTCACCAGAATAATACCCTTCCAAGACTCTTCGCCTGAGTAATCCCCTAGGAAAAAACTTACCATAGTAATCCTTGTGTGAAAACTCCTCCCAAGAGTAATCCTCTTGCAAAAAAGACTTCAGCAGAGTAATCCCCTGGCAGAAAACCTCACCAGAATGATACCCTTCCAAGACTCTTCCCCTGAGTAATCCCCTTGCACAAAACTTACCAGAGTAATCCCTGTGTGAAAACTCCTCCCCAGAGTAATCCTCTTGCAAAAAAAGACTTCAGCAGAGTAACCCCCTGGCAGAAAACTGCACCAGAATGATACCCTTCCAAGACTCTTTGCCTGAGTAATCCCCTTGCACAAAACTTACCAGAGTAATCCCTGTGTGAAAACTCCTCCCCAGAGTAATCCTCTTGCAAAAAAGACTTCAGCAGAGTAGACCCTGGCAGAAAACCTCACCAGCAATATACCCTTCCAAGACTCTTTGCCTGAGTAATCCCATTGCAAAAAACTTACCAGAGTAATCCCTGTGTGATAACTCCTCCCCAGAGTAATCCTCTTGCAAAAAAGACTTCAGCAGAGTAGCCCCCTGGCAAAAAACCGCACCAGAATGATACCCTTCCAAGACTCTTCACCTGAGTAATCCCCTTGCACAAAACTTACCAGAGTAATCCCTGTGTGAAAACTCCTCCCCAGAGTAATCCTCTTGCAAAAAAGACTTCAGCAGAGTAGCCCCCTGGCTGAAAACCTCACCAGAATGATACTCTTCCAAGACTCTTCACCTGAGTAATCCCCTTGCACAAAACTTACCAGAGTAATCCCTGTGTGAAAACTGCTCCCCAGAGTAATCCTCTTGCAAAAAAGACTTCAGCAGAGTAGCCCACTGGCAGAAAACCTCACCAGAATGATACCCTTCCAAGACTCTTCCCCTGAGTAATCCCCTTGCACAAAACTTACCAGAGTAATCCCTGTGTGAAAACTCCTCCCCAGAGTAATCCTCTTGCAAAAAAAGACTTCAGCAGGGTATCCCCTGGCAGAAAACCTCACCAGAATAATACCCTTCCAAGACTCTTCGCCTGAGTAATCCCCTTGCACAAAACTTACCAGAGTAATCCCTGTGTGGAAACTCCTCCCCAGAGTAATCCTCTTGCAAAAAAGACTTCAGCAGAGTAACCCCCTGGCATAAAACCGCACCAGGATGATACCTTTCTAAGACTCTTCACCCGAGTAATCCCCTTGCACAAAACTAACCAGAGTAATCCCTGTGTGAAAACTCCTACCCAGAGTAATCCTCTTGCAAAATAGCCTTCAGCAGAGTAACCCCCTGGCAGAAAACCTCAAAAGAATGATACCCTTCCAAGACTCTTAGCCTGAGTAATCCCCTTGCACAAAACTTACCCTGTGTGAAAACTCCTCTCCAGAGTAATCCTTTTGCAAAAAAGCCTTCAGCAGAGTAACCCCCTGGCAGAAAACCTCACCAGAATGATACCCTTCCAAGACTCTTTGCCTGAGTAATCCCCTTGCACAAAACTTACCCGAGTAATCCCTGTGTGAAAACTCCTCCCCAGAGTAATCCTCTTGCAAAAAAGACTTCAGCAGAGTTGCCCCTGGCAGAAAACCTCACTAGAATGACACCCTTCCAAGACTCTTCGCTTGAGTAATCCCCTTGAACAAAACTTACCAGAGTAATCCCTGTGTGAAAACTCCTCTGAAGAGTAATCCTCTTGCAAAAAAGACTTCAGCAGAGTAACCCCCTGGCAAAAAACCTCACCAGAATAATACCCTTCCAAGACACTTCGCCTGTGTAATCCCCTTGCACAAAACTTACCGGAGTAATCCCTGTGTGATAACTCCTCCCCAGAGTAATCCTCTTGCAAAAAAGACTTCAGCAGAGTAACACCCCGGCAGAAAACCTCACCAGAATAATACCCTTCCAAAACTCTTTGCCAGAGTAATCCCCTTGCACAAAACTTACCAGAGTAATCCATGTGTGAAAACTCCTCCCCAGAGTAATCCTCTTGCAAAAAAGAGTTCCGCAGAGTAACCCCCTTGCAGAAAACCTCACCAGAATAATGCCCTTCCAAGACTCTTCGCCTGAGTAATCCCCTTGCACAAAACTTACCAGAGTAATTCCTGTGTGAAAACTCCTCCCCGGAGTAATCCTCTTGCAAAGAAGACTTCAGCAGAGTAACCCCGTGGCACAAAACCTCACCAGAATGATGCCCTTCCAAGACTCTTCGCCTGAGTAATCCCCTTGCACAAAACTTACCAGAGTAATCCCTGTGTGAAAACTCCTCCCCAGAGTAATCCTCTTGCAAAAAAGACTTCAGCAGAGTAGCCCCCTGGCAGAAAACCTCACCAGAATGATACCCTTCCAAGACTCTTCGCCTGAGTAATCCCCTTGCACAAAACTTACCAGAGTCATCCCTGTGTGAAAACTCCTGCCCAGAGTAATCCTCTTGCAAAAAAGAGTTCCGCAGAGTAACCCCCTTGCAGAAAACCTCACCAGAATAATACCCTTCCAAGACTCTTCGCCTGAGTAATCCCCTTGAACAAAAATTACCAGAGTAATCCCTGTGTGAAAACTCCTGCCCAGAGTAATCCTCTTGCAAAAAAGACTTCAGCAGAGTAACCCCCTGGCAGAAAACTTCACCAGAATGATTTCCTTCCAAGACTCTTCGCCTGAGTAATCCCCTTGCACAAATTTACCAGAGTAATCCCTGTGTGAAAACTCCTCCCAAGAGTAATTCTCTTACAAAAAAGACTTCAGCAGAGTAACCCCCTGGCAGAAAACCTCACCAGAATGATACCCTTCCAAGACTCTTCGCCAGAGTAATCCCCTTGCACAAAATTTACCAGAGTAATCCCTGTGTGAAAACTCCTGCCCAGAGTAATCTTCTTGCAAAAAAGACTTCAGCAGAGTAACCCCCTGGCAGAAAACCGCACCAGAATGATACCCTACCAACAATCTTCGCCTGAGTAATCCCCTTGCACAAAACTTACCAGAGTAATCCCTGTGTGAAAACTCCTCCCAAGAGTAATCCTCTTGCAAAAAAGACTTCAGCAGAGTAATCCCCTGGCAGAAAACCTCACCGGAATGATACCCTTCCAAGACTCTTCGCCTGAGTAATCCCCTTGCACAAAACTTACCAGAGTAATCACTGTTTGAAAACTCCCCCCCAGAGTAATACTCTTAAAAAAAAGACTTCAGCAGAGTAGCCCACTGGCAGAAAACCTCAGCAGAAGGATACCCTTAAAGACTCTTCCCCTGAGTAATCCCCTTGCACAAAAGTCACCAGAGTAATCCCTGTGTGAAAAATCCTCCCCAGAGTAATCCTCTTGCAAAAAAGACTTCAGCAGAGTAACCCCCTGGCAGAAAACCTCACCAGAATGATACTCTTCCAAGTCTCTTCGCCTGAGTAATACCCTTGCACAAAACTTACCAGAGTAATCCCTGTGTGAAAACTCCTCCCCAGAGTAATCCTTTTGCAAAGAAGACTTCAGCAGAGTAACCCCCTGGCAGAAAGCCTCACCAGAATGATACCCTTCCAAGACTCTTCGCCTGAGTAATCCCTTTGCACAAAACTTACCAGAGTAATCCCTGTGTGAAAACTCCTACCCAGAATAATCCTCTTGCAAAAAAGCCTTCAGCAGAGTAACCCCCTGGCAGAAAACCTCACCAGAATGATACCCTTCCTAGACTCTTCGCCTGAGTAATCCCCTTGCACAATTTTTACCAGAGTAACCCCTGTGTCAAAACTCCTCGCCAGGGTAATCCTCTTGCAAAAAAGACTTCAGCAGAGTAACCCCCTGGCAGAAAACCTCACCAGAATGACACCCTTCCAAGACTCTTCGCCTGAGTATTCCCCATGCACAAAATTTACTAGAGTAATCCCTGTGTGAAAACTCCTCCCCAGAGTAATCCTCTTGCAAAAAAGACTTCAGCAGAGTAACCCAATGGCAGAAAACCTCAGCAGAATGATACCCTTCAAAGACTCTTCGCCTGAGTAATCCCCTTGCACAAAACTAACCAGAGTAATCCCTGTGTGAAAACTCCTACCCAGAATAATCCTCTTGCAAAAAAGCCTTCAGCAGAGTAACCCCCTGGCAAAAATCTCACCAGAATGATACCCTTCCAAGACTCTTCGCCAGAGTAATCCCCTTGCACAAAACTTACCAGAGTAATCCCTGTGTGAAATCTCCTCCCCGCAGTAATCCTCTTGCAAAAAAGACTTCAGCAGAGTAACACCCCGGCAGAAAACCTCACCAGAATAATACCCTTCCAAAACTCTTTGCCTGAGTAATACCCTTACATAAAACTTACCAGAGTAATCCCTGTGTGAAAACTCCTCCCAAGAGTAATCCTCTTACAAAAACGACTTCAGCAGAGTAACCCCCTGGCAGAAAACCTCACCAGAATAATACCCTTCCAAGTCTCTTCGCCTGAGTAATCCCCTTGCACAAAACTTACCAGAGTAATCCCTGTGTGAAAACTCCTCCCCAGAGTAATCCTCTTGCAAAGAAGACTTCAGCAGAGTAACCCCCTGGCAGAAAACCTCACCAAAATGATACCCTTCCAAGACTCTTCGCCTGAGTAATCCCTTTGCACAAAACTTACCAGAGTAATTCCTGTGTGAAAACTCCTCCCCAGAGTAACCCTCTCGCAAAAAAGACTTCAGCAGAGTAGCCCCTGGCAGAAAACCTCAGCAGAATGATACCCTTCCAAGACTACTCGCCTGAGTAATCCCCTTGCACAAAACTTACCAGAGTAATTCCTGTGTGAAAACTCCTCCCCAGAGTAATCCTCTTGCAAAAAAGACTTCAGCAGAGTAGCCCCCTGGCAAAAAACCTCACCTGAATGATACCCTTCCAAGACTTTTTGCCTAAGTAATCCCCTTGCACAAAACTTACCAGAGTAATCCCTGTGTGAAAACTCCTCCCCAGAGTAATCCTCTTGCAAAAAAGACTTCAGCAGAGTAACCCCCTGGCAGAGAACCTAACCAGAATAATACCCTTCCAATACTCTTTGCATGAGTAATCCCCTTGCACAAAACTTACCAGAGTAATCCCTGTGTGAAAACTCCTGCCAGAGTAATCCTCTTGCAAAAAAGACTTCAGTAGAGTAACCCCCTGGCAGAAAACCTCACCAGAATAATACCCTTCCAAGACTCTTCGCCTGAGTAATCCCCTTGCACAAAACTTACCAGAGTAATCCCTGTGTGAAAACTCCCGCCCAGAGTAATCCTCTCGCAAAAAAGACTTCAGCAGAGTAACCCCCTGGCAGAAAACCTCACCAGAATGATACCCTTCCAAGACTCTTCGCCTGAGTAATCCCCTTGCACAAAATTCACCAGAGTAATCCCTGTGTGAAAACTCCTGCCCAGAGTAATTCTCTTGCAAAAAAGCCTTCAGCAGGGTAACCCCCTGGCAGAAAACCGCATCAGAATGATACCCTTCATAGTGTCTTCGCATAAGTAATCCCCTTGCACAAAACTTACCAGAGTAATCCGTGTGTGAAAACTCCTCCCCAGAGTAATCCTCTTGCAAAAAAGACTTCAGCAGAATAGCCCACTGGCAGAAAACTTCAGCAAAAGGATACCCTTAAAGACTCTTCCCCGGAGTAATCCCCTTGCACAAAACTCACCAGAGTAATCCCTGTGTGAAAACTTCTCCCCAGATTAATACTCTTGCCAAAAAAATTCAGCAGAGTAATCCCCTGGCAGAAAACCTCACCAGAATAATACCCTTCCAAGACTCTTCGCTTGATTAATCCCCTTGCAAAAAACTTACCAGAGTAATCCCTGTGTGATAACTCCTCCCCAGAGTAATCCTCTTGCAAAAAAAGACTTCAGCAGAGTAACCCACTGGCAGAAAACCTCACCGGAATGAAACCTTTCCAAGACTCTTCCCCTGAGTAATCCCCTAGCAAAAAACTTACCAGAATAATCCCTGTGGGAAAACTCCTCCCCAGAGTAATCCTCTTGCAAAAACGACTTCAGCAGAGTAACCCCCTGGCAGAAAACCTCACCAGAATGATACCCTACCAAGACTCTTCGCCTGAGTAATCCCCTTGCACAAAACTTACCAGAGTAATCCCTGTGTGAAAACTCCTCCCCAGAGTAATCCTCTTGCAAAAAAGACTTCAGCAGTGTAACCCACTGGCAGAAAACCTCAGCAGAAGGATACCCTTAAAGACTCTTCCCCTGAGTAATCCCCTTGCACAAAACTCACCAGAGTAATCCCTGTGTGAAAACTTCTCCCCATATTAATACTCTTGCCAAAAAAATTCAGCAGAGTAATCCCCTGGCAGAAAACCTCACCAGAATAATACCCTTCCAAGACTCTTCGCCTGATTAATCCCCTTGCACAAAACTTACCAGAGTAATCCCTGTGTGATAACTCCTCCCCAGAGTAATCCTCTTGCAAAAAAAGACTTCAGCAGAGTAACCTACTGGCAGAAAACCTCACCGGAATGATACCTTTCCAAGACTCTTCCCATGAGTAATCCCCTAGCAAAAAACTTACCAGAATAATCCCTGTGTGAAAACTCCTCCCCAGAGTAATCCTTTCGCAATGAAGACTTCAGCAGAGTAACCCCCTGGCAGAAAACCTCACCAGAATGATACCCTTCCAAGACTCTTCGCCAGAGTAATCCCCTTGCACAAAATTTACCAGAGTAATCCCTGTGTGAAAACTCCTGCCCAGAGTAATCTTCTTGCAAAAACGACTTCAGCAGAGTAACCCCCTGGCAGAAAACCTCACCAGAATAATACCCTTCCAAGTCTCTTTGCCTGAGTAATCCCCTTGCACAAAACTTACCAGAGTAATCCCTGTGTGAAAACTCCTCCCCAGAGTAATCCTCTTGCAAAGAAGACTTCAGCAGAGTAACCCCCTGGCAGAAAACCTCACCAAAATGATACCCTTCCAAGACTCTTCGCCTGAGTAATCCCTTTGCACAAAACTTACCAGAGTAATTCCTGTGTGAAAACTCCTCCCCAGAGTAACCCTCTCGCAAAAAAGACTTCAGCAGAGTAGCCCCTGGCAGAAAACCTCAGCAGAATGATACCCTTCCAAGACTCTTTGACTGAGTAATCCCCGTGCACAAAACTTACCAGAGTAATCCCTGTGTGAAAACTCCTGCCCAGAGTAATCCTCTTGCAAAAAAACCTTCAGCAGAGTTACCCCCTGGCAGAAAACCACACCAGAATGATACCCTTCCAAGACTCTTCGCCTGAGTAATCCCCTTCCACAAAACTTACCTGAGTAATCCCTGTGTGAAAACTCCTCCCCAGAGTAATCCTCTTGCAAAAAAACTTCAGCAGAGTAGCCCCTGGCAGAAAACCTCACCAGAATGATACCCTTCCAAGACTCTTCGCCTGAGTAATCCCCTTGCACAAATCTTACCAGAGTAATCCCTGTGTGAAAACTCCTCCCCAGAGTATTCCTCCTGCAAAAAAAGACTTCAGCAGAGTAGCCCCTGGCAGAAAACATCACCAGAATGATACCCTTCCAAGACTCTTCGCCTGAGTAATCCCCTTGCACAAAAACTTACCAGAGTAATCCCTGTGTGAAAACTCCTCCCCAGAGTAATCCTCTTGCAAAAAAGACTTCAGCAGAGTAGCCCATGGCAGAAAACCTCACCAGAATGATACCCTTCCAAGACTCTTCACCTTAGTAATCCCCTTGCTCTAAACTTACCAGAGTAATCCCTGTGTGAGAACTCCTCCCTAGAGTAATCCTCTTGCAAAAAAAAAGACTTCAGCAGAGTAGCCCCCTGGCAGAAAACCTCACCAGAATGATACCCTTCCAAGACTCTTTGACTGAGTAATCCCCTTGCACAAAACTTACCAGAGAAATCCCTGTGTGAAAACTACTCCCCAGAGAAATCCTCTTGCAAAAAAGACTTCAGCATAGTAACCCCCTGGCAGAAAACCACACCAAAATGATAACCTTCCAAGACTCTTCGCCTGAGTAATCCCCTTGCACAAAACTTACCAGAGTAATCCTTGTGTGAAAACTCCTCCCCAGAGTAATCCTCTTGCAAAAAAGACTTCAGCAGAGTAACCCCCTGGCAGAAAACCTCACCAAAATGATACCCTTCCAAGACTCTTTCCCTGAATAATCCCCTTGCAAAAAATTTACCAGAGTAATCCCAGTATGAAAACTCCTCCCAAGAGTAATCCTCTTGCAAAAAAGACTTCAGCAGAGTAACCCCCTTGCAGAAATCCGCACCATAATGATACCCTTCCAAGACCCTTTGCCTGAGTAATCCCCTTGCACAAAACTTACCAGAGTAATCCCTCTGTGAAAACTCCTCCCCAGAGTAATCCTCTTGCAAAAAAGACTTCAGCAGAGAAACCCCCTGGCAGAAAACCTCACCAGAATGATACCCTTCCAAGACTCTTTGCCTGAGTAATCCCCTTCCACAAAACTTACCTGAGTAATCCCTGTGTGAAAACTCCTCCCCAGAGTAATCCTCTTGCAAAAAAGAATTCAGCAGAGTAGACCCCTGGCAGAAAACCTCACCAGAATGATACCCTTCCAAGACTCTTCACCTGAGTAATCCGCTTGCACAAAACTTACCTGAGTAATCCCTGTGTGAAAACTACTCCCCAGAGTAATCTTCTTGCGAAAAACACTTCAGCAGAATAGCCCCTGGCAGAAAACCTCACCAGAATGATACCCTTCCAAGACTCTTCGCCTGAGTAATCCCCTTGCACAAAACTTACCAGAGTAATCCCTGTGTGAAAACTCCTCCACAGAGTAATCCTCTTGCAAAGAAGACTTCAGCAGAGTAACCCCCTGGCAAAAAACCTCACCAGAATAATACCCTTCCAGGACACTTCGCCTGAGTAATTCCCTTGAACAAAACTTACTAGAGTAATCCCTGTGTATAAACTCCTCCCCAGAGTAATCCTCTTGCAAAAAAAGACTTCAGCAGAGTAACCCCCTGGCAGAAAAACCTCACCAGAATAATACCCTTCCAAAACTCTTTGCCTGAGCAATCCCCTTGCACAAAACTTACCAGAGTAATCCCTGTGTGAAAACTCCTCCCCAGAGTAATCCTCTTGCGAAAAAGACTTCAGCAGAGTAACCCCCTGGCAAAAAAACCTCACCAGAATAATACCCTTCCAAGACTCTTCGCCTGAGTAATCCCCTTGCACAAAACTTACCAGAGTAATCCCTGTGTGAAAACTCCTCCCCAGAGTAATCCTCTTTCAAAAAAGCCTTCAGCAGAGTAACTCCCTGGCAGAAAACCTCACCGGAATGATACCCTTCCAAGACTCTTCGCCTGAGTAATCCCCTTGCACAAAACTTACCTGAGTAATCCCTGTGTGAAAACTCCTCCCCAGAGTAATCCTCTGGCAAAAAAGACTTCATCAGAGTAGCCCCCTGGCAGAAAACCTCACCAGCATGAACCCTTCCAAGACTCTTTGCCTGTGTAATCCCCTTGCACAAAACTTAACAGAGTAAACCCTGTGTGAAAACTCCTCCCCAGAGTAATCCTCTTGCAAAAAAAGACTTCAGCAGAGTAGCCCCTGGCAGAAAACCTCACCAGAATGATACCCTTCCAAGACTCTTCGCCTGAGTAATCCCCTTGCGCAAAACTTACCAGAGTAATCCCTGTGTTAAAACGCCTCCCCAGAGTAATCCTCTTGCAAAAAATACTTCAGCAGAGTAACCCCCTGGAAAAAAACCTCACCAGAATGATACCCTTCCAAGACTCTTCGCCTGAGTAATCCCATTGCACAAAATTTACCAGAGTAATCCCTGTGTGAAAACTCCTCCCCAGAGTAATCCTCTTGCAAAAAAGACTTCATCAGAGTAACCTCCTGGCAGAAAACTTCACCAAAATGATACCCTTCCAAGACTCTTCGCCTGAGTAATCCCCTTGCACAAAATTTACCAGAGTAATCCTTGTGTGAAAACTCCTGCCCAGAGTAATCCTCTTGCAAAAAAGACTTCAGCAGAGTAACCCCCTGGCAGATAACCTCACCAAAATGATACCCTTCCAAGACTCTTCGCCTGAGTAATCCCCTAGCACAAAACTTACCAGAGTAATCCCTGCGTGAAAACTCCTCCCCAGAGTATTCCTCTTTCAAAAAAGCCTTCAGGAGAGTAACTCCCTGGCAGAAAACCTCACCAGAATGATACCCTTCCAAGACTCTTCGCCTGAGTAATCCCCTTGCACAAAACTTACCTGAGTAATCCCTGTGTGAAAACTCCTCCCCAGAGTAATCCTCTTGCAAAAAAGACTTCAGCAGAGTAGCCCCCTGCCAGAAAACCTCACCAGAATGAACCCTTCCAAGACTCTTCGCCTGAGTAATCCCCTTTCACAAAACTTAAAAGAGTAATCCCTGTGTGAAAACTCCTCCCCAGAGTAATCTTCTTGCAAAAAAGACTTCAGCAGAGTAGCCCCTGGCAGAAAACCTCACCAGAATGATACCCTTCCAAGACTCTTCGCCTGAGTAATCCCCTTGCACAAATCTTACCATAGTAATCCCTGTGTGAAAACTCCTCCCCAGAGTAATCCTCTTGCAAAAAAGACTTCAGCAGAGTAGCCCCCTGGCAGAAAACCTCACCAGAATGATACCCTTCCAAAACTCTTCACCTGAGTAATCCCCTTGCACAAAACTTACCAGAGTAATCCCTGTGTGAAAACTCCTCCCCAGAGTAATCCTCTTGCAAAAAAGACTTCAGCAGAGTAACCCCCTGGCAGAAAACCGCACCAGAATGTTACCCTTCCAAGACTCTTTGCCTGATTAATCCCCTTGTAGAAAACTTACCAGAGTAATCCCTGTGTGAAAAATCCTCCCTAGAGTAATGCTCTTGCAAAAAAGACTTCAGCAGAGTAGCCCCTTGGCAGAAAACCTCACCAGAATGATACCCTTCCAAGACTCTTCGCCTGAGTAATCCCCTTGCACAAAACTTACCAGAGTAACCCCTGTGTGAAAATTCCCCCCCAGAGTAATCCTTTAAAAAAAGACTTCAGCAGAGTAGCCCACTGGCAGAAAACTTCAGCAGAATGATACCCTTCCAAGACTCTTCCCCTGAGTAATCCCCTTGCAAAAAACTTACCAGAGTAATCCCAATGTGAAAACTCCTCCCCAGAGTAATCCTCTTTCAAAAAAAATTCAGCAGAGTAGCCTCCTGGCAGAAAACCTCACCAGAATAATACCCTTCCAAGACTCTTCGCCTGAGTAATCCCCTTGCACATAACTTACCTGAGTAATCCCTGTGTGAAAACTCCTCCCCAGAGTAATCCTCTTGCAAGAAAAGACTTCAGCAGAGTAACACACTGGAAAAAAACCTCACCAGAATAATACCCTTCCAAGATTCTTCGCCTGAGTAATCCCCTAGCACAAAACTTACCAGAGTAATCTCTGTGTGAAAATTCCACCCCAGAGTAATCCTCTTGCAAAAAAGACTTCAGCAGAGTAGCCCCCTTGCAGAAAACCTCACCAGAATGATACCCTTCCAAGACTCTTCGCCTGAGTAATCCCTTTGCACAAAACTTACCAGAGTAATCCCTGTGTGAAAACTCCTCCCCAGAGTAATCCTCTTGCAAAAAAGACTTCAGCAGAGAAACCCCCTGGCAGAAAACTGCACCAGAATGATACCCTTCCAAGACTCTTTGCCTGAGTAATCCCCTTGCACAAAACTTACCAGAGTAATCCCTGTGTGAAAACTCCTCCCCAGAGTAATCCTCTTGCAAAAAAGACTTCAGCAGAGTAACCCCCTGGCAGAAAACCTCACCAGAATAATACCCTTCTAAGACTCTTCGCCTGAGTAATCCCCTTGCACAAAACTTACCAGAGTAATCCCTTTGTGAAAACTCCTCCCCAGAGTAATCCTCTTGCAAAAAAGACTTCAGCAGAGTAACACCCAGGCAGAAAACTTCACCAAAATAATACTCTCCCAAGACTCTTCGCCTGAGTAATCCCCTTGCACAAAACTTACCAGAGTAATCCCTGTGTGAAAACTCCTCCCCAGAGTAATGCTCTTGCAGGAAAGATTTCAGCGGAGTAACCCCCTGGCAGAAAACCTCACCAAAATAATACCCTTCCAAGACTCTTCGCCTGAGTAATCCCCTTGCACAAAACTTACCAGAGTAATCCCTGTGTGAAAACTCCTCCCTAGAGTAATGGTCTTGCATAAAACACTTCAGCAGAGTAACCCCCTGGTAGAAAACCTCACCAGAATAATACCCTTCCAAGACTCTTCGTCTGAGTAATCCCCTTGCACAAAACTTACCAGAGTAATACCTGTGTGAAAACTCCTCCTCAGAGTAATGCTCTTGCAAAAAAGACTTCAGCAGAGTAACCCCCTGGCAGAAAACCTCACCAGAATGATACCCTTCCAAGAATCTTCACCTGAGTAATCCCCTTGCACAAAACTTATCAGAGTAATCCCTGTGTGAAAACTCCTCCCCAGAGTAATCCTCTTGCAAAAAAGACTTCAGTAGAGTAATCCCCTGGCAGAAAACCTCACCAGAATGATACCCTTCCAAGACTCTTCGCCTGAGTAATCCCCTTGCACAAAATTTACCAGAGTAATCATTGTGTGAGAACTCCTCCCCAGAGTAATCCTCTTGCAAAAAAGACTTCAGCAGAGTAACCCCCTGGCAGAAAATCTCACCAGAATAATACCCTCCCGGGACTCTTCGCCTGAGTAATCCCCTTGCAAAAAACTTACCAGAGTAATCCCTGTGTGAAAACTCCAACCCAGAGTAATCCTCTTGCAAAAATGACTTCAGCAGAGTAACCCCCTGGCAGAAAACCTCACCAGAATAATACCCTTCCAAGATTTCGCCTGAGTAATCCCCTTGTACAAAACTTACCAGAGTAATCCCTGTGTGAAAACTCCTCCCCAGAGTAATCCTTTTGCAAAATAAGATTTCAGTAGAGTAACCCCCTGGCAGAAAACCTCACCAGAATAATACCCTTCCAAGACTCTTCGCCTTAGTAATCCCCTTGCACAAAACTTACTAGAGTAATCCCTGTGTGAAAACTCCTCCCAAGAGTAATCCTTTTGCAAAAAAACTTCATCAGAGTAACCCCCTGGCAGAATATCTCATCAGAATAATACCCTTCCAAGACTCTTCGCCTGAGTAATCCCCTTGCACAAAACTTACCAGAGTAATCTCTGTGTGAAAACTCCTCCCCAGATTAATCCTCTTGCAAAAAAGACTTCAGCAGAGTAACCCCCTGGTAGAAAACCTCACCAAAATAATACCCTTCCAAGATTTTGTCTGAGTAATCCCCTTGCACAAAACCTACCAGAGTAATCCCTGTGTGAAAACTCCTCCCCAGAGTAATCCTTTTGCAAAATAAGACTTCAGTAGAGTAACCCCCTGGCAGAAAACCTCACCAGAATAATACCCTTCCAAGACTCTTCGCCTTAGTAATCCCCTTGCACAAAACTTACCAGAGTAATCCCTGTGTGAAAACTCCTCCCCAGAGTAATCCTCTTGCAAAAAAGACTTCAGCAGAGTAACCCCCCGGCAGAAAACCTCACTAGAATAATACCCTTCCAAGACTCTTCGCCTGAGTAATCCCCTTGTACAAAATTTACCAGAGTAATCCCTTTGTGAAAACTCCTCCCCAGAGTAATCCTCTTGCAAAAAAGACTTCAGCAGAGTAACCTCCTGGCAGAAAACCGCACCAGAATGATACCCTTCCAATACTATTTGCCTGATTTAACCCATTGTACAAAACTTACCAGAGTAATCCCTGTGTGAAAACTCCTCCCCAGAGTAATTCTCTTTGCAAAAAAGACTTCAGCAGAGTAACCCCCTGGCAGAAAACCTCACCAGAATGATACCTTTCCAAGACTCTTCGCCTGAGTAATCCCTTTGCACAAAACTTACCAGAGTAATCCCTGTGTGAAAACTCCTCCCCAGAGTAATCCTCTTGCAAAAAAGACTTCAGCAGAGTAGCCCCTGGCAGAAAACCTCACCAGAATGATACCCTTCCAAGACTCTTCGCCTGAGTAATCCCTTGCACAAAACTTACCTGAGTAATCTCTGTGTGAAAACTCCTCCCCAGAGTAATTCTCTTGCAAAAAAAACTTAAACAGACTAGCCCCCTGGCAAAAAAACTCACCAGAATGATACCCTTCCAAGACTCTTCGCCTGCATAATCCCCTTGCACAAAACTTACCAGAGTAATCCTTGTGTGAAAACTCCTCCCCAGAGTAATCCTCTTGCAAAAAAGACTTCAGCAGAGTTGCCCCTGGCAGAAAACCTCACTAGAATGATACCCTTCCAAGACTCTTCGCTTGAGTAATCCCCTTGCACAAAACTTACCAGAGTAATCCCTGTGTGAAAACTCCTCCCCAGAGTAATCCTCTTTCGAAAAACTTCAGCAGAGTAACCCCCTGGCAAAAAACCTCACCAGAATGATACCCTTCCAAGACACTTCACCTGAGTAATCCCCTTGCACAAAACTTACCAGAGTAATCCCTGTGTGGTAACTCCTCGCCAGAGTAATCCTCTTGCAAAACAGACTTCAGCAGAGTAACACCCCGGCAGAAAACCTCACCAGAATAATACCCTTCCAAAACTCTTTGCCTGAGTAATCCCCTTGCACAAAACTTACCAGAGTAATCCTTGTGTGAAAACTCCTCCCAACAGTAATCCTTTTGCAAAAAAACTTCAGCCGAGTAACCCCCTGGCAGAAAATCTCACCAGAATAATACCCTTCCAAAACTCTTTGCCTGAGTAATCCCCTTGCACAAAACTTACCAGAGTAATCCCAGTGTGAAAACTCCTCCCAAGAGTAATCCTCTTGCAAAAACAACTTCAGCAGAGTAACCCCCTGGCAGAAAACCTCACCAGAGTAATACCCTTCCAAGACTCTTCGCCTGAGTAATCCCCTTGCACAAAACTTACCAGAGTAATCCCTGTGTGAAAACTCCTCCCCAGAGTAATCCTCTTGCAAAGAAGACTTCAGCAGAGTAACCCCCTGGCAGAAAACCTCACCAGAATGATACCCTTCCAAGACTCTTCGCCTGAGTAATCCCCTTGCACAAAACTTACCAGAGTAATTCCTGTGTGAAAACTCCTCCCCAGAGTAACCCTCTTGCAAAAAAGACTTCAGCAGAGTAGCCCCTGGCAGAAAACCTCACCAGAATGATACCCTTCCAAGACTCTTCGCCTGAGTAATCCCCTTGCACAAAATTTACCAGAGTAATCCCTGTGTGAAAACTCCTCCCCAGAGTAATCCTCTTGCAAAAAAGACTTCAGCAGAGTAGCCCCCTGGCAAAAAACCTCACCAGAATGATACCTTTCCAAGACACTTCACCTGAGTAATTCCGTTTCACAAAACTTACCAGAGTAATCCCTGTGTGAAAACTCCTCCCCAGAGTAATCCTTCAGCAGGGTAACCCCCTGGCAAAAAACCGCACCAGAATGATACCCTTCCAAGACTCTTCGCCTGAGTAATCCCCTTTTAAAAAACTTACCGGAGTAATCCCTGTGTGAAAACTCCTCCCCAGAGTAATCCTCTTGCAAAAAAGACTTCAGCAGAGTAATCCCCTGGCAGAAAACCTCACCAGAATGATACCCTTCCAAGACTCTTCGCCTGAGTAATCCCCTTGCACAAAACTTACCAGAGTAATCCCTGTGTGAAAACTCCTCCCCAGAGTAATCCTCTTGCAAAAAAGACTTCAGCAGAGTAACCCCCTGGCAGAAAACCTCACCAGAATAATACCCTTCCAAGACTCTTCGCCTGAGTAATCCCCTTGCACAAAACTTACCAGAGTAATCCCTGTGTGAAAACTCCTCCCCAGAGTTATCCTCTTGCAAAAAAGACTTCAGCAGAGTAACCTCCTGGCAGAAAACTGCACCAGAATGATACCCTTCCAATACTCTTTGCCTGATTTAACCCCTTGTACAAAACTTACCAGAGTAATCCCTGTGTGAAAACTCCTCCCCAGAGTAATTTTCTTTGCAAAAAAGGCTTCAGCAGAGTAACCCCCTGGCAGAAAACATAACCAGAATGATACCCTTCCAAGAATCCTCGCCTGAGAAATCCTCTTGCACAAAACTTACCAGAGTAATCTCTGTGTGAAAACTCCTCCCCAGAGTAATGCTCTTGCAAAAAAGACTTCAGCAGAGTAGCCCACTGGCAGAAAACCTCAGCAGAATGAAACCCTTCCAAGACTTTTCGCCTGAGTAATCCCCTTACACAAAACTTACTGGAGTAATCCCTGTGTGAAAACTCCTCCCCAAAGTAATCCTTTTGCAAAAAAACTTCAGCAGAGTAACCCCCTGGCAGAAAATATCACCAGAATAATACCCTTCCAAGACTCTTCGCCTGAGTAATCCCCTTGCACAAAACTTATCAGAGTAATCTCTGTGTGAAAACTCCTCCCCAGAGTAATCCTCTTGCAAAAAAGACTTCAGCAGAGTAACCCCTTGGCAGAAAACCTCACCAGAATAATACTCTTCCAAGACTCTTTGCCTGAGTAATCCCCTTCCACAAAACTTACCAGAGTAATCCCTGTGTAAAAACTCCTCGCAAGAGTAATCGTCTTGCAAAAAAGAATTCAGCGGAGTAACCCCCTGGCAGAAAACCTAACCAGAATAATACCCTTCCAAGACTCTTTGCCTGAGTAATCCCCTTGCAGAAAACTTACCAGAGTAATCCCTGTGTGAAAACTCCTCCCCAGAGTAATCCTTTTGCAAAAAAGACTTCAACAGAGTTGCCCCTGGCAGAAAACCTCACTAGAATGATACCCTTCCAAGACTCTTCGCTTGAGTAATCCCCTTGCACAAAAATTACCAGAGTAATCCCTCTGTGAAAACTCCTCCCCAGAGTAATCCTCTTGCAAAAAAGACTTCAGCAGAGTAACCCCCTGGCAGAAAACCTCACCAGAATAATACCCTTCCAAGACACTTCGCCTGAGTAATCCCCTTGCACAAAACTTACCAGAGTAATCCCTGTGTGATAACTCCTCCCCAGAGTAATCCTCTTGCAAAAAAGACTTCAGCAGAGTAACACCCCGGCAGAAAACCTCACCAGAATAATACCCTTCCAAAACTCTTTGCCTGAGTAATCCCCTTGCACAAAACTTACCAGAGTAATCCTTGTGTGAAAACTCCTCCCAAGAGTAATCCTCTTCCAAAAAGACTTCAGCAGAGTAACCCCCTGGCAAAAAACCTCACCAGAATGATACCCTTCCAAGACTCTTCGCCTGAGTAATCCCCTTGCACAAAACTTACCAGAGTAATTCCTGTGTGAAAACTCCTCCCCAGAGTAACCCTCTTGCAAAAAAGACTTCAACAGAGTAGCCCCTGGCAGAAAACCTCACCAGAATGATACCCTTCCAAGACTCTTCGCCTGAGTAATCCCCTTGCACAAAACTTACCAGAGTAATCCCTGTGTGAAAACTCCTCCCAGAGTAATCCTCTTACAAAAAAGACTTCAGAAGAGTAGCCCCCTGGCAAAAAACCTCACCAGAATAATACCCTTCCAAGACTCTTCGACTGAGTAATTCCGTTGCACAAAACTTACCAGAGTAATCCCTGTGTGATATCTCCCCAGAGTAATCTTCTTGCAAAAAAGACTTCAGCAGAGTAACCCCCTGGCAGAAAACATCACCAGAATAATACCCTTCCAAGACTCTTCGCCTGAGTAATCCCTTTGCACAAAACTTACCAGAGTAATCCCTGTGTGAAAACTCCTCCCCAGAGTAATCCTCTTGCAAAAAAGACTTCAGCAGAGTAACCCCCTGGCAAGAAACCTCACCAGAATGATACCCTTCTAAGACTCTTCACCTGAGTAATCCCCTTGCACAAAACTTACCAGAGTAATCCCTGTGTGAAAACTCCGGCCCAGAGTAATCCTCTTGCAAAAAAGACTTCAGCAGAGTAACCCCCTGGCAGAAAACCTCACCAGAATGATACCCTTCCAAGACTCTTCGCCTGAGTAATCCCCTTGCACAAAATTTACCAGAGTAATCCCTGTGTGAAAACTCCTCCCAAGAGTAATCCTCTTGCAAAAAAGACTTCAGCAGAGTAACCCCCTGGCAGAAAACCTCACCAGAATGATACCCTTCCAAGACTCTTCGCCTGAGTAATCCCCTTCCACAAAATTCACCAGAGTAATAACTGTGTGAAAACTCCTCCTCAGAGTAATCATCTTGCAAAAAAGCCTTCAGCAGGGTAACCCCCTGGCAGAAAACCGCACCAGAATAATACCCTTCCAAGACTCTTCGCCTGAGTAATCCCCTTGTAAAAAACTTACCAGAGTAATCCCTGTGTGAAAACTCCTCCCCAGAGTAATCCTCTTGCAACAAAGACTTCAGCAGATTAATCCCCTGGCAGAAAACCTCACCAGAATGATACCCTTCCAAGACTCTTCGCCTGAGTAATCCCCTTGCACAAAACTTACCAGAGTAATCCCTGTGTGAAAACTCCTCCCCAGAGTAATAATGTTGCAAAAAAGACTTCAGCAGAGTAACCCCCTGGCAAAAAACCTCACCAGAATAATACCCTTCCAAGACTCTTCGCCTGAGTAATCCCCTTGCACAAAACTTGCCAGAGTAATCACTGTGTGAAAACTCCTCCCCAGAGTAATCCTCTTCCAAAAAAGACTTCAGCAGAGTAACCCCCTGGCAGAAAACCTCACCAGAATAATACCCTTCCAAGACTCTTCCTCTGAGTAATCCCCTTGCACAAAACTTACCAGAGTAATCCCTGTGTGAAAACTCCTCCCCAGAGTAATCATCTTGCAAAAAAGACTCCAGCAGAGTAACCCCCTGGCAGAAAACCGCAACAGAATAATACCCTTCCAAGACTCTTAAGACTCTTCGCTTGAGTAGTTCCCTTGCACAAAACTTACCAGAGTAATCCCTGTGTAAAAAACTCCTCCCCAGAGTAATCCTCTTGCAAAGAAGCTTTCAGCAGAGTAACCCCCTGGCAGAAAACCTCACCAGAATAATACCCTTCTAAGACTCTTCGCATGAGTAATCCCCTTGCACAAAATTTACCAGAGTAATCTCTGTGTGAAAACTCCTCCCCAGAGTAATCCTCTTGCAAAAAATACTTCAACAGAGTAACACCCAGGCAGGAAACTTCACCAGAATAATACTCTCCCAAGACTTTTCGCCTGTGTAATCCCCTTGCACAAAACTTAACAGAGTAATCCCTGTGTGAAAACTCCTCCCCAGAGTAATCCTCTAGCAAAAAAGACTTCAGCAGAGTAGCCCCTGGCAGAAAACCTCACCAGAATGAAACCCTTCCAAGACTCTTCGCCTGAGTAATCCCCTTGCATATAACTTACCTGAGTAATCCCTTTGTGAAAACTCCTCCCCAGAGTAATTCTCTCGCAAAAAAGATTTCAGCAGACTAGCCCCTGGCAGAAAACATCACCTGAATGATACCCTTCCAAGACTCTTCGCCTGAGTAATCCCCTTGCACAAAACTTACCAGAGTAATCCCTGCGTGACAACTCCTCCCCAGAGTAATCCTCTTGAAAAAAAGACTTCAGCAGAGTTGCCCCTGGCAGAAAACCTCACTAGAATGATACCCTTCCAAGACTCTTCGCTTGAGTAATCCCCTTGCACAAAACTTACCAGAGTAATCCCTGTGTGAAAACTACTCCCAAGAGTAATCCTCTTGCGAAAAAGACTTCAGCAGAGTAACCCCCTGGCAAAAAACCTCACCAGAATAATACCCTTCCAAGACATTTCGCCTGAGTAATCCCCTTGCACAAAACTTACCAGAGTAATCCCTGTGTGATAACTCCTCCCCAGAGTAATCCTCTTGCAAAAAAGACTTCAGCAGAGTAACACTCCGGCAGAAAACCTCACCAGAATAATACCCTTCCAAAACTCTTTGCCTGAGTAATCCCCTTGCACAAAACTTATCAGAGTAATCCCTGTGAAAACTCCTCCCAAGAGTAATCCTCTTGCAAAAACGACTTCAGCAGAATAACCCCCTGGCAGAAAACCTCACCAGAATAATACCCTTCAAAGACTTTTCGCCTGAGTAATCCCCTTGCACAAAACTTACCAGAGTAATCCCTGTGTGAAAACTCCTCCCCAGAGTAATCCTTCAGCAGAATAGCCCCCTGTCAAAAAACCTCACAAGAATGATACCCTTCCAAGACTCTTCGCCTGAGTAATCCCCTTGCACAAAACTTACCCGAGTAATCCCTCTGTGAAAACTCTTCCACAGAGTAATCCTCTTGCAAAAAAGACTTCAGCAGAGTAACCCCTTGGCAGAAAACCTCACCAGAATAATACTCTTCCAAGACTCTTCGCCTGAGTAATCCCCTTGCACAAAACTTACCAGAGTAATCCCTGTGTGAAAACTCCTGCCCAGAGTAACCCTCTTGCAAAGAAGACTTCAGCTGAGTAACCCCCTGGCAGAAAACCTCACCAGAATGATACCCTTCCAAGATTCTTCGCCTGAGTAATTTCCTTGCACAAAACTTACCAGAGTAATTCCTGTGTGAAAACTCCTCCCCGGAGTAACCCTCTTGCAAAAAAGACTTCAGCAGAGTAGCCCCTGGCAGAAAACCTCACCAGAATGATACCCTTCCAAGACTCTTTGCCTGAGTAATCCCCTTGCACGAAATTTACCAGAGTAATCCCTGTGTGAAAACTCCTCCCCAGAGTAATCCTTCAGCAGAATAGCCCCCTGGCAAAAACCTCACAAGAATGATACCCTTCCAAGACTCTTCGCCTGAGTAATCCCCTTGCACAAAACTTACCAGAGTAATCCCTCTGTGAAAACTCTTCCACAGAGTAATCCTCTTGCAAAAAAGACTTCAGCAGAGTAACCCCTTGGCAGAAAACCTCACCAGAATAATACCTTCCAAGACTCTTCGCCTGAGTAATCCCCTTGCACAAAACTTACCAGAGTAATCCCTGTGTGAAAACTCCTGCCCAGAGTAATCCTCTTGCAAAAAAGACTTCAGCAGAGTAACCCCCTGGCAGAAAACCTCACCAGAATGATGCCCTTCCAAGACTATTCGCCTGAGTAATCCCCTTGCACAAAATTTACCATAGTAATCCCTGTGTGAAAACTCCTCCCAAGAGTAATCCTCTTGCAAAAAAGACTTCAGCAGAGTAACCCCCTGGCAGAAAACCCCACCAGAATGATACCCTTCCAAGACTCTTCGCCAGAGTAATCCCCTTACACAACATTCACCAGAGTAATCCCTGTGTGAAAACTCCTGCGGAGTAATCCTCTTGCAAAAAAGCCTTCAGCAGGGTAACCCCCTGGCAGAAAACCTCACCAGAATGATACCCTTCCAAGACTCTTCGCCTGAGTAATCCCCTTGCACGAAACTTACCAGAGTAATCCCTGTGTGAAAACTCCTCCCCAGAGTAATCCTTCAGCAGAGTAGCCCCCTGGCAAAAAACCTCACAGAATGATACCCTTCCAAGACTCTTCACCTGAGTAATCCCCTTGCACAAAACTTACCAGAGTAATCCCTGTGTGAAAACTCCTCCCCAGAGTAATCCTCTTGCAAAAAAGACTTCAGCAGAGTAACCCCTTGGCAGAAAACCTCACCAGAATAATACCCTTCCAAGACTCTTCGCCTGAGTAATCCCCTTGCAAAAAAGTTACCAGAGTAATCCCTCTGTGAAAACTCCTGCCCAGAGTAATCCTTCTTGCAAAAAAGACTTCAGCAGAGTAACCCCCTGGCAGGAAACCTCACCAGAATGATACCCTTCCAAGACTCTTTGCCTGAGTAATCCCCTTGTACAAAACTTACCAGAGTAATCCCTGTGTGAAAACTCCTCCCCAGAGTAATCCTCTTGCAAAAAAGACTTCAGCAGAGTAATCCCCTGGCAGAAAACCTCACCAAATGATACCCTTCCAAGACTCTTTGCCTGAGTAATCCCCTTGCACAAAACTTACCAGAGTAATCCCTGTGTGAAAACTCCTCCCCAGAGTAATCCTCTTGCAAAAAAGACTTCAGCAGAGTAGCCCCTGGCAGAAAACCTCACCAGAATGATACCCTTCCAAGACTCTTCGCCTGATAATTCCCCTTGCACAAAATTTACCAGAGTAATCCCTGTGTGAAAACTCCTCCCCAGAGTAATCCTCTTGCAAAAAAGACTTCAGCAGAGTAGCCCCTGGCAGAAAACCTCACCAGAATGATACCCTTCCAAGACTTTCCCTGAGTAATCCCCTTGCACAAAACTTACCAGAGTAATCCCTGTGTGAAAACTTGTCCCCAGAGTATCCTCTTGCCAAAAAAACTTCAGCAGAGTAGCCCCTGGCATAAAACTCACCAGAATAATACCCTTCCAAGACTCTTCGCCTGAGTAATCCCCTTGCACAAAACTTACCAGAGTAATCCCTGTGTGATAACTCCTCCCCAGAGTAATCCTCTTGCAAAAAAGACTTCAGCAGAGTAACCCCTGGCAGAAAACCTCACCAGAATGATACCCTTCCAAGACTCTTCGCCTGAGTAATCCCCTGCACAAAACTTACCAGAGTAATCCCTGTGTGAAAACTCCTCCCAGAGTAATCCTCTTGCAAAAAGACTTCAGCAGAGTAACCCCCTGGCAGAAAACCTCACAGAATGATACCCTTCCAAGACTCTTCGCCTGAGTAATCCCCTTGCACAAAACTTACCAGAGTAATCCCTGTGTGAAAACTCCTCCCCAGAGTAATCCTCTTGCAAAAAAGCCTTCAGCAGAGTAACCCCCTGGCAGAAAACCTCACCAGAATGATACCCTTCCAAGACTCTTCGCCTGAGTAATCCCCTTGCACAAAACTTACCAGAGTAATCCCTGTGTGAAAACTCCTCCCCAGAGTAATCCTCTTGCAAAAAAGACTTCAGCAGAGTAACCCCTCTGGCAGAAAACCTCACCAGAATGATACCTTTCCAAGACTCTTCGCCTGAGTAATCCCCTTGCACAAAACTTACCAGAGTAATCCTGTGTGAAAACTCCTCCCCAGAGTAATCCTCTTGCAAAAAAACACTTCAGCAGAGTAAGCCCCTGGCAGAAAACCTTCACCAGAATGATACCCTTCCAAGACTCTTCGCCTGAGTAATCCCCTTGCACAAAAACTTACCTGAGTAATCCCTGTGTGAAAACTCCTCCCAGAGTAATCCTCTTGCAAAAAAGACTTCAGCAGAGTAGCCCCCTGGCAGAAACCTCACCAGAATGATACCCTTCCAAGATCTTTGCCTGAGTAATCCCCTTGCACAAAACTTACCAGAGTAATCCCTGTGTGAAAACTCCTCCCCAGAGTAATCCTCTTGCAAAAAAGACTTCAGCAGAGTACCCCCTGGCAGAAAACCTCACCAGAATGATACCCTTCCAAGACTCTTCGCCTGAGTAATCCCCTTGCACAAAACTTACCAGAGTAATCCCTGTGTGAAAACTCCTCCCCAGAGTAATCCTTCAGCAGAGTAACCCCCTGGCAGAAAACCTCACCAGAATGATACCCTTCCAAGACTCTTCGCCTGAGTAATCCCCTTGCACAAAACTTACCAGAGTAATCCCTGTGTGAAAACTCCTCCCCAGAGTAATCCTCTTGCAAAAAGACTTCAGCAGAGTAACCCCCTGGCAGAAAACCTCACCAGAATAATACCCTTCCAAGACTCTTCGCCTGAGTAATCCCCTTGCACAAAACTTACCAGAGTAATCCCTGTGTGAAAACTCCTCCCCAGAGTAATCCTCTTGCAAAAAAGACTTCAGCAGAGTAACCCCCTGGCAGAAAACCTCACCAGAATAATACCCTTCCAAGACTCTTCGCCTGAGTAATCCCCTTGCACAACTTACCAGAGTAATCCCTGTGTGAAAACTCCTCCCCAGAGTAATCCTCTTGCAAAAAAGCCTTCAGCAGAGTAACCCCCTGGCAGAAAACCTCACCAGAATGATACCCTTCCAAGACTCTTCGCCTGAGTAATCCCCTTGCACAAAACTTACCAGAGTAATCCCTGTGTGAAAACTCCTCCCCAGAGTAATCCTTCACTTCAGCAGAGTGCCCTGGCAAAAACCTCACCAGAATGATACCCTTCCAAGACTCTTCGCCTGAGTAATCCCCTTGCACAAAACTTACCAGAGTAATCCCTGTGTGAAAACTCCTCCCCAGAGTAATCCTCTTGCAAAAAAGACTTCAGCAGAGTAACCCCTTGGCAGAAAACCTCACCAGAATGATACCCTTCCAAGACTCTTTGCCTGAGTAATCCCCTTGCACAAAACTTACCAGAGTAATCCCTGTGTGAAAACTCCTGCCCAGAGTAATCCTCTTGCAAAAAAGACTTCAGCAGAGTAACCCCCTGGCAGAAAACCTCACCAGAATGATACCCTTCCAAGACTCTTCGCCTGAGTAATCCCCTTGCACAAAACTTACCAGAGTAATCCCTGTGTGAAAACTCCTCCCCAGAGTAATCCTTCAGCAGAGTAACCCCCTGGCAGAAAACCTCACCAGAATGATACCCTTCCAAGACTCTTCGCCTGAGTAATCCCCTTGCACAAAACTTACCAGAGTAATCCCTGTGTGAAAACTCCTCCCCAGAGTAATCCTCTTGCAAAAAAGACTTCAGCAGAGTAACCCCTGGCAGAAAACCTCACCAGAATGATACCCTTCCAAGACTCTTCGCCTGAGTAATCCCCTTGCACAAAACTTACCAGAGTAATCCCTGTGTGAAAACTCCTCCCAGAGTAATCCTCTTGCAAAAAAGACTTCAGCAGAGTAGCCCCCTGGCAGAAAACCTCACCAGAATGATACCCTTCCAAGACTCTTCGCCTGAGTAATCCCCTTGCACAAAACTTACCAGAGTAATCCCTGTGTGAAAACTCCTCCCCAGAGTAATCCTCTTGCAAAAAAGACTTCAGCAGAGTAACCCCCTGGCAGAAAACCTCACCAGAATGATACCCTTCCAAGACTCTTCGCCTGAGTAATCCCCTTGCACAAAACTTACCAGAGTAATCCCTGTGTGAAAACTCCTCCCCAGAGTAATCCTCTTGCAAAAAAGACTTCAGCAGAGTAACCCCCTGGCAGAAAACCTCACCAGAATGATACCCTTCCAAGACTCTTCCCTGAGTAATCCCCTTGCACAAAACTTACCAGAGTAATCCCTGTGTGAAAACTCCCCCCAGAGTAATCCTCTTGCAAAAAGACTTCAGCAGAGTAACCCCCTGGCAGAAAACCTCACCAGAATGATACCCTTCCAAGACTCTTCGCCTGAGTAATCCCCTTGCACAAAACTTACCAGAGTAATCCCTGTGTGAAAACTCCTCCCCAGAGTAATCCTCTTGCAAAAAAGACTTCAGCAGAGTAACCCCCTGGCAGAAAACCTCACCAGAATGATACCCTTCCAAGACTCTTCGCCTGAGTAATCCCCTTGCACAAAATTTACCAGAGTAATCCCTGTGTGAAAACTCCTCCCCAGAGTAATCCTCTTGCAAAAAAGACTTCAGCAGAGTAGCCCCCTGGCAGAAAACCTCACCAGAATGATACCCTTCCAAGACTCTTCGCCTGAGTAATCCCCTTGCACAAAACTTACCAGAGTAATCCCTGTGTGAAAACTCCCCAGAGTAATCCTCTTGCAAAAAAGACTTCAGCAGAGTAGCCCCTGGCAGAAAACTTCACCAGAATGATACCCTTCCAAGACTCTTCGCCTGAGTAATCCCCTTGCACAAAACTTACCAGAGTAATCCCTGTGTGAAAACTCCTCCCCAGAGTAATCCTCTTGCAAAAAAGACTTCAGCAGAGTAAGCCCCCTGGCAGAAAACCTCACCAGAATGATACCCTTCCAAGATCTTTCGCCTGAGTAATCCCCTTGCACAAAACTTACCAGAGTAATCCCTGTGTGAAAACTCCTCCCCAGAGTAATCCTCTTGCAAAAAAGACTTCAGCAGAGTAGCCCCCTGGCAGAAAACCTCACCAGAATGATACCCTTCCAAGACTCTTCGCCTGAGTAATCCCCTTGCACAAAACTTACCAGAGTAATCCCTGTGTGAAAACTCCTCCCCAGAGTAATCCTCTTGCAAAAAGACTTCAGCAGAGTAACCCCCTGGCAGAAAACCTCACCAGAATAATACCCTTCCAAGACTCTTCGCCTGAGTAATCCCCTTGCACAAAACTTACCAGAGTAATCCCTGTGTGAAAACTCCTCCCCAGAGTAATCCTCTTGCAAAAAGACTTCAGCAGAGTAACCCCTGGCAGAAAACCTCACCAGAATAATACCCTTCCAAGACTCTTCGCCTGAGTAATCCCCTTGCACAAAACTTACCAGAGTAATCCCTGTGTGAAAACTCCTCCCCAGAGTAATCCTCTTGCAAAAAAGACTTCAGCAGAGTAACCCCCTGGCAGAAAACCTCACCAGAATGATACCCTTCCAAGACTCTTCGCCTGAGTAATCCCCTTGCACAAAACTTACCAGAGTAATCCCTGTGTAAAACTCCTCCCCAGAGTAATCCTCTTGCAAAAAAGACTTCAGCAGAGTAACCCCCTGGCAGAAAACCTCACCAGAATGATACCCTTCCAAGACTCTTCGCCTGAGTAATCCCCTTGCACAAAACTTACCAGAGTAATCCCTGTGTGAAAACTCCTCCCCAGAGTAATCCTCTTGCAAAAAAGACTTCAGCAGAGTAACCCCCTGGCAGAAAACCTCACCAGAATGATACCCTTCCAAGACTCTTCGCCTGAGTAATCCCCTTGCACAAAACTTACCAGAGTAATCCCTGTGTGAAAACTCCTCCCCAGAGTAATCCTCTTGCAAAAAAGACTTCAGCAGAGTAACCCCTGGCAGAAAACCTCACCAGAATGATACCCTTCCAAGACTCTTCGCCTGAGTAATCCCCTTGCACAAAACTTACCAGAGTAATCCCTGTGTGAAAACTCCTCCCCAGAGTAATCCTCTTGCAAAAAAGACTTCAGCAGAGTAGCCCCTGGCAGAAAACCTCACCAGAATGATACCCTTCCAAGACTCTTCGCCTGAGTAATCCCCTTGCACAAAACTTACCAGAGTAATCCCTGTGTGAAAACTCCTCCCCAGAGTAATCCTCTTGCAAAAAAGACTTCAGCAGAGTAGCCCCCTGGCAGAAAACCTCACCAGAATGATACCCTTCCAAGACTCTTCGCCTGAGTAATCCCCTTGCACAAAACTTACCAGAGTAATCCCTGTGTGAAAACTCCTCCCCAGAGTAATCCTCTTGCAAAAAAGACTTCAGCAGAGTAACCCCCTGGCAGAAAACCTCACCAGAATGATACCCTTCCAAGACTCTTCGCCTGAGTAATCCCCTTGCACAAAACTTACCAGAGTAATCCCTGTGTGAAAACTCCTCCCCAGAGTAATCCTCTTGCAAAAAAGACTTCAGCAGAGTAAGCCCCCTGGCAGAAAACCTCACCAGAATGATACCCTTCCAAGACTCTTCGCCTGAGTAATCCCCTTGCACAAAACTTACCAGAGTAATCCCTGTGTGAAAACTCCTCCCCAGAGTAATCCTCTTGCAAAAAAGACTTCAGCAGAGTAACCCCCTGGCAGAAAACCTCACCAGAATGATACCCTTCCAAGACTCTTCGCCTGAGTAATCCCCTTGCACAAAACTTACCAGAGTAATCCCTGTGTGAAAACTCCTCCCCAGAGTAATCCTCTTGCAAAAAAGACTTCAGCAGAGTAACCCCCTGGCAGAAAACCTCACCAGAATGATACCCTTCCAAGACTCTTCGCCTGAGTAATCCCCTTGCACAAAACTTACCAGAGTAATCCCTGTGTGAAAACTCCTCCCCAGAGTAATCCTCTTGCAAAAAAGACTTCAGCAGAGTAACCCCCTGGCAGAAAACCTCACCAGAATGATACCCTTCCAAGACTCTTCGCCTGAGTAATCCCCTTGCACAAAACTTACCAGAGTAATCCCTGTGTGAAAACTCCTCCCCAGAGTAATCCTCTTGCAAAAAAGACTTCAGCAGAGTAACCCCCTGGCAGAAAACCTCACCAGAATGATACCCTTCCAAGACTCTTCGCCTGAGTAATCCCCTTGCACAAAACTTACCAGAGTAATCCCTGTGTGAAAACTCCTCCCCAGAGTAATCCTCTTGCAAAAAAGACTTCAGCAGAGTAGCCCCTGGCAGAAAACCTCACCAGAATGATACCCTTCCAAGACTCTTCGCCTGAGTAATCCCCTTGCACAAAACTTACCAGAGTAATCCCTGTGTGAAAACTCCTCCCCAGAGTAATCCTCTTGCAAAAAAACTTCAGCAGAGTAAGCCCCTGGCAGAAAACCTCACCAGAATGATACCCTTCCAAGACTCTTTGCCTGAGTAATCCCCTTGCACAAAACTTACCAGAGTAATCCCTGTGTGAAAACTCCTCCCCAGAGTAATCCTCTTGCAAAAAAGACTTCAGCAGAGTAACCCCCTGGCAGAAAACCTCACCAGAATGATACCCTTCCAAGACTCTTCGCCTGAGTAATCCCCTTGCACAAAACTTACCAGAGTAATCCCTGTGTGAAAACTCCTCCCCAGAGTAATCCTCTTGCAAAAAAGACTTCAGCAGAGTAACCCCCTGGCAGAAAACCTCACCAGAATGATACCCTTCCAAGACTCTTCGCCTGAGTAATCCCCTTGCACAAAACTTACCAGAGTAATCCCTGTGTGAAAACTCCTCCCCAGAGTAATCCTCTTGCAAAAAAGACTTCAGCAGAGTAACCCCCTGGCAGAAAACCTCACCAGAATGATACCCTTCCAAGACTCTTCGCCTGAGTAATCCCCTTGCACAAAACTTACCAGAGTAATCCCTGTGTGAAAACTCCTCCCCAGAGTAATCCTCTTGCAAAAAAGACTTCAGCAGAGTAGCCCCTGGCAGAAAACCTCACCAGAATGATACCCTTCCAAGACTCTTCGCCTGAGTAATCCCCTTGCACAAAACTTACCAGAGTAATCCCTGTGTGAAAACTCCTCCCCAGAGTAATCCTCTTGCAAAAAAGACTTCAGCAGAGTAACCCCCTGGCAGAAAACCTCACCAGAATGATACCCTTCCAAGACTCTTCGCCTGAGTAATCCCCTTGCACAAAACTTACCAGAGTAATCCCTGTGTGAAAACTCCTCCCCAGAGTAATCCTCTTGCAAAAAAGACTTCAGCAGAGTAACCCCCTGGCAGAAAACCTCACCAGAATGATACCCTTCCAAGACTCTTCGCCTGAGTAATCCCCTTGCACAAAACTTACCAGAGTAATCCCTGTGTGAAAACTCCTCCCCAGAGTAATCCTCTTCAGCAGAGTAACCCCCTGGCAGAAAACCTCACCAGAATGATACCCTTCCAAGACTCTTCGCCTGAGTAATCCCCTTGCACAAAACTTACCAGAGTAATCCCTGTGTGAAAACTCCTCCCCAGAGTAATCCTCTTGCAAAAAAGACTTCAGCAGAGTAACCCCCTGGCAGAAAACCTCACCAGAATGATACCCTTCCAAGACTCTTCGCCTGAGTAATCCCCTTGCACAAAACTTACCAGAGTAATCCCTGTGTGAAAACTCCTCCCAGAGTAATCCTCTTGCAAAAAAGACTTCAGCAGAGTACCCCCTGGCAGAAAACCTCACCAGAATGATACCCTTCCAAGACTCTTCGCCTGAGTAATCCCCTTGCACAAAACTTACCAGAGTAATCCCTGTGTGAAAACTCCTCCCCAGAGTAATCCTCTTGCAAAAAAGACTTCAGCAGAGTAACCCCCTGGCAGAAAACCTCACCAGAATAATACCCTTCCAAGACTCTTCGCCTGAGTAATCCCCTTGCACAAAACTTACCAGAGTAATCCCTGTGTGAAAACTCCTCCCCAGAGTAATCCTCTTGCAAAAAAGACTTCAGCAGAGTAACCCCTGGCAGAAAACCTCACCAGAATGATACCCTTCCAAGACTCTTCGCCTGAGTAATCCCCTTGCACAAAACTTACCAGAGTAATCCCTGTGTGAAAACTCCTCCCCAGAGTAATCCTCTTGCAAAAAAGACTTCAGCAGAGTAACCCCCTGGCAGAAAACCTCACCAGAATGATACCCTTCCAAGACTCTTCGCCTGAGTAATCCCCTTGCACAAAACTTACCAGAGTAATCCCTGTGTGAAAACTCCTCCCCAGAGTAATCCTCTTGCAAAAAAGACTTCAGCAGAGTAACCCCCTGGCAGAAAACCTCACCAGAATGATACCCTTCCAAGACTCTTCGCCTGAGTAATCCCCTTGCACAAAACTTACCAGAGTAATCCCTGTGTGAAAACTCCTCCCAGAGTAATCCTCTTGCAAAAAAGACTTCAGCAGAGTAACCCCCTGGCAGAAAACCTCACCAGAATGATACCCTTCCAAGACTCTTCGCCTGAGTAATCCCCTTGCACAAAACTTACCAGAGTAATCCCTGTGTGAAAACTCCTCCCCAGAGTAATCCTCTTGCAAAAAAGACTTCAGCAGAGTAGCCCCTGGCAGAAAACCTCACCAGAATGATACCCTTCCAAGACTCTTCGCCTGAGTAATCCCCTTGCACAAAACTTACCAGAGTAATCCCTGTGTGAAAACTCCTCCCCAGAGTAATCCTCTTGCAAAAAAGACTTCAGCAGAGTAGCCCCTGGCAGAAAACCTCACCAGAATGATACCCTTCCAAGACTCTTCGCCTGAGTAATCCCCTTGCACAAAACTTACCAGAGTAATCCCTGTGTGAAAACTCCTCCCCAGAGTAATCCTCTTGCAAAAAAGACTTCAGCAGAGTAACCCCCTGGCAGAAAACCTCACCAGAATGATACCCTTCCAAGACTCTTCGCCTGAGTAATCCCCTTGCACAAAACTTACCAGAGTAATCCCTGTGTGAAAACTCCTCCCCAGAGTAATCCTCTTGCAAAAAAGACTTCAGCAGAGTAACCCCCTGGCAGAAAACCTCACCAGAATGATACCCTTCCAAGACTCTTCGCCTGAGTAATCCCCTTGCACAAAACTTACCAGAGTAATCCCTGTGTGAAAACTCCTCCCCAGAGTAATCCTCTTGCAAAAAAGACTTCAGCAGAGTAACCCCCTGGCAGAAAACCTCACCAGAATGATACCCTTCCAAGACTCTTCGCCTGAGTAATCCCCTTGCACAAAACTTACCAGAGTAATCCCTGTGTGAAAACTCCTCCCCAGAGTAATCCTCTTGCAAAAAAGACTTCAGCAGAGTAACCCCCTGGCAGAAAACCTCACCAGAATGATACCCTTCCAAGACTCTTCGCCTGAGTAATCCCCTTGCACAAAACTTACCAGAGTAATCCCTGTGTGAAAACTCCTCCCCAGAGTAATCCTCTTGCAAAAAAGACTTCAGCAGAGTAACCCCCTGGCAGAAAACCTCACCAGAATGATACCCTTCCAAGACTCTTCGCCTGAGTAATCCCCTTGCACAAAACTTACCAGAGTAATCCCTGTGTGAAAACTCCTCCCCAGAGTAATCCTCTTGCAAAAAAGACTTCAGCAGAGTAGCCCCTGGCAGAAAACCTCACCAGAATGATACCCTTCCAAGACTCTTCGCCTGAGTAATCCCCTTGCACAAAACTTACCAGAGTAATCCCTGTGTGAAAACTCCTCCCCAGAGTAATCCTCTTGCAAAAAAGACTTCAGCAGAGTAACCCCCTGGCAGAAAACCTCACCAGAATGATACCCTTCCAAGACTCTTCGCCTGAGTAATCCCCTTGCACAAAACTTACCAGAGTAATCCCTGTGTGAAAACTCCTCCCCAGAGTAATCCTCTTGCAAAAAAGACTTCAGCAGAGTAACCCTGGCAGAAAACCTCACCAGAATGATACCCTTCCAAGACTCTTCGCCTGAGTAATCCCCTTGCACAAAACTTACCAGAGTAATCCCTGTGTGAAAACTCCTCCCCAGAGTAATCCTCTTGCAAAAAAGACTTCAGCAGAGTAGCCCCCTGGCAGAAAACCTCACCAGAATGATACCCTTCCAAGACTCTTCGCCTGAGTAATCCCTTGCACAAAACTTACCAGAGTAATCCCTGTGTGAAAACTCCTCCCCAGAGTAATCCTCTTGCAAAAAGACTTCAGCAGAGTAACCCCCTGGCAGAAAACCTCACCAGAATAATACCCTTCCAAGACTCTTCGCCTGAGTAATCCCCTTGCACAAAACTTACCAGAGTAATCCCTGTGTGAAAACTCCTCCCCAGAGTAATCCTCTTGCAAAAAAGACTTCAGCAGAGTACCCCCTGGCAGAAACCTCACCAGAATAATACCCTTCCAAACTCTTCGCCTGAGTAATCCCCTTGCACAAAACTTACCAGAGTAATCCCTGTGTGAAAACTCCTCCCCAGAGTAATCCTCTTGCAAAAAAGACTTCAGCAGAGTAACCCCTGGCAGAAAACCTCACCAGAATAATACCCTTCCAAGACTCTTCGCCTGAGTAATCCCCTTGCACAAAACTTACCAGAGTAATCCCTGTGTGAAAACTCCTGCCCAGAGTAATCCTCTTGCAAAAAAGACTTCAGCAGAGTAATCCCCTGGCAGAAAACCCACCAGAATGATACCCTTCCAAGACTCTTCGCCTGAGTAATCCCCTTGCACAAAACTTACCAGGGTAATCCCTGTGTGAAAACTCCTGCAGAGTAATCCTCTTGCAAAAAAAGACTTCAGCAGAGTAACCCCCTGGCAGAAAACCGCACCAGAATGATACCCTTCCAAGACTCTTCGCCTGAGTAATCCCCTTGTACAAAACTTACCAGAGTAATCCCTGTGTGAAAACTCCTCCCCAGAGTAATCCTCTTGCAAAAAAGACTTCAGCAGAGTAATCCCCTGGCAGAAAACCTCACCAGAATGATACCCTTCCAAGACTCTTCGCCTGAGTAATCCCCTTGCACAAAACTTACCAGAGTAATCCCTGTGTGAAAACTCCTCCCCAGAGTAATCCTCTTGCAAAAAAGACTTCAGCAGAGTAGCCCACTGGCAGAAAACCACAGCAGAATGATACCCTTCCAAGACTCTTCCCCTGAGTAATCCCCTTGCACAAAATTTACCAGAGTAATCCCTGTGTGAAAACTCCTCCCCAGAGTAATCCTCTTGCAAAAAAGACTTCAGCAGAGTAGCCCACTGGCAGAAAACCTCAGCAGAATGATACCCTTAAAAACTTTTCCCCTGAGTAATCCCCTTGCACAAAACTTACCAGAGTAATCCCTGTGTGAAAACTTCTCCCCAGATTATTACTCTTGCCAGAAAAAAATTCAGCAGAGTAGCCTCCTGGCATAAAACTTCACCAGAATAATACCCTTCCAAGACTCTTCGCCTGAGTAATCCCCTTGCACAAAACATACCAGAGTAATCCCTATGTGATAACTCCTCCCCAGAGTAATCCTCTTGCAAAAAAGACTTCAGCAGAGTAACCCTGGCAGAAAACCTCACCAGAATGATACCCTTCCAAGACTCTTCCCTGAGTAATCCCTTGCACAAAACTTACCAGAGTAATCCCTGTGTGAAAACTCCTCCCCAGAGTAATCCTCTTGCAAAAAAGACTTCAGCAGAGTAACCCCCTGGCAGAAAACCTCACCAGAATAATACCCTTCCAAGACTCTTTGCCTGAGTAATCCCCTTGCACAAAACTTACCAGAGTAATCCCTGTGTGAAAACTCCTCCCCAGAGTAATCCTCTTGCAAAGAAGACTTCAGCAGAGTAACCCCCTGGCAGAAAACCTCACCAGAATGATACCCTTCCAAGACTCTTCGCCTGAGTAATCCCCTTGCACAAAACTTACCAGAGTAATCCCTGTGTGAAAACTCCTCCCCAGAGTAATCCTCTTGCAAAAAAGACTTCAGCAGAGTAGCCCCTGGCAGAAACCTCACCAGAATGATACCCTTCCAAGAATCTTTGCCTGAGTAATCCCCTTGCACAAAACTTACCTGAGTAATCCTGTGTGAAAACTCCTCCCCAGAGTAATCCTCTTGCAAAAAAGACTTCAGCAGAGTGCCCCTGGCAGAAAACCTCACCAGAATGATACCCTTCCAAGACTCTTCGCCTGAGTAATCCCCTTGCACAAAACTTACCAGAGTAATCCCTGTGTGAAAACTCCTGCCCAGAGTAATCCTCTTGTAAAAAAGACTTCAGCAGAGTAACCCCCTGGCAGAAAACCTCACCAGAATGATACCCTTCCAAGACTCTTCGCCTGAGTAATCCCCTTGCACAAAACTTACCAGAGTAATCCCTGTGTGAAAACTCCTCCCAGAGTAATCCTCTTGCAAAAAAGCCTTCAGCAGAGTAACCCCCTGGCAGAAAACCTCACCAGAATGATACCCTTCCAAGACTCTTCGCCTGAGTAATCCCCTTGTACAAAACTTACCAGAGTAATCCCTGTGTGAAAACTCCTCCCCAGAGTAATCCTCTTGCAAAAAAGACTTCAGCAGAGTAATCCCCTGGCAGAAAACCTCACCAGAATGATACCCTTCCAAGACTCTTCGCCTGAGTAATCCCCTTGCACAAAACTTACCAGAGTAATCCCTGTGTGAAAACTCCTCCCCAGAGTAATCCTCTTGCAAAAAAGACTTCAGCAGAGTAGCCCCTGGCAGAAAACCACCAGAATGATACCCTTCCAAGACTCTTCCCTGAGTAATCCCCTTGCACAAAACTTACCAGAGTAATCCCTGTGTGAAAACTCCTCCCCAGAGTAATCCTCTTGCAAAAAAGACTTCAGCAGAGTAGCCCCTGGCAGAAAACCTCACCAGAATGATACCCTTCCAAGACTCTTCGCCTGAGTAATCCCCTTGCACAAAACTTACCAGAGTAATCCCTGTGTGAAAACTCCTCCCCAGAGTAATCCTCTTGCAAAAAAGACTTCAGCAGAGTAAGCCCCTGGCAGAAAACCTCACCAGAATAATACCCTTCCAAGACTCTTCGCCTGAGTAATCCCCTTGCACAAAACTTACCAGAGTAATCCCTATGTGAAAACTCCTCCCCAGAGTAATCCTCTTGCAAAAAAGACTTCAGCAGAGTAACCCTGGCAGAAAACCTCACCAGAATGATACCCTTCCAAGACTCTTCGCCTGAGTAATCCCCTTGCACAAAACTTACCAGAGTAATCCCTGTGTGAAAACTCCTCCCCAGAGTAATCCTCTTGCAAAAAAGACTTCAGCAGAGTAACCCCCTGGCAGAAAACCTCACCAGAATGATACCCTTCCAAGACTCTTGCCTGAGTAATCCCCTTGCACAAAACTTACCAGAGTAATCCCTGTGTGAAAACTCCTCCCCAGAGTAATCCTCTTGCAAAAAAGACTTCAGCAGAGTAACCCCCTGGCAGAAAACCTCACCAGAATGATACCCTTCCAAGACTCTTCGCCTGAGTAATCCCCTTGCACAAAACTTACCAGAGTAATCCCTGTGTGAAAACTCCTCCCCAGAGTAATCCTCTTGCAAAAAAGACTTCAGCAGAGTAGCCCCTGGCAGAAAACCTCACCAGAATGATACCCTTCCAAGACTCTTGCCTGAGTAATCCCCTTGCACAAAACTTACCAGAGTAATCCCTGTGTGAAAACTCCTCCCCAGAGTAATCCTCTTGCAAAAAAGACTTCAGCAGAGTGCCCCTGGCAGAAAACCTCACAGAATGATACCCTTCCAAGACTCTTCGCCTGAGTAATCCCCTTGCACAAAACTTACCAGAGTAATCCCTGTGTGAAAACTCCTCCCCAGAGTAATCCTCTTGCAAAAAAGACTTCAGCAGAGTAACCCCCTGGCAGAAAACCTCACCAGAATGATACCCTTCCAAGACTCTTCGCCTGAGTAATCCCCTTGCACAAAACTTACCAGAGTAATCCCTGTGTGAAAACTCCTCCCCAGAGTAATCCTCTTGCAAAAAAGACTTCAGCAGAGTAACCCCCTGGCAGAAAACCTCACCAGAATAATACCCTTCCAAGACTCTTCGCCTGAGTAATCCCCTTGCACAAAACTTACCAGAGTAATCCCTGTGTGAAAACTCCTCCCCAGAGTAATCCTCTTGCAAAAAAGACTTCAGCAGAGTAACCCCCTGGCAGAAAACCTCACCAGAATGATACCCTTCCAAGACTCTTCGCCTGAGTAATCCCCTTGCACAAAACTTACCAGAGTAATCCCTGTGTGAAAACTCCTCCCCAGAGTAATCCTCTTGCAAAAAAGACTTCAGCAGAGTAACCCCCTGGCAGAAAACCTCACCAGAATGATACCCTTCCAAGACTCTTCGCCTGAGTAATCCCCTTGCACAAAACTTACCAGAGTAATCCCTGTGTGAAAACTCCTCCCCAGAGTAATCCTCTTGCAAAAAAGACTTCAGCAGAGTAACCCCCTGGCAGAAAACCTCACCAGAATGATACCCTTCCAAGACTCTTCGCCTGAGTAATCCCCTTGCACAAAACTTACCAGAGTAATCCCTGTGTGAAAACTCCTCCCCAGAGTAATCCTCTTGCAAAAAAGACTTCAGCAGAGTAACCCCCTGGCAGAAAACCTCACCAGAATGATACCCTTCCAAGACTCTTCGCCTGAGTAATCCCCTTGCACAAAACTTACCAGAGTAATCCCTGTGTGAAAACTCCTCCCCAGAGTAATCCTCTTGCAAAAAAGACTTCAGCAGAGTAAGCCCCTGGCAGAAAACCTCACCAGAATGATACCCTTCCAAGACTCTTCCTGAGTAATCCCCTTGCACAAAACTTACCAGAGTAATCCCTGTGTGAAAACTCCTCCCCAGAGTAATCCTCTTGCAAAAAAGACTTCAGCAGAGTAACCCCCTGGCAGAAAACCTCACCAGAATGATACCCTTCCAAGACTCTTCGCCTGAGTAATCCCCTTGCACAAAACTTACCAGAGTAATCCCTGTGTGAAAACTCCTCCCCAGAGTAATCCTCTTGCAAAAAAGACTTCAGCAGAGTAACCCCCTGGCAGAAAACCTCACCAGAATGATACCCTTCCAAGACTCTTCGCCTGAGTAATCCCCTTGCACAAAACTTACCAGAGTAATCCCTGTGTGAAAACTCCTCCCCAGAGTAATCCTCTTGCAAAAAAGACTTCAGCAGAGTAATCCCCTGGCAGAAAACCTCACCAGAATGATACCCTTCCAAGACTCTTCGCCTGAGTAATCCCCTTGCACAAAACTTACCAGAGTAATCCCTGTGTGAAAACTCCTCCCCAGAGTAATCCTCTTGCAAAAAAGACTTCAGCAGAGTAACCCCCTGGCAGAAAACCTCACCAGAATGATACCCTTCCAAGACTCTTGCCTGAGTAATCCCCTTGCACAAAACTTACCAGAGTAATCCCTGTGTGAAAACTCCTCCCCAGAGTAATCCTCTTGCAAAAAAGACTTCAGCAGAGTAACCCCCTGGCAGAAAACCTCACCAGAATGATACCCTTCCAAGACTCTTCGCCTGAGTAATCCCCTTGCACAAAACTTACCAGAGTAATCCCTGTGTGAAAACTCCTCCCCAGAGTAATCCTCTTGCAAAAAAACTTCAGCAGAGTAACCCCCTGGCAGAAAACCTCACCAGAATAATACCCTTCCAAGACTCTTGCCTGAGTAATCCCCTTGCACAAAACTTACCAGAGTAATCCCTGTGTGAAAACTCCTCCCCAGAGTAATCCTCTTGCAAAAAAGACTTCAGCAGAGTAACCCCCTGGCAGAAAACCTCACCAGAATGATACCCTTCCAAGACTCTTCGCCTGAGTAATCCCCTTGCACAAAACTTACCAGAGTAATCCCTGTGTGAAAACTCCTCCCCAGAGTAATCCTCTTGCAAAAAAGACTTCAGCAGAGTAACCCCCTGGCAGAAAACCTCACCAGAATAATACCCTTCCAAGACTTTCGCCTGAGTAATCCCCTTGCACAAAACTTACCAGAGTAATCCCTGTGTGAAAACTCCTCCCCAGAGTAATCCTCTTGCAAAAAAGACTTCAGCAGAGTAACCCCCTGGCAGAAAACCTCACCAGAATGATACCCTTCCAAGACTCTTCGCCTGAGTAATCCCCTTGCACAAAACTTACCAGAGTAATCCCTGTGTGAAAACTCCTCCCCAGAGTAATCCTCTTGCAAAAAAGACTTCAGCAGAGTACCCCCTGGCAGAAAACCTCACCAGAATGATACCCTTCCAAGACTCTTCGCCTGAGTAATCCCCTTGCACAAAACTTACCAGAGTAATCCCTGTGTGAAAACTCCTCCCCAGAGTAATCCTCTTGCAAAAAAGACTTCAGCAGAGTGCCCCTGGCAGAAAACCTCACCAGAATGATACCCTTCCAAGACTCTTCGCCTGAGTAATCCCCTTGCACAAAACTTACCAGAGTAATCCCTGTGTGAAAACTCCTCCCCAGAGTAATCCTCTTGCAAAAAAGACTTCAGCAGAGTAACCCCCTGGCAGAAAACCTCACCAGAATGATACCCTTCCAAGACTCTTCGCCTGAGTAATCCCCTTGCACAAAACTTACCAGAGTAATCCCTGTGTGAAAACTCCTCCCCAGAGTAATCCTCTTGCAAAAAAGACTTCAGCAGAGTAACCCCCTGGCAGAAAACCTCACCAGAATGATACCCTTCCAAGACTCTTCGCCTGAGTAATCCCCTTGCACAAAACTTACCAGAGTAATCCCTGTGTGAAAACTCCTCCCCAGAGTAATCCTCTTGCAAAAAAGACTTCAGCAGAGTAACCCCTGGCAGAAAACCTCACCAGAATGATACCCTTCCAAGACTCTTCGCCTGAGTAATCCCCTTGCACAAAACTTACCAGAGTAATCCCTGTGTGAAAACTCCTCCCCAGAGTAATCCTCTTGCAAAAAAGACTTCAGCAGAGTAACCCCCTGGCAGAAAACCTCACCAGAATGATACCCTTCCAAGACTCTTCGCCTGAGTAATCCCCTTGCACAAAACTTACCAGAGTAATCCCTGTGTGAAAACTCCTCCCCAGAGTAATCCTCTTGCAAAAAAGACTTCAGCAGAGTAACCCCTGGCAGAAAACCTCACCAGAATGATACCCTTCCAAGACTCTTCGCCTGAGTAATCCCCTTGCACAAAACTTACCAGAGTAATCCCTGTGTGAAAACTCCTCCCCAGAGTAATCCTCTTGCAAAAAAGACTTCAGCAGAGTAACCCCCTGGCAGAAAACCTCACCAGAATAATACCCTTCCAAGACTCTTCGCCTGAGTAATCCCCTTGCACAAAACTTACCAGAGTAATCCCTGTGTGAAAACTCCTCCCCAGAGTAATCCTCTTGCAAAAAAGACTTCAGCAGAGTAACCCCCTGGCAGAAAACCTCACCAGAATGATACCCTTCCAAGACTCTTGCCTGAGTAATCCCCTTGCACAAAACTTACCAGAGTAATCCCTGTGTGAAAACTCCTCCCCAGAGTAATCCTCTTGCAAAAAGACTTCAGCAGAGTAACCCCCTGGCAGAAAACCTCACCAGAATAATACCCTTCCAAGACTCTTTGCCTGAGTAATCCCCTTGCACAAAACTTACCAGAGTAATCCCTGTGTGAAAACTCCTCCCCAGAGTAATCCTCTTGCAAAAAAGACTTCAGCAGAGTAACCCCCTGGCAGAAAACCTCACCAGAATGATACCCTTCCAAGACTCTTCGCCTGAGTAATCCCCTTGCACAAAACTTACCAGAGTAATCCCTGTGTGAAAACTCCTCCCCAGAGTAATCCTCTTGCAAAAAAGACTTCAGCAGAGTAGCCCCTGGCAGAAAACCTCACCAGAATGATACCCTTCCAAGACTCTTCGCCTGAGTAATCCCCTTGCACAAAACTTACCAGAGTAATCCCTGTGTGAAAACTCCTCCCCAGAGTAATCCTCTTGCAAAAAAGACTTCAGCAGAGTAACCCCCTGGCAGAAAACCTCACCAGAATGATACCCTTCCAAGACTCTTCGCCTGAGTAATCCCCTTGCACAAAACTTACCAGAGTAATCCCTGTGTGAAAACTCCTCCCCAGAGTAATCCTCTTGCAAAAAAGACTTCAGCAGAGTAACCCCCTGGCAGAAAACCTCACCAGAATAATACCCTTCCAAGACTCTTCGCCTGAGTAATCCCCTTGCACAAAACTTACCAGAGTAATCCCTGTGTGAAAACTCCTCCCCAGAGTAATCCTCTTGCAAAAAAGACTTCAGCAGAGTAACCCCCTGGCAGAAAACCTCACCAGAATGATACCCTTCCAAGACTCTTCGCCTGAGTAATCCCCTTGCACAAAACTTACCAGAGTAATCCCTGTGTGAAAACTCCTCCCAGAGTAATCCTCTTGCAAAAAAGACTTCAGCAGAGTAACCCCCTGGCAGAAAACCTCACCAGAATGATACCCTTCCAAGACTCTTCGCCTGAGTAATCCCCTTGCACAAAACTTACCAGAGTAATCCCTGTGTGAAAACTCCTCCCCAGAGTAATCCTCTTGCAAAAAAGACTTCAGCAGAGTAACCCCCTGGCAGAAAACCTCACCAGAATGATACCCTTCCAAGACTCTTCGCCTGAGTAATCCCCTTGCACAAAACTTACCAGAGTAATCCCTGTGTGAAAACTCCTCCCCAGAGTAATCCTCTTGCAAAAAAGACTTCAGCAGAGTAACCCCCTGGCAGAAAACCTCACCAGAATGATACCCTTCCAAGACTCTTCGCCTGAGTAATCCCCTTGCACAAAACTTACCAGAGTAATCCCTGTGTGAAAACTCCTCCCCAGAGTAATCCTCTTGCAAAAAAGACTTCAGCAGAGTAACCCCCTGGCAGAAAACCTCACCAGAATGATACCCTTCCAAGACTCTTCGCCTGAGTAATCCCCTTGCACAAAACTTACCAGAGTAATCCCTGTGTGAAAACTCCTCCCCAGAGTAATCCTCTTGCAAAAAAGACTTCAGCAGAGTTAACCCCCTGGCAGAAAACCTCACCAGAATGATACCCTTCCAAGACTCTTCGCCTGAGTAATCCCCTTGCACAAAACTTACCAGAGTAATCCCTGTGTGAAAACTCCTCCCCAGAGTAATCCTCTTGCAAAAAGACTTCAGCAGAGTAACCCCCTGGCAGAAAACCTCACCAGAATGATACCCTTCCAAGACTCTTCGCCTGAGTAATCCCCTTGCACAAAACTTACCAGAGTAATCCCTGTGTGAAAACTCCTCCCCAGAGTAATCCTCTTGCAAAAAAGACTTCAGCAGAGTAACCCCCTGGCAGAAAACCTCACCAGAATAATACCCTTCCAAGACTCTTCGCCTGAGTAATCCCCTTGCACAAAACTTACCAGAGTAATCCCTGTGTGAAAACTCCTCCCCAGAGTAATCCTCTTGCAAAAAAGACTTCAGCAGAGTAACCCCCTGGCAGAAAACCTCACCAGAATGATACCCTTCCAAGACTCTTCGCCTGAGTAATCCCCTTGCACAAAACTTACCAGAGTAATCCCTGTGTGAAAACTCCTCCCCAGAGTAATCCTCTTGCAAAAAAGACTTCAGCAGAGTAGCCCCCTGGCAGAAAACCTCACCAGAATGATACCCTTCCAAGACTCTTCGCCTGAGTAATCCCCTTGCACAAAACTTACCAGAGTAATCCCTGTGTGAAAACTCCTCCCCAGAGTAATCCTCTTGCAAAAAAGACTTCAGCAGAGTAACCCCCTGGCAGAAAACCTCACCAGAATGATACCCTTCCAAGACTCTTCGCCTGAGTAATCCCCTTGCACAAAACTTACCAGAGTAATCCCTGTGTGAAAACTCCTCCCCAGAGTAATCCTCTTGCAAAAAAGACTTCAGCAGAGTAACCCCCTGGCAGAAAACCTCACCAGAATGATACCCTTCCAAGACTCTTCGCCTGAGTAATCCCCTTGCACAAAACTTACCAGAGTAATCCCTGTGTGAAAACTCCTCCCCAGAGTAATCCTCTTGCAAAAAAGACTTCAGCAGAGTAACCCCCTGGCAGAAAACCTCACCAGAATGATACCCTTCCAAGACTCTTCGCCTGAGTAATCCCCTTGCACAAAACTTACCAGAGTAATCCCTGTGTGAAAACTCCTCCCCAGAGTAATCCTCTTGCAAAAAAGACTTCAGCAGAGTAACCCCCTGGCAGAAAACCTCACCAGAATGATACCCTTCCAAGACTCTTCGCCTGAGTAATCCCCTTGCACAAAACTTACCAGAGTAATCCCTGTGTGAAAACTCCTCCCCAGAGTAATCCTCTTGCAAAAAAGACTTCAGCAGAGTAACCCCCTGGCAGAAAACCTCACCAGAATGATACCCTTCCAAGACTCTTCGCCTGAGTAATCCCCTTGCACAAAACTTACCAGAGTAATCCCTGTGTGAAAACTCCTCCCCAGAGTAATCCTCTTGCAAAAAAGACTTCAGCAGAGTAACCCCCTGGCAGAAAACCTCACCAGAATGATACCCTTCCAAGACTCTTCGCCTGAGTAATCCCCTTGCACAAAACTTACCAGAGTAATCCCTGTGTGAAAACTCCTCCCCAGAGTAATCCTCTTGCAAAAAAGACTTCAGCAGAGTAACCCCCTGGCAGAAAACCTCACCAGAATGATACCCTTCCAAGACTCTTCGCCTGAGTAATCCCCTTGCACAAAACTTACCAGAGTAATCCCTGTGTGAAAACTCCTCCCCAGAGTAATCCTCTTGCAAAAAAGACTTCAGCAGAGTAACCCCCTGGCAGAAAACCTCACCAGAATGATACCCTTCCAAGACTCTTCGCCTGAGTAATCCCCTTGCACAAAACTTACCAGAGTAATCCCTGTGTGAAAACTCCTCCCCAGAGTAATCCTCTTGCAAAAAAGACTTCAGCAGAGTAACCCCCTGGCAGAAAACCTCACCAGAATGATACCCTTCCAAGACTCTTCGCCTGAGTAATCCCCTTGCACAAAACTTACCAGAGTAATCCCTGTGTGAAAACTCCTCCCCAGAGTAATCCTCTTGCAAAAAAGACTTCAGCAGAGTAACCCCCTGGCAGAAAACCTCACCAGAATAATACCCTTCCAAGACTCTTCGCCTGAGTAATCCCCTTGCACAAAACTTACCAGAGTAATCCCTGTGTGAAAACTCCTCCCCAGAGTAATCCTCTTGCAAAAAAGACTTCAGCAGAGTAACCCCCTGGCAGAAAACCTCACCAGAATGATACCCTTCCAAGACTCTTCGCCTGAGTAATCCCCTTGCACAAAACTTACCAGAGTAATCCCTGTGTGAAAACTCCTCCCCAGAGTAATCCTCTTGCAAAAAAGACTTCAGCAGAGTAACCCCCTGGCAGAAAACCTCTTCAGAATAATACCCTTAAGACTCTTCGCCTGAGTAATCCCCTTGCACAAAACTTACCAGAGTAATCCCTGTGTGAAAACTCCTCCCCAGAGTAATCCTCTTGCAAAAAAGACTTCAGCAGAGTAACCCCCTGGCAGAAAACCTCACCAGAATAATACTTCCAAGATTCTTCGCCTGAGTAATCCCCTTGCACAAAACTTACCAGAGTAATCCCTGTGTGAAAACTCCTCCCCAGAGTAATCCTCTTGCAAAAAAGACTTCAGCAGAGTAACCCCCTGGCAGAAAACCTCACCAGAATGATACCCTTCCAAGACTCTTCGCCTGAGTAATCCCCTTGCACAAAACTTACCAGAGTAATCCCTGTGTGAAAACTCCTCCCCAGAGTAATCCTCTTGCAAAAAAGACTTCAGCAGAGTAACCCCCTGGCAGAAAACCTCACCAGAATGATACCCTTCCAAGACTCTTCGCCTGAGTAATCCCCTTGCACAAAACTTACCAGAGTAATCCCTGTGTGAAAACTCCTCCCCAGAGTAATCCTCTTGCAAAAAAGACTTCAGCAGAGTCCCCTGGCAGAAAACCTCACCAGAATGATACCCTTCCAAGACTCTTCGCCTGAGTAATCCCCTTGCACAAAACTTACCAGAGTAATCCCTGTGTGAAAACTCCTCCCCAGAGTAATCCTCTTGCAAAAAAGACTTCAGCAGAGTAACCCCCTGGCAGAAAACCTCACCAGAATGATACCCTTCCAAGACTCTTCGCCTGAGTAATCCCCTTGCACAAAACTTACCAGAGTAATCCCTGTGTGAAAACTCCTCCCCAGAGTAATCCTCTTGCAAAAAAGACTTCAGCAGAGTAACCCCCTGGCAGAAAACCTCACCAGAATGATACCCTTCAAGACTCTTCGCCTGAGTAATCCCCTTGCACAAAACTTACCAGAGTAATCCCTGTGTGAAAACTCCTCCCCAGAGTAATCCTCTTGCAAAAAAGACTTCAGCAGAGTAACCCCTGGCAGAAAACCTCACCAGAATGATACCCTTCCAAGACTCTTCGCCTGAGTAATCCCCTTGCACAAAACTTACCAGAGTAATCCCTGTGTGAAAACTCCTCCCCAGAGTAATCCTCTTGCAAAAAAGACTTCAGCAGAGTAACCCCCTGGCAGAAAACCTCACCAGAATGATACCCTTCCAAGACTCTTCGCCTGAGTAATCCCCTTGCACAAAACTTACCAGAGTAATCCCTGTGTGAAAACTCCTCCCCAGAGTAATCCTCTTGCAAAAAAGACTTCAGCAGAGTAACCCCCTGGCAGAAAACCTCACCAGAATAATACCCTTCCAAGACTCTTCGCCTGAGTAATCCCCTTGCACAAAACTTACCAGAGTAATCCCTGTGTGAAAACTCCTCCCCAGAGTAATCCTCTTGCAAAAAAGACTTCAGCAGAGTAACCCCCTGGCAGAAAACCTCACCAGAATGATACCCTTCCAAGACTCTTCGCCTGAGTAATCCCCTTGCACAAAACTTACCAGAGTAATCCCTGTGTGAAAACTCCTCCCCAGAGTAATCCTCTTGCAAAAAAGACTTCAGCAGAGTAACCCCTGGCAGAAAACCTCACCAGAATGATACCCTTCCAAGACTCTTCGCCTGAGTAATCCCCTTGCACAAAACTTACCAGAGTAATCCCTGTGTGAAAACTCCTCCCCAGAGTAATCCTCTTGCAAAAAAGACTTCAGCAGAGTAACCCCCTGGCAGAAAACCTCACCAGAATGATACCCTTCCAAGACTCTTCGCCTGAGTAATCCCCTTGCACAAAACTTACCAGAGTAATCCCTGTGTGAAAACTCCTCCCCAGAGTAATCCTCTTGCAAAAAAGACTTCAGCAGAGTAACCCCCTGGCAGAAAACCTCACCAGAATGATACCCTTCCAAGACTCTTCGCCTGAGTAATCCCCTTGCACAAAACTTACCAGAGTAATCCCTGTGTGAAAACTCCTCCCCAGAGTAATCCTCTTGCAAAAAAGACTTCAGCAGAGTAACCCCCTGGCAGAAAACCTCACCAGAATGATACCCTTCCAAGACTCTTCGCCTGAGTAATCCCCTTGCACAAAACTTACCAGAGTAATCCCTGTGTGAAAACTCCTCCCCAGAGTAATCCTCTTGCAAAAAAGACTTCAGCAGAGTAAGCCCCTGGCAGAAAACCTCACCAGAATGATACCCTTCCAAGACTCTTCGCCTGAGTAATCCCCTTGCACAAAACTTACCAGAGTAATCCCTGTGTGAAAACTCCTCCCCAGAGTAATCCTCTTGCAAAAAAGACTTCAGCAGAGTAACCCCCTGGCAGAAAACCTCACCAGAATGATACCCTTCCAAGACTCTTCGCCTGAGTAATCCCCTTGCACAAAACTTACCAGAGTAATCCCTGTGTGAAAACTCCTCCCCAGAGTAATCCTCTTGCAAAAAAGACTTCAGCAGAGTAACCCCCTGGCAGAAAACCTCACCAGAATAATACCCTTCCAAGACTCTTCGCCTGAGTAATCCCCTTGCACAAAACTTACCAGAGTAATCCCTGTGTGAAAACTCCTCCCCAGAGTAATCCTCTTGCAAAAAAGACTTCAGCAGAGTAATCCCCTGGCAGAAAACCTCACCAGAATGATACCCTTCCAAGACTCTTCGCCTGAGTAATCCCCTTGCACAAAACTTACCAAAGTAATCCCTGTGTGAAAACTCCTCCCCAGAGTAATCCTCTTGCAAAAAAGACTTCAGCAGAGTAGCCCCTGGCAGAAAACCTCACCAGAATGATACCCTTCCAAGACTCTTCGCCTGAGTAATCCCCTTGCACAAAACTTACCAGAGTAATCCCTGTGTGAAAACTCCTCCCCAGAGTAATCCTCTTGCAAAAAAAGACTTCAGCAGAGTAGCCCCTGGCAGAAAACCTCACCAGAATGATACCCTTCCAAGACTCTTCGCCTGAGTAATCCCCTTGCACAAAACTTACCAGAGTAATCCCTGTGTGAAAACTCCTCCCCAGAGTAATCCTCTTGCAAAAAAAGACTTCAGCAGAGTAACCCCTGGCAGAAAACCTCACCAGAATGATACCCTTCAAGACTCTTCGCCTGAGTAATCCCCTTGCAAAAACTTACCAGAGTAATCCCTGTGTGAAAACTCCTCCCCAGAGTAATCCTCTTGCAAAAAAGACTTCAGCAGAGTAACCCCCTGGCAGAAAACCTCACCAGAATGATACCCTTCCAAGACTCTTCGCCTGAGTAATCCCCTTGCACAAAACTTACCAGAGTAATCCCTGTGTGAAAACTCCTCCCCAGAGTAATCCTCTTGCAAAAAAGACTTCAGCAGAGTAGCCCCTGGCAAAAACCTCACCAGAATGATACCCTTCCAAGACTCTTCGCCTGAGTAATCCCTTGCACAAAACTTACCAGAGTAATCCCTGTGTGAAAACTCCTCCCCAGAGTAATCCTCTTGCAAAAAAGACTTCAGCAGAGTAACCCCCTGGCAGAAAACCTCACCAGAATGATACCCTTCCAAGACTCTTCGCCTGAGTAATCCCCTTGCACAAAACTTACCAGAGTAATCCCTGTGTGAAAACTCCTCCCCAGAGTAATCCTCTTGCAAAAAAGACTTCAGCAGAGTAAGCCCCTGGCAAAAACCTCACCAGAATGATACCCTTCCAAGACTTTCGCCTGAGTAATCCCCTTGCACAAAACTTACCAGAGTAATCCCTGTGTGAAAACTCCTCCCCAGAGTAATCCTCTTGCAAAAAAGACTTCAGCAGAGTAACCCCTGGCAGAAAACCTCACCAGAATGATACCCTTCCAAGACTCTTCGCCTGAGTAATCCCCTTGCACAAAACTTACCAGAGTAATCCCTGTGTGAAAACTCCTCCCCAGAGTAATCCTCTTGCAAAAAAGACTTCAGCAGAGTAACCCCCTGGCAGAAAACCTCACCAGAATGATACCCTTCCAAGACTCTTCGCCTGAGTAATCCCCTTGCACAAAACTTACCAGAGTAATCCCTGTGTGAAAACTCCTCCCCAGAGTAATCCTCTTGCAAAAAAGACTTCAGCAGAGTAACCCCCTGGCAGAAAACCTCACCAGAATAATACCCTTCCAAGACTCTTCGCCTGAGTAATCCCCTTGCACAAAACTTACCAGAGTAATCCCTGTGTGAAAACTCCTCCCCAGAGTAATCCTCTTGCAAAAAAGACTTCAGCAGAGTAACCCCTGGCAGAAACCTCACCAGAATGATACCCTTCCAAGACTTTTCGCCTGAGTAATCCCCTTGCACAAAACTTACCAGAGTAATCCCTGTGTGAAAACTCCTCCCAGAGTAATCCTCTTGCAAAAAAGACTTCAGCAGAGTAACCCCCTGGCAGAAAACCTCACCAGAATGATACCCTTCCAAGACTCTTCGCTGAGTAATCCCCTTGCACAAAACTTACCAGAGTAATCCCTGTGTGAAAACTCCTCCCAGAGTAATCCTCTTGCAAAAAAGACTTCAGCAGAGTAACCCCCTGGCAGAAAACCTCACCAGAATGATACCCTTACAAGACTCTTCGCCTGAGTAATCCCCTTGCACAAAACTTACCAGAGTAATCCCTGTGTGAAAACTCCTCCCCAGAGTAATCCTCTTGCAAAAAAGCCTTCAGCAGGTAACCCCCTGGCAGAAAACCGCACCAGAATGATACCCTTCCAAGACTCTTCGCCTGAGTAATCCCCTTGCACAAAACTTACCAGAGTAATCCCTGTGTGAAAACTCCTCCCCAGAGTAATCCTCTTGCAAAAAAGACTTCAGCAGAGTAATCCCCTGGCAGAAAACCTCACCAGAATGATACCCTTCCAAGACTCTTCGCCTGAGTAATCCCCTTGCACAAAACTTACCAGAGTAATCCCTGTGTGAAAACTCCTCCCAGAGTAATCCTCTTGCAAAAAAGACTTCAGCAGAGTAGCCCCTGGCAGAAAACCTCACCAGAATGATACCCTTCCAAGACTCTTCCCTGAGTAATCCCCTTGCACAAAACTTACCAGAGTAATCCCTGTGTGAAAACTCCTCCCCAGAGTAATCCTCTTGCAAAAAAATTCAGCAGAGTAGCCCCTGGCAGAAAACCTCACCAGAATGATACCCTTCCAAGACTCTTCGCCTGAGTAATCCCCTTGCACAAAACTTACCAGAGTAATCCCTGTGTGAAAACTCCTCCCCAGAGTAATCCTCTTGCAAAAAAAGACTTCAGCAGAGTAACCCACTGGCAGAAAACCTCACCAGAATGATACCCTTCCTTAGACTCTTCCCCTGAGTAATCTCCTTCAAAAACTTACCAGAGTAATCCCTGTGTGAAAACTCTCCCCAGAGTAATACTCTTGCAAAAAAGCCTTCAGCAGAGTAACCCCCTGGCAGAAAACCTCACCAGAATGATACCCTTCCAAGACTCTTCGCCTGAGTAATCCCCTTGCACAAAACTTACCAGAGTAATCCCTGTGTGAAAACTCCTCCCCAGATAATCCTCTTGCAAAAAAAGACTTCAGCAGAGTAGCCCCTGGCAAAAACCTCACCAGAATAATACCCTTCCAAGACTTTCGCCTGAGTAATCCCTTGCACAAAAACTTACCTGAGTAATCCCTGTGTGAAAACTCCTCCCCAGAGTAATCCTCTTGCAAAAAAGACTTCAGCAGAGTAACCCCCTGGCAGAAAACCTCACCAGAATGATACCCTTCCAAGACTCATCGCCTGAGTAATCCCCTTGCACAAACTTACCAGAGTAATCCCTGTGTGAAAACTCCTCCCCAGAGTAATCCTCTTGCAAAAAAGACTTCAGCAGAGTAGCCCCTGGCAAAAACCTCACCAGAATGATACCCTTCCAAGACTATTCGCCTGAGTAATCCCCTTGCAAAAAACTTACCTGAGTAATCCCTGTGTGAAAACTCCTCCCCAGAGTAATCCTCTTGCAAAAAAGACTTCAGCAGAGTAGCCCCTGGCAGAAAACCTCACCAGAATGATACCCTTCCAAGACTCTTCGCCTGAGTAATCCCCTTGCACAAAACTTACCAGAGTAATCCCTGTGTGAAAACTCCTCCCCAGAGTAATCCTCTTGCAAAAAAGACTTCAGCAGAGTAACCCCCTGGCAGAAAACCTCACCAGAATGATACCCTTCCAAGACTCTTCGCCTGAGTAATCCCCTTGCACAAAACTTACCAGAGTAATCCCTGTGTGAAAACTCCTCCCCAGAGTAATCCTCTTGCAAAAAAGACTTCAGCAGAGTAACCCCCTGGCAGAAAACCTCACCAGAATAATACCCTTCCAAGACTCTTGCCTGAGTAATCCCCTTGCACAAAACTTACCAGAGTAATCCCTGTGTGAAAACTCCTCCCCAGAGTAATCCTCTTGCAAAAAAGACTTCAGCAGAGTAACCCCCTGGCAGAAAACCTCACCAGAATGATACCCTTCCAAGACTCTTCGCCTGAGTAATCCCCTTGCACAAAACTTACCAGAGTAATCCCTGTGTGAAAACTCCTCCCCAGAGTAATCCTCTTGCAAAAAAGACTTCAGCAGAGTAACCCCCTGGCAGAAAACCTCACCAGAATGATACCCTTCCAAGACTCTTCCTGAGTAATCCCCTTGCAAAACTTACCAGAGTAATCCCTGTGTGAAAACTCCTCCCCAGAGTAATCCTCTTGCAAAAAAGACTTCAGCAGAGTAACCCCCTGGCAGAAAACCTCACCAGAATGATACCCTTCCAAGACTCTTCGCCTGAGTAATCCCCTTGCACAAAACTTACCAGAGTAATCCCTGTGTGAAAACTCCTCCCCAGAGTAATCCTCTTGCAAAAAAGACTTCAGCAGAGTAACCCCCTGGCAGAAAACCTCACCAGAATGATACCCTTCCAAGACTCTTCGCCTGAGTAATCCCCTTGCACAAAACTTACCAGAGTAATCCCTGTGTGAAAACTCCTCCCCAGAGTAATCCTCTTGCAAAAAAGACTTCAGCAGAGTAACCCCCTGGCAGAAAACCTCACCAGAATGATACCCTTCCAAGACTCTTCGCCTGAGTAATCCCCTTGCACAAAACTTACCAGAGTAATCCCTGTGTGAAAACTCCTCCCCAGAGTAATCCTCTTGCAAAAAAGACTTCAGCAGAGTAAGCCCCTGGCAGAAAACCTCACCAGAATGATACCCTTCCAAGACTCTTCGCCTGAGTAATCCCCTTGCACAAAACTTACCAGAGTAATCCCTGTGTGAAAACTCCTCCCCAGAGTAATCCTCTTGCAAAAAAGACTTCAGCAGAGTAACCCCCTGGCAGAAAACCTCACCAGAATGATACCCTTCCAAGACTCTTCGCCTGAGTAATCCCCTTGCACAAAACTTACCAGAGTAATCCCTGTGTGAAAACTCCTCCCCAGAGTAATCCTCTTGCAAAAAAGACTTCAGCAGAGTAACCCCCTGGCAGAAAACCTCACCAGAATGATACCCTTCCAAGACTCTTCGCCTGAGTAATCCCTTGCACAAAACTTACCAGAGTAATCCCTGTGTGAAAACTCCTCCCCAGAGTAATCCTCTTGCAAAAAAGACTTCAGCAGAGTAACCCCCTGGCAGAAAACCTCACCAGAATGATACCCTTCCAAGACTCTTCGCCTGAGTAATCCCCTTGCACAAAACTTACCAGAGTAATCCCTGTGTGAAAACTCCTCCCCAGAGTAATCCTCTTGCAAAAAAGACTTCAGCAGAGTAAGCCCCTGGCAGAAAACCTCACCAGAATGATACCCTTCCAAGACTCTTCGCCTGAGTAATCCCCTTGCACAAAACTTACCAGAGTAATCCCTGTGTGAAAACTCCTCCCCAGAGTAATCCTCTTGCAAAAAAGACTTCAGCAGAGTAACCCCCTGGCAGAAAACCTCACCAGAATGATACCCTTCCAAGACTCTTCGCCTGAGTAATCCCCTTGCACAAAACTTACCAGAGTAATCCCTGTGTGAAAACTCCTCCCCAGAGTAATCCTCTTGCAAAAAAGACTTCAGCAGAGTAACCCCCTGGCAGAAAACCTCACCAGAATGATACCCTTCCAAGACTCTTCGCCTGAGTAATCCCCTTGCACAAAACTTACCTGAGTAATCCCTGTGTGAAAACTCCTCCCCAGAGTAATCCTCTTGCAAAAAAGACTTCAGCAGAGTAGCCCCTGGCAGAAAACCTCACCAGAATGATACCCTTCCAAGACTCTTCGCCTGAGTAATCCCCTTGCACAAAACTTACCAGAGTAATCCCTGTGTGAAAACTCCTCCCCAGAGTAATCCTCTTGCAAAAAAGACTTCAGCAGAGTAACCCCCTGGCAGAAAACCTCACCAGAATGATACCCTTCCAAGACTTTGCCTGAGTAATCCCCTTGCACAAAACTTACCAGAGTAATCCCTGTGTGAAAACTCCTCCCCAGAGTAATCCTCTTGCAAAAAAGACTTCAGCAGAGTAACCCCCTGGCAGAAAACCTCACCAGAATGATACCCTTCCAAGACTCTTCGCCTGAGTAATCCCCTTGCACAAAACTTACCAGAGTAATCCCTGTGTGAAAACTCCTCCCCAGAGTAATCCTCTTGCAAAAAAGACTTCAGCAGAGTAACCCCCTGGCAGAAAACCTCACCAGAATGATACCCTTCCAAGACTCTTCGCCTGAGTAATCCCCTTGCACAAAACTTACCAGAGTAATCCCTGTGTGAAAACTCCTCCCCAGAGTAATCCTCTTGCAAAAAAGACTTCAGCAGAGTAACCCCCTGGCAGAAAACCTCACCAGAATGATACCCTTCCAAGACTCTTCCCTGAGTAATCCCCTTGCACAAAACTTACCAGAGTAATCCCTGTGTGAAAACTCCTCCCCAGAGTAATCCTCTTGCAAAAAAGACTTCAGCAGAGTAACCCCCTGGCAGAAAACCTCACCAGAATGATACCCTTCCAAGACTCTTCGCCTGAGTAATCCCCTTGCACAAAACTTACCAGAGTAATCCCTGTGTGAAAACTCCTCCCCAGAGTAATCCTCTTGCAAAAAAGACTTCAGCAGAGTAACCCCCTGGCAGAAAACCTCACCAGAATGATACCCTTCCAAGACTCTTCGCCTGAGTAATCCCCTTGCACAAAACTTACCAGAGTAATCCCTGTGTGAAAACTCCTCCCCAGAGTAATCCTCTTGCAAAAAAGACTTCAGCAGAGTAGTCCCCTGGCAGAAAACCTCACCAGAATGATACCCTTCCAAGACTCTTCGCCTGAGTAATCCCCTTGCACAAAACTTACCAGAGTAATCCCTGTGTGAAAACTCCTCCCCAGAGTAATCCTCTTGCAAAAAAACTTCAGCAGAGTAGCCCCTGGCAGAAAACCTCACCAGAATGATACCCTTCCAAGACTCTTCGCCTGAGTAATCCCCTTGCACAAAACTTACCAGAGTAATCCCTGTGTGAAAACTCCTCCCCAGAGTAATCCTCTTGCAAAAAAGACTTCAGCAGAGTAAGCCCCTGGCAGAAAACCTCACCAGAATGATACCCTTCCAAGACTCTTCGCCTGAGTAATCCCCTTGCACAAAACTTACCAGAGTAATCCCTGTGTGAAAACTCCTCCCCAGAGTAATCCTCTTGCAAAAAAGACTTCAGCAGAGTAACCCCCTGGCAGAAAACCGCACCAGAATGATACCCTTCCAAGACTCTTCGCCTGAGTAATCCCCTGTGCACAAAACTTACCAGAGTAATCCCTGTGTGAAAACTCCTCCCCAGAGTAATCCTCTTGCAAAAAAGACTTCAGCAGAGTAACCCCCTGGCAGAAAACCTCACCAGAATGATACCCTTCCAAGACTTTGCCTGAGTAATCCCTTGCACAAAACTTACCAGAGTAATCCCTGTGTGAAAACTCCTCCCCAGAGTAATCCTCTTGCAAAAAAGACTTCAGCAGAGTAAGCCCCTGGCAGAAAACCTCACCAGAATGATACCCTTCCAAGACTCTTCGCCTGAGTAATCCCCTTGCACAAAACTTACCAGAGTAATCCCTGTGTGAAAACTCCTCCCCAGAGTAATCCTCTTGCAAAAAAGACTTCAGCAGAGTAGCCCCTGGCAGAAAACCTCACAGAATGATACCCTTCCAAGACTCTTCGCCTGAGTAATCCCCTTGCACAAAACTTACCAGAGTAATCCCTGTGTGAAAACTCCTCCCCAGAGTAATCCTCTTGCAAAAAAGACTTCAGCAGAGTACCCCCTGGCAGAAAACCTCACCAGAATGATACCCTTCCAAGACTCTTCGCCTGAGTAATCCCCTTGCACAAAACTTACCAGAGTAATCCCTGTGTGAAAACTCCTCCCCAGAGTAATCCTCTTGCAAAAAAGACTTCAGCAGAGTACCCCCTGGCAGAAAACCTCACCAGAATGATACCCTTCCAAGACTCTTCGCCTGAGTAATCCCCTGCACAAAACTTACCAGAGTAATCCCTGTGTGAAAACTCCTCCCCAGAGTAATCCTCTTGCAAAAAAGACTTCAGCAGAGTAACCCCCTGGCAGAAAACCTCACCAGAATGATACCCTTCCAAGACTCTTCGCCTGAGTAATCCCCTTGCACAAAACTTACCAGAGTAATCCCTGTGTGAAAACTCCTCCCCAGAGTAATCCTCTTGCAAAAAAGACTTCAGCAGAGTAACCCCCTGGCAGAAAACCTCACCAGAATGATACCCTTCCAAGACTCTTCGCCTGAGTAATCCCCTTGCACAAAACTTACCAGAGTAATCCCTGTGTGAAAACTCCTCCCCAGAGTAATCCTCTTGCAAAAAAGACTTCAGCAGAGTAACCCCCTGGCAGAAAACCTCACCAGAATGATACCCTTCCAAGACTCTTCGCCTGAGTAATCCCCTTGCACAAAACTTACCAGAGTAATCCCTGTGTGAAAACTCCTCCCCAGAGTAATCCTCTTGCAAAAAAGACTTCAGCAGAGTAACCCCCTGGCAGAAAACCTCACCAGAATGATACCCTTCCAAGACTCTTCGCCTGAGTAATCCCCTTGCACAAAACTTACCAGAGTAATCCCTGTGTGAAAACTCCTCCCCAGAGTAATCCTCTTGCAAAAAAGACTTCAGCAGAGTAACCCCCTGGCAGAAAACCTCACCAGAATGATACCCTTCCAAGACTCTTCGCCTGAGTAATCCCCTTGCACAAAACTTACCAGAGTAATCCCTGTGTGAAAACTCCTCCCCAGAGTAATCCTCTTGCAAAAAAGACTTCAGCAGAGTAACCCCCTGGCAGAAAACCTCACCAGAATGATACCCTTCCAAGACTCTTCGCCTGAGTAATCCCCTTGCACAAAACTTACCAGAGTAATCCCTGTGTGAAAACTCCTCCCCAGAGTAATCCTCTTGCAAAAAAGACTTCAGCAGAGTAACCCCCTGGCAGAAAACCTCACCAGAATGATACCCTTCCAAGACTCTTCGCCTGAGTAATCCCCTTGCACAAAACTTACCAGAGTAATCCCTGTGTGAAAACTCCTCCCCAGAGTAATCCTCTTGCAAAAAAGAACTTCAGCAGTAGTCCCCTGGCAGAAAACCTCACCAGAATGATACCCTTCCAAGACTCTTCACCTGAGTAATCCCCTTGCACAAAACTTACCAGAGTAATCCCTGTGTGAAAACTCCTCCCCAGAGTAATCTTCTTGCAAAAAAACTTCAGCAGAGTAAGCCCCTGGCAGAAAACCTCACCAGAATGATACCCTTCCAAGACTCTTCGCCTGAGTAATCCCCTTGCACAAAACTTACCAGAGTAATCCCTGTGTGAAAACTCCTCCCCAGAGTAATCCTCTTGCAAAAAAGACTTCAGCAGAGTAACCCCCTGGCAGAAAACCTCACCAGAATGATACCCTTCCAAGACTCTTGCCTGAGTAATCCCTTGTACAAAACTTACCAGAGTAATCCCTGTGTGAAAACTCCTCCCCAGAGTAATCCTCTTGCAAAAAAGACTTCAGCAGAGTAACCCCATGGCAGAAAACCTCACCAGAATGATACCCTTCCAAGACTCTTTGCCTGAGTAATCCCCTTGCACAAAACTTACCAGAGTAATCCCTGTGTGAAAACTCCTCCCCAGAGTAATCCTCTTGCAAAAAAGACTTCAGCAGAGTAACCCCCTGGCAGAAAACCTCACCAGAATGATACCCTTCCAAGACTCTTCGCCTGAGTAATCCCCTTGCACAAAACTTACCAGAGTAATCCCTGTGTGAAAACTCCTCCCCAGAGTAATCCTCTTGCAAAAAGCTTCAGCAGAGTAACCCCCTGGCAGAAAACCGCACAGAATGATACCCTTCCAAGACTCTTCGCCTGAGTGTCCCCTTGCACAAAACTTACCAGAGTAATCCCTGTGTGAAAACTCCTCCCCAGAGTAATCCTCTTGCAAAAAAGACTTCAGCAGAGTAACCCCCTGGCAGAAAACCTCACCAGAATGATACCCTTCCAAGACTCTTCGCCTGAGTAATCCCCTTGCACAAAACTTACCTGAGTAATCCCTGTGTGAAAACTCCTCCCCAGAGTAATCCTCTTGCAAAAAAGACTTCAGCAGAGTAGCCCCTGGCAGAAAACCTCACCAGAATGATACCCTTCCAAGACTCTTCGCCTGAGTAATCCCCTTGCACAAACTTACCAGAGTAATCCCTGTGTGAAAACTCCTCCCCAGAGTAATCCTCTTGCAAAAAAGACTTCAGCAGAGTAGCCCCTGGCAGAAAACCTCACCAGAATAATACCCTTCCAAGACTCTTCGCCTGAGTAATCCCCTTGCACAAAACTTACCAGAGTAATCCCTGTGTGAAAACTCCTCCCCAGAGTAATCCTCTTGCAAAAAAGACTTCAGCAGAGTAACCCCCTGGCAGAAAACCTCACCAGAATAATACCCTTCCAAGACTCTTCGCCTGAGTAATCCCCTTGCACAAAACTTACCAGAGTAATCCCTGTGTGAAAACTCCTCCCCAGAGTAATCCTCTTGCAAAAAAGACTTCAGCAGAGTAACCCCCTGGCAGAAAACCTCACCAGAATGATACCCTTCCAAGACTCTTCGCCTGAGTAATCCCCTTGCACAAAACTTACCAGAGTAATCCCTGTGTGAAAACTCCTCCCCAGAGTAATGCTCTTGCAAAAAGACTTCAGCAGAGTAACCCCCTGGCAGAAAACCTCACCAGAATGATACCCTTCCAGACACTTCGCCTGAGTAATCCCCTTGCACAAAACTTACCAGAGTAATCCCTGTGTAAAACTCCTCCCCAGAGTAATCCTCTTGCAAAAAAGACTTCAGCAGAGTAACCCCTGGCAGAAAACCTCACCAGAATGATACCCTTCCAAGACTCTTCGCCTGAGTAATCCCCTTGCACAAAACTTACCAGAGTAATCCCTGTGTGAAAACTCCTCCCCAGAGTAATCCTCTTGCAAAAAAGACTTCAGCAGAGTAACCCCCTGGCAGAAAACCGCACCAGAATGATACCCTTCCAAGACTTTCCCTGAGTAATCCCCTTGCACAAAACTTACCAGAGTAATCCCTGTGTGAAAACTCCTCCCCAGAGTAATCCTCTTGCAAAAAAGACTTCAGCAGAGTAACCCCCTGGCAGAAAACCTCACCAGAATGATACCCTTCCAAGACCTTTGCCTGAGTAATCCCCTTACACAAAACTTACCAGAGTAATCCCTGTGTGAAAACTCCTCCCCAGAGTAATCCTCTTGCAAAAAAGCCTTCAGCAGAGTAACCCCCTGGCAGAAAACCTCACCAGAATGATACCCTTCCAAGACTCTTAGCCTGAGTAATCCCCTTGCACAAAACTTACCAGAGTAATCCCTGTGTGAAAACTCCTCCCCAGAGTAATCCTCTTGCAAAAAAGACTTCAGCAGAGTAGCCCCTGGCAGAAAACCTCACCAGAATGATACCCTTCCAAGACTCTTCGCCTGAGTAATCCCCTTGCACAAAACTTACCAGAGTAATCCCTGTGTGAAAACTCCTCCCCAGAGTAATCCTCTTGCAAAAAAATTCAGCAGAGTAGCCCCTGGCAGAAAACCTCACCAGAATAATACCCTTCCAAGACTCTTCGCCTGAGTAATCCCCTTGCACAAAACTTACCAGAGTAATCCCTGTGTGAAAACTCCTCCCCAGAGTAATCCTCTTGCAAAAAAGACTTCAGCAGAGTAACCCCCTGGCAGAAAACCTCACCAGAATAATACCCTTCCAAGACTCTTTGCCTGAGTAATCCCCTTGCAAAAAACTTACCAGAGTAATCCCTGTGTGAAAACTCCTCCCCAGAGTAATCCTCTTGCAAAAAAGACTTCAGCAGAGTAACCCCCTGGCAGAAAACCTCACCAGAATGATACCCTTCCAAGACTCATCGCCTGAGTAATCCCCTTGCACAAATCTTACCAGAGTAATCCCTGTGTGAAAACTCCTCCCCAGAGTAATCCTCTTGCAAAAAAAGACTTCAGCAGAGTAGCCCCTGGCAAGAAAACCTCACCAGAATGATACCCTTCCAAGACTCTTCGCCTGAGTAATCCCCTTGCACAAAACTTACCAGAGTAATCCCTGTGTGAAAACTCCTCCCCAGAGTAATCCTCTTGCAAAAAAGACTTCAGCAGAGTAACCCCCTGGCAGAAAACCTCACCAGAATGATACCCTTCCAAGACTCTTCGCCTGAGTAATCCCCTTGCACAAAACTTACCAGAGTAATCCCTGTGTGAAAACTCCTCCCCAGAGTAATCCTCTTGCAAAAAAGACTTCAGCAGAGTAACCCCCTGGCAGAAAACCTCACCAGAATGATACCCTTCCAAGACTTTCGCCTGAGTAATCCCTTGCACAAAAACTTACCAGAGTAATCCCTGTGTGAAAACTCCTCCCCAGAGTAATCCTCTTGCAAAAAAGACTTCAGCAGAGTAGCCCCTGGCAGAAAACCTCACCAGAATGATACCCTTCCAAGAATCTTTGCCTGAGTAATCCACTTGCACAAAACTTACCAGAGTAATTCCCTGTGTGAAAACTCCTCCCCAGAGTAATCCTCTTGCAAAAAAGATTTCAGCAGAGTAGCCCCCTGGCAGAAAACCTCACCAGAATGATACCCTTCCAAGACTCTTCGCCTGAGTAATCCCCTTGCACAAAACTTACCAGAGTAATCCCTGTGTGAAAACTCCTCCCCAGAGTAATCCTCTTGCAAAAAAGACTTCAGCAGAGTAACCCCCTGGCAGAAAACCTCACCAGAATGATACCCTTCCAAGACTCTTCGCCTGAGTAATCCCCTTGCACAAAACTTACCAGAGTAATCCCTGTGTGAAAACTCCTCCCCAGAGTAATCCTCTTGCAAAAAAGACTTCAGCAGAGTAACCCCCTGGCAGAAAACCTCACCAGAATGATACCCTTCCAAGACTTTCGCCTGAGTAATCCCCTTGCACAAAACTTACCAGAGTAATCCCTGTGTGAAAACTCCTCCCCAGAGTGATCCTCTTGCAAAAAAGCTTCAGCAGAGTAAACCCCTGGCAGAAAACCTCACCAGAATGATACCCTTCCAAGACTCTTCGCCTGAGTAATCCCCTTGCACAAAACTTACCTGAGTAATTCCCTGTGTGAAAACTCCTCCCCAGAGTAATCCTCTTGCAAAAAAAAATCAGCAGAGTAACCCCCTGGCAGAAAACCTCACCAGAATGATACCCTTCCAAGACTCTTCACCTGAGTAATCCCCTTGCACAAAACTTACCAGAGTAATCCCTGTGTGAAAACTCCTCCCCAGAGTAATCCTCTTCACAAAAAGACTTCAGCAGAGTAACCCCCTGGCAGAAAACCTCACCAGAATGATACCCTTCCAAGACTCTTCACCTGAGTAATCCCCTTGCAAAAACTTACCAGAGTAATCCCTGTGTGAAAACTCCTCCCCAGAGTAATCCTCTTGCAAAAAGACTTCAGCAGAGTAACCCCCTGGCAGAAAACCTCACCAGAATGATACCCTTCCAAGCTCTCGCCTGAGTAATCCCCTTGCACAAAACTTACCAGAGTAATTCCCTGTGTGAAAACTCCTCCCCAGAGTAATCCTCTTGCAAAAAAGACTTCAGCAGAGTAGCCCCTGGCAGAAAACCTCACCAGAATGATACCCTTCCAAGACTCTTCGCCTGAGTAATCCCCTTGCACAAAACTTACCAGAGTAATCCCTGTGTGAAAACTCCTCCCCAGAGTAATCCTCTTGCAAAAAAGAATTCAGCAGAGTAACCCCCTGGCAGAAAACCTCACCAGAATGATACCCTTCCAAGACTCTTTGCCTGAGTAATCCCCTTGCACAAAACTTACCAGAGTAATCCCTGTGTGAAAACTCCTCCCCAGAGTAATCCTCTTGCAAAAAAGACTTCAGCAGAGTACCCCTGGCAGAAAACCGCACCAGAATGATACCCTTCCAAGACTCTTTGCCTGAGTAATCCCCTTGTAGAAAACTTACCAGAGTAATCCCTGTGTGAAAACTCCTCCCCAGAGTAATCCTCTTGCAAAAAAGACTTCAGCAGAGTAACCCTGGCAGAAAACCTCACCAGAATGATACCCTTCCAAGACTCTTCGCCTGAGTAATCCCCTTGCACAAAACTTACCAGAGTAATCCCTGTGTGAAAACTCCTCCCCAGAGTAATCCTCTTAAAAAAAGACTTCAGCAGAGTAGCCCACTGGCAGAAAACCTCACCAGAATGATACCCTTCCAAGACTCTTCCCTGAGTAATCCCCTTGCAAAAACTTACCAGAGTAATCCCTGTGTGAAAACTCCTCCCCAGAGTAATCCTCTTGCAAAAAGCTTCAGCAGAGTAACCCCCTGGCAGAAAACCTCACCAGAATGATACCCTTCCAAGACTCTTCGCCTGAGTAATCCCCTTGCACAAAACTTACCAGAGTAATTCCCTGTGTGAAAACTCCTCCCCAGAGTAATCCTCTTGCAAAAAAGCCTTCAGCAGAGTAACCCCCTGGCAGAAAACCTCACCAGAATGATACCCTTCCAAGACTCTTCGCCTGAGTAATCCCCTTGCACAAAACTTACCTGAGTAATCCCTGTGTGAAAACTCCTCCCCAGAGTAATCCTCTTGCAAAAAAGACTTCAGCAGAGTAGCCCCCTGGCAGAAAACCTCACCAGAATGATACCCTTCCAAGACTCTTCGCCTGAGTAATCCCCTTGCACAAACTTACCTAGAGTAATCCCTGTGTGAAAACTCCTCCCCAGAGTAATCCTCTTGCAAAAAAGACTTCAGCAGAGTAGCCCCCTGGCAGAAAACCTCACCAGAATGATACCCTTCCAAGAATCTTTGCCTGAGTAATCCCCTTGCACAAAACTTACCAGAGTAATTCCTGTGTGAAAACTCCTCCCCAGAGTAATCCTCTTGCAAAAAAGACTTCAGCAGAGTAGCCCCCCTGGCAGAAAACCTCACCAAATGATACCCTTCCAAGACTCTTCGCCTGAGTAATCCCCTTGCACAAAACTTACCAGAGTAATCCCTGTGTGAAAACTTCCCCAGAGTAATCCTCTTGCAAAAAAGACTTCAGCAGAGTAACCCCCTGGCAGAAAACCTCACCAGAATGATACCCTTCCAAGACTCTTCGCCTGAGTAATCCCCTTGCACAAAACTTACCAGAGTAATCCCTGTGTGAAAACTCCTCCCCAGAGAAATCCTCTTGCAAAAAAGACTTCAGCAGAGTAACCCCCTGGCAGAAAACCACACCAAAATGATACCCTTCCAAGACACTTTCGCCTGAGTAATCCCCTTGCACAAAACTTACCTGAGTAATCCCTGTGTGAAAACTCCTCCCCAGAGTAATCCTCTTGCAAAAAAGACTTCAGCAGAGAACCCCCTGGCAGAAAACCTCACCAGAATGATACCCTTCCAAGACTCTTTCCCTGAGTAATCCCCTTGCACAAAACTTACCAGAGTAATCCCTGTGTGAAAACTCCTCCCCAGAGTAATCCTCTTGCAAAAAAGACTTCAGCAGAGTAACCCCCTGGCAGAAAACCTCACCAGAATGATACCCTTCCAAGACTCTTGCCTGAGTAATCCCCTTGCACAAAACTTACCAGAGTAATCCCTGTGTGAAAACTCCTCCCCAGAGTAATCCTCTTGCAAAAAAGACTTCAGCAGAGTAACCCCCTGGCAGAAAACCTCACCAGAATGATACCCTTCCAAGACTCTTCGCCTGAGTAATCCCCTTGCACAAAACTTACCAGAGTAATCCCTGTGTGAAAACTCCTCCCCAGAGTAATCCTCTTGCAAAAAAGCTTCAGCAGAGTAACCCCTGGCAGAAAACCTCACCAGAATGATACCCTTCCAAGACTCTTCACCTGAGTAATCCCCTTGCACAAAACTTACCAGAGTAATCCCTGTGTGAAAACTCCTCCCCAGAGTAATCCTCTTGCAAAAAACTTCAGCAGAGTAACCCCCTGGCAGAAAACCTCACCAGAATGATACCCTTCCAAGACTCTTCGCCTGAGTAATCCCCTTGCAAAAAACTTACCAGAGTAATCCCTGTGTGAAAACTCCTCCCCAGAGTAATCCTCTTGCAAAAAAGCTTCAGCAGAGTAACCCCCTGGCAGAAAACCTCACCAGAATGATACCCTTCCAAGACTCTTCGCCTGAGTAATCCCCTTGCAAAACTTACCAGAGTAATCCCTGTGTGAAAACTCCTCCCCAGAGTAATCCTCTTGCAAAAAAGACTTCAGCAGAGTACCCCCTGGCAGAAAACCTCACCAGAATGATACCCTTCCAAGACTCTTCGCCTGAGTAATCCCCTTGCACAAAACTTACCAGAGTAATCCCTGTGTGAAAACTCCTCCCCAGAGTAATCCTCTTGCAAAAAAGACTTCAGCAGAGTAACCCCCTGGCAGAAAACCTCACCAGAATGATACCCTTCCAAGACTCTTCGCCTGAGTAATCCCCTTGCACAAAACTTACCAGAGTAATCCCTGTGTGAAAACTCCTCCCCAGAGTAATCCTCTTGCAAAAAAGACTTCAGCAGAGTACCCCCTGGCAGAAAACCTCACCAGAATGATACCCTTCCAAGACTCTTCGCCTGAGTAATCCCCTTGTACAAAACTTACCAGAGTAATCCCTGTGTGAAAACTCCTCCCCAGAGTAATCCTCTTGCAAAAAAGACTTCAGCAGAGTAACCCTGGCAGAAAACCTCACCAGAATGATACCCTTCCAAGACTCTTCGCCTGAGTAATCCCCTTGCACAAAACTTACCAGAGTAATCCCTGTGTGAAAACTCCTCCCCAGAGTAATCCTCTTAAAAAAAGACTTCAGCAGAGTAGCCCCCTGGCAGAAAACCTCACCAGAATGATACCCTTCCAAGACTCTTCCCTGAGTAATCCCCTTGCAAAAACTTACCAGAGTAATCCCTGTGTGAAAACTCCTCCCCAGAGTAATCCTCTTGCAAAAAAGACTTCAGCAGAGTAACCCCCTGGCAGAAAACCGCACCAGAATGATACCCTTCCAAGACTCTTCGCCTGAGTAATCCCCTTGCACAAAACTTACCAGAGTAATCCCTGTGTGAAAACTCCTCCCCAGAGTAATCCTCTTGCAAAAAAGACTTCAGCAGAGTAACCCCCTGGCAGAAAACCTCACCAGAATGATACCCTTCCAAGACTCTTCGCCTGAGTAATCCCCTTGCACAAAACTTACCTGAGTAATCCCTGTGTGAAAACTCCTCCCCAGAGTAATCCTCTTGCAAAAAAGACTTCAGCAGAGTAGCCCCCTGGCAGAAAACCTCACCAGAATGATACCCTTCCAAGACTCTTCGCCTGAGTAATCCCCTTGCACAAACTTACCTAGAGTAATCCCTGTGTGAAAACTCCTCCCCAGAGTAATCCTCTTGCAAAAAAGACTTCAGCAGAGTAGCCCCCTGGCAGAAAACCTCACCAGAATGATACCCTTCCAAGACTCTTGCCTGAGTAATCCCCTTGCACAAAACTTACCAGAGTAATTCCCTGTGTGAAAACTCCTCCCCAGAGTAATCCTCTTGCAAAAAAGACTTCAGCAGAGTAGCCCCCCTGGCAGAAAACCTCACCAGAATGATACCCTTCCAAGACTCTTCGCCTGAGTAATCCCCTTGCACAAAACTTACCAGAGTAATCCCTGTGTGAAAACTCCTCCCCAGAGTAATCCTCTTGCAAAAAAGACTTCAGCAGAGTAACCCCCTGGCAGAAAACCTCACCAGAATGATACCCTTCCAAGACTCTTCGCCTGAGTAATCCCCTTGCACAAAACTTACCAGAGTAATCCCTGTGTGAAAACTCCTCCCCAGAGTAATCCTCTTGCAAAAAAGACTTCAGCAGAGTAACCCCCTGGCAGAAAACCTCACCAGAATGATACCCTTCCAAGACACTTTCGCCTGAGTAATCCCCTTGCACAAAACTTACCTGAGTAATCCCTGTGTGAAAACTCCTCCCCAGAGTAATCCTCTTGCAAAAAAGACTTCAGCAGAGAACCCCCTGGCAGAAAACCTCACCAGAATGATACCCTTCCAAGACTCTTTCCCTGAGTAATCCCCTTGCACAAAACTTACCAGAGTAATCCCTGTGTGAAAACTCCTCCCCAGAGTAATCCTCTTGCAAAAAAGACTTCAGCAGAGTAACCCCCTGGCAGAAAACCTCACCAGAATGATACCCTTCCAAGACTCTTCGCCTGAGTAATCCCCTTGCACAAAACTTACCAGAGTAATCCCTGTGTGAAAACTCCTCCCCAGAGTAATCCTCTTGCAAAAAAGACTTCAGCAGAGTAACCCCCTGGCAGAAAACCTCACCAGAATGATACCCTTCCAAGACTCTTCGCCTGAGTAATCCCCTTGCACAAAACTTACCAGAGTAATCCCTGTGTGAAAACTCCTCCCCAGAGTAATCCTCTTGCAAAAAAGACTTCAGCAGAGTAACCCCTGGCAGAAAACCTCACCAGAATGATACCCTTCCAAGACTCTTCGCCTGAGTAATCCCCTTGCACAAAACTTACCAGAGTAATCCCTGTGTGAAAACTCCTCCCCAGAGTAATCCTCTTGCAAAAAAAAATCAGCAGAGTACCCCCTGGCAGAAAACCTCACCAGAATGATACCCTTCCAAGACTCTTCGCCTGAGTAATCCCCTTGCAAAAACTTACCAGAGTAATCCCTGTGTGAAAACTCCTCCCCAGAGTAATCCTCTTGCAAAAAAGCTTCAGCAGAGTAACCCCCTGGCAGAAAACCTCACCAGAATGATACCCTTCCAAGACTCTTCACCTGAGTAATCCCCTTGCAAAAACTTACCAGAGTAATCCCTGTGTGAAAACTCCTCCCCAGAGTAATCCTCTTGCAAAAAAGCTTCAGCAGAGTAACCCCCTGGCAGAAAACCTCACCAGAATGATACCCTTCCAAGACTCTTCGCCTGAGTAATCCCCTTGCACAAAACTTACCAGAGTAATCCCTGTGTGAAAACTCCTCCCCAGAGTAATCCTCTTGCAAAAAAGCTTCAGCAGAGTAACCCCCTGGCAGAAAACCTCACCAGAATGATACCCTTCCAAGACTCTTCGCCTGAGTAATCCCCTTGCACAAAACTTACCAGAGTAATCCCTGTGTGAAAACTCCTCCCCAGAGTAATCCTCTTGCAAAAAAACTTCAGCAGAGTAACCCCCTGGCAGAAAACCTCACCAGAATGATACCCTTCCAAGACTCTTCGCCTGAGTAATCCCCTTGCACAAAACTTACCAGAGTAATCCCTGTGTGAAAACTCCTCCCCAGAGTAATCCTCTTGCAAAAAAGACTTCAGCAGAGTAGCCCCCTGGCAGAAAACCTCACCAGAATGATACCCTTCCAAGACTCTTCGCCTGAGTAATCCCCTTGCACAAAACTTACCAGAGTAATCCCTGTGTGAAAACTCCTCCCCAGAGTAATCCTCTTGCAAAAAAGACTTCAGCAGAGTACCCCCTGGCAGAAAACCTCACCAGAATGATACCCTTCCAAGACTCTTCGCCTGAGTAATCCCCTTGCACAAAACTTACCAGAGTAATCCCTGTGTGAAAACTCCTCCCCAGAGTAATCCTCTTGCAAAAAAGACTTCAGCAGAGTAACCCCCTGGCAGAAAACCTCACCAGAATGATACCCTTCCAAGACTCTTGCCTGAGTAATCCCCTTGCACAAAACTTACCAGAGTAATCCCTGTGTGAAAACTCCTCCCCAGAGTAATCCTCTTGCAAAAAAGACTTCAGCAGAGTAACCCCCTGGCAGAAAACCTCACCAGAATGATACCCTTCCAAGACTCTTCGCCTGAGTAATCCCCTTGCACAAAACTTACCAGAGTAATCCCTGTGTGAAAACTCCTCCCCAGAGTAATCCTCTTGCAAAAAAGACTTCAGCAGAGTAGCCCCTGGCAGAAAACCTCACCAGAATGATACCCTTCCAAGACTCTTCGCCTGAGTAATCCCCTTGCACAAAACTTACCAGAGTAATCCCTGTGTGAAAACTCCTCCCCAGAGTAATCCTCTTGCAAAAAAGACTTCAGCAGAGTAACCCCCTGGCAGAAAACCTCACCAGAATGATACCCTTCCAAGACTCTTCGCCTGAGTAATCCCCTTGCACAAAACTTACCAGAGTAATCCCTGTGTGAAAACTCCTCCCCAGAGTAATCCTCTTGCAAAAAAGACTTCAGCAGAGTAACCCCCTGGCAGAAAACCTCACCAGAATGATACCCTTCCAAGACTCTTCGCCTGAGTAATCCCCTTGCACAAAACTTACCAGAGTAATCCCTGTGTGAAAACTCCTCCCCAGAGTAATCCTCTTGCAAAAAAGACTTCAGCAGAGTAACCCCCTGGCAGAAAACCTCACCAGAATGATACCCTTCCAAGACTCTTCGCCTGAGTAATCCCCTTGCACAAAACTTACCAGAGTAATCCCTGTGTGAAAACTCCTCCCCAGAGTAATCCTCTTGCAAAAAAGACTTCAGCAGAGTAGCCCCCTGGCAGAAAACCTCACCAGAATGATACCCTTCCAAGACTCTTGCCTGAGTAATCCCCTTGCACAAAACTTACCAGAGTAATCCCTGTGTGAAAACTCCTCCCCAGAGTAATCCTCTTGCAAAAAAGACTTCAGCAGAGTACCCCCTGGCAGAAAACCTCACCAGAATGATACCCTTCCAAGACTCTTCGCCTGAGTAATCCCCTTGCACAAAACTTACCAGAGTAATCCCTGTGTGAAAACTCCTCCCCAGAGTAATCCTCTTGCAAAAAAGACTTCAGCAGAGTAACCCCCTGGCAGAAAACCTCACCAGAATGATACCCTTCCAAGACTCTTCGCCTGAGTAATCCCCTTGCACAAAACTTACCAGAGTAATCCCTGTGTGAAAACTCCTCCCCAGAGTAATCCTCTTGCAAAAAAGACTTCAGCAGAGTAACCCCCTGGCAGAAAACCTCACCAGAATGATACCCTTCCAAGACTCTTCGCCTGAGTAATCCCCTTGCACAAAACTTACCAGAGTAATCCCTGTGTGAAAACTCCTCCCCAGAGTAATCCTCTTGCAAAAAAGACTTCAGCAGAGTAACCCCCTGGCAGAAAACCTCACCAGAATGATACCCTTCCAAGACTCTTCGCCTGAGTAATCCCCTTGCACAAAACTTACCAGAGTAATCCCTGTGTGAAAACTCCTCCCCAGAGTAATCCTCTTGCAAAAAAGACTTCAGCAGAGTAACCCCCTGGCAGAAAACCTCACCAGAATGATACCCTTCCAAGACTCTTGCCTGAGTAATCCCCTTGCACAAAACTTACCAGAGTAATCCCTGTGTGAAAACTCCTCCCCAGAGTAATCCTCTTGCAAAAAAGACTTCAGCAGAGTAACCCCCTGGCAGAAAACCTCACCAGAATGATACCCTTCCAAGACTCTTCGCCTGAGTAATCCCCTTGCACAAAACTTACCTGAGTAATCCCTGTGTGAAAACTCCTCCCCAGAGTAATCCTCTTGCAAAAAAGACTTCAGCAGTAGTCCCCTGGCAGAAAACCTCACCAGAATGATACCCTTCCAAGACTCTTCGCCTGAGTAATCCCCTTGCACAAAACTTACCAGAGTAATCCCTGTGTGAAAACTCCTCCCCAGAGTAATCCTCTTGCAAAAAAAACTTCAGCAGAGTAGCCCCTGGCAGAAAACCTCACCAGAATGATACCCTTCCAAGACTCTTCGCCTGAGTAATCCCCTTGCACAAAACTTACCAGAGTAATCCCTGTGTGAAAACTCCTCCCCAGAGTAATCCTCTTGCAAAAAAGACTTCAGCAGAGTAACCCCCTGGCAGAAAACCTCACCAGAATGATACCCTTCCAAGACTCTTCGCCTGAGTAATCCCCTTGCACAAAACTTACCAGAGTAATCCCTGTGTGAAAACTCCTCCCCAGAGTAATCCTCTTGCAAAAAAGACTTCAGCAGAGTAACCCCCTGGCAGAAAACCTCACCAGAATGATACCCTTCCAAGACTCTTCGCCTGAGTAATCCCCTTGCACAAAACTTACCAGAGTAATCCCTGTGTGAAAACTCCTCCCCAGAGTAATCCTCTTGCAAAAAAGACTTCAGCAGAGTAACCCCCTGGCAGAAAACCTCACCAGAATGATACCCTTCCAAGACTCTTCGCCTGAGTAATCCCCTTGCACAAAACTTACCAGAGTAATCCCTGTGTGAAAACTCCTCCCCAGAGTAATCCTCTTGCAAAAAAGACTTCAGCAGAGTAACCCCCTGGCAGAAAACCTCACCAGAATGATACCCTTCCAAGACTCTTCGCCTGAGTAATCCCCTTGCACAAAACTTACCAGAGTAATCCCTGTGTGAAAACTCCTCCCCAGAGTAATCCTCTTGCAAAAAAGACTTCAGCAGAGTAACCCCCTGGCAGAAAACCTCACCAGAATGATACCCTTCCAAGACTCTTCGCCTGAGTAATCCCCTTGCACAAAACTTACCAGAGTAATCCCTGTGTGAAAACTCCTCCCCAGAGTAATCCTCTTGCAAAAAAGACTTCAGCAGAGTACCCCCTGGCAGAAAACCTCACCAGAATGATACCCTTCCAAGACTCTTCGCCTGAGTAATCCCCTTGCACAAAACTTACCAGAGTAATCCCTGTGTGAAAACTCCTCCCCAGAGTAATCCTCTTGCAAAAAAGACTTCAGCAGAGTAACCCCCTGGCAGAAAACCTCACCAGAATGATACCCTTCCAAGACTCTTCGCCTGAGTAATCCCCTTGCACAAAACTTACCAGAGTAATCCCTGTGTGAAAACTCCTCCCCAGAGTAATCCTCTTGCAAAAAAGACTTCAGCAGAGTACCCCCTGGCAGAAAACCTCACCAGAATGATACCCTTCCAAGACTCTTCACCTGAGTAATCCCCTTGCACAAAACTTACCAGAGTAATCCCTGTGTGAAAACTCCTCCCCAGAGTAATCCTCTTGCAAAAAAGACTTCAGCAGAGTAACCCCCTGGCAGAAAACCTCACCAGAATGATACCCTTCCAAGACTCTTCGCCTGAGTAATCCCCTTGCACAAAACTTACCAGAGTAATCCCTGTGTGAAAACTCCTCCCCAGAGTAATCCTCTTGCAAAAAAGCTTCAGCAGAGTAACCCCCTGGCAGAAAACCTCACCAGAATGATACCCTTCCAAGACTCTTCGCCTGAGTAATCCCCTTGCACAAAACTTACCAGAGTAATCCCTGTGTGAAAACTCCTCCCCAGAGTAATCCTCTTGCAAAAAAGACTTCAGCAGAGTAACCCCCTGGCAGAAAACCTCACCAGAATGATACCCTTCCAAGACTCTTCGCCTGAGTAATCCCCTTGCACAAAACTTACCAGAGTAATCCCTGTGTGAAAACTCCTCCCCAGAGTAATCCTCTTGCAAAAAAGACTTCAGCAGAGTAACCCCCTGGCAGAAAACCTCACCAGAATGATACCCTTCCAAGACTCTTCGCCTGAGTAATCCCCTTGCACAAAACTTACCAGAGTAATCCCTGTGTGAAAACTCCTCCCCAGAGTAATCCTCTTGCAAAAAAGACTTCAGCAGAGTAGCCCCCTGGCAGAAAACCTCACCAGAATGATACCCTTCCAAGACTCTTCGCCTGAGTAATCCCCTTGCACAAAACTTACCAGAGTAATCCCTGTGTGAAAACTCCTCCCCAGAGTAATCCTCTTGCAAAAAAGACTTCAGCAGAGTACCCCCTGGCAGAAAACCTCACCAGAATGATACCCTTCCAAGACTCTTCGCCTGAGTAATCCCCTTGCACAAAACTTACCAGAGTAATCCCTGTGTGAAAACTCCTCCCCAGAGTAATCCTCTTGCAAAAAAGACTTCAGCAGAGTAACCCCCTGGCAGAAAACCTCACCAGAATGATACCCTTCCAAGACTCTTCGCCTGAGTAATCCCCTTGCACAAAACTTACCAGAGTAATCCCTGTGTGAAAACTCCTCCCCAGAGTAATCCTCTTGCAAAAAAGACTTCAGCAGAGTAACCCCCTGGCAGAAAACCTCACCAGAATGATACCCTTCCAAGACTCTTCGCCTGAGTAATCCCCTTGCACAAAACTTACCAGAGTAATCCCTGTGTGAAAACTCCTCCCCAGAGTAATCCTCTTGCAAAAAAGACTTCAGCAGAGTACCCCCTGGCAGAAAACCTCACCAGAATGATACCCTTCCAAGACTCTTGCCTGAGTAATCCCCTTGCACAAAACTTACCAGAGTAATCCCTGTGTGAAAACTCCTCCCCAGAGTAATCCTCTTGCAAAAAAGCTTCAGCAGAGTAACCCCCTGGCAGAAAACCTCACCAGAATGATACCCTTCCAAGACTCTTCGCCTGAGTAATCCCCTTGCACAAAACTTACCAGAGTAATCCCTGTGTGAAAACTCCTCCCCAGAGTAATCCTCTTGCAAAAAAGCCTTCAGCAGAGTAACCCCCTGGCAGAAAACCTCACCAGAATGATACCCTTCCAAGACTCTTCGCCTGAGTAATCCCCTTGCACAAAACTTACCAGAGTAATCCCTGTGTGAAAACTCCTCCCCAGAGTAATCCTCTTGCAAAAAAGACTTCAGCAGAGTAGCCCCCTGGCAGAAAACCTCACCAGAATGATACCCTTCCAAGACTCTTCGCCTGAGTAATCCCCTTGCACAAAACTTACCAGAGTAATCCCTGTGTGAAAACTCCTCCCCAGAGTAATCCTCTTGCAAAAAAGACTTCAGCAGAGTAGCCCCCTGGCAGAAAACCTCACCAGAATGATACCCTTCCAAGACTCTTGCCTGAGTAATCCCCTTGCACAAAACTTACCAGAGTAATCCCTGTGTGAAAACTCCTCCCCAGAGTAATCCTCTTGCAAAAAAGACTTCAGCAGAGTACCCCCTGGCAGAAAACCTCACCAGAATGATACCCTTCCAAGACTCTTCGCCTGAGTAATCCCCTTGCACAAAACTTACCAGAGTAATCCCTGTGTGAAAACTCCTCCCCAGAGTAATCCTCTTGCAAAAAAGACTTCAGCAGAGTAACCCCCTGGCAGAAAACCTCACCAGAATGATACCCTTCCAAGACTCTTCGCCTGAGTAATCCCCTTGCACAAAACTTACCAGAGTAATCCCTGTGTGAAAACTCCTCCCAGAGTAATCCTCTTGCAAAAAAGACTTCAGCAGAGTAACCCCCTGGCAGAAAACCTCACCAGAATGATACCCTTCCAAGACTCTTCGCCTGAGTAATCCCCTTGCACAAAACTTACCAGAGTAATCCCTGTGTGAAAACTCCTCCCCAGAGTAATCCTCTTGCAAAAAAGACTTCAGCAGAGTAACCCCCTGGCAGAAAACCTCACCAGAATGATACCCTTCCAAGACTCTTTCGCCTGAGTAATCCCCTTGCACAAAACTTACCAGAGTAATCCCTGTGTGAAAACTCCTCCCCAGAGTAATCCTCTTGCAAAAAAGACTTCAGCAGAGTAACCCCCTGGCAGAAAACCTCACCAGAATGATACCCTTCCAAGACTCTTGCCTGAGTAATCCCCTTGCACAAAACTTACCAGAGTAATCCCTGTGTGAAAACTCCTCCCCAGAGTAATCCTCTTGCAAAAAAGACTTCAGCAGAGTACCCCTGGCAGAAAACCTCACCAGAATGATACCCTTCCAAGACTCTTCGCCTGAGTAATCCCCTTGCACAAAACTTACCAGAGTAATCCCTGTGTGAAAACTCCTCCCCAGAGTAATCCTCTTGCAAAAAAGACTTCAGCAGTAGTCCCCTGGCAGAAAACCTCACCAGAATGATACCCTTCCAAGACTCTTCGCCTGAGTAATCCCCTTGCACAAAACTTACCAGAGTAATCCCTGTGTGAAAACTCCTCCCCAGAGTAATCCTCTTGCAAAAAAACTTCAGCAGAGTAACCCCCTGGCAGAAAACCTCACCAGAATGATACCCTTCCAAGACTCTTCACCTGAGTAATCCCCTTGCAAAAAACTTACCAGAGTAATCCCTGTGTGAAAACTCCTCCCCAGAGTAATCCTCTTGCAAAAAAGACTTCAGCAGAGTAACCCCCTGGCAGAAAACCTCACCAGAATGATACCCTTCCAAGACTCTTCGCCTGAGTAATCCCCTTGCACAAAACTTACCAGAGTAATCCCTGTGTGAAAACTCCTCCCCAGAGTAATCCTCTTGCAAAAAAGACTTCAGCAGAGTAACCCCCTGGCAGAAAACCTCACCAGAATGATACCCTTCCAAGACTCTTCGCCTGAGTAATCCCCTTGCACAAAACTTACCAGAGTAATCCCTGTGTGAAAACTCCTCCCCAGAGTAATCCTCTTGCAAAAAAGCCTTCAGCAGAGTAACCCCCTGGCAGAAAACCTCACCAGAATGATACCCTTCCAAGACTCTTCGCCTGAGTAATCCCCTTGCACAAAACTTACCAGAGTAATCCCTGTGTGAAAACTCCTCCCCAGAGTAATCCTCTTGCAAAAAAGACTTCAGCAGAGTAACCCCCTGGCAGAAAACCTCACCAGAATGATACCCTTCCAAGACTCTTCGCCTGAGTAATCCCCTTGCACAAAACTTACCAGAGTAATCCCTGTGTGAAAACTCCTCCCCAGAGTAATCCTCTTGCAAAAAAGACTTCAGCAGAGTAGCCCCCTGGCAGAAAACCTCACCAGAATGATACCCTTCCAAGACTCTTCGCCTGAGTAATCCCCTTGCACAAAACTTACCAGAGTAATCCCTGTGTGAAAACTCCTCCCCAGAGTAATCCTCTTGCAAAAAAGACTTCAGCAGAGTACCCCCTGGCAGAAAACCTCACCAGAATGATACCCTTCCAAGACTCTTCGCCTGAGTAATCCCCTTGCACAAAACTTACCAGAGTAATCCCTGTGTGAAAACTCCTCCCCAGAGTAATCCTCTTGCAAAAAAGACTTCAGCAGAGTAACCCCCTGGCAGAAAACCTCACCAGAATGATACCCTTCCAAGACTCTTCGCCTGAGTAATCCCCTTGCACAAAACTTACCAGAGTAATCCCTGTGTGAAAACTCCTCCCCAGAGTAATCCTCTTGCAAAAAAGACTTCAGCAGAGTAACCCCCTGGCAGAAAACCTCACCAGAATGATACCCTTCCAAGACTCTTCGCCTGAGTAATCCCCTTGCACAAAACTTACCAGAGTAATCCCTGTGTGAAAACTCCTCCCCAGAGTAATCCTCTTGCAAAAAAGACTTCAGCAGAGTAACCCCCTGGCAGAAAACCTCACCAGAATGATACCCTTCCAAGACTCTTCGCCTGAGTAATCCCCTTGCACAAAACTTACCAGAGTAATCCCTGTGTGAAAACTCCTCCCCAGAGTAATCCTCTTGCAAAAAAGCTTCAGCAGAGTAACCCCCTGGCAGAAAACCTCACCAGAATGATACCCTTCCAAGACTCTTCGCCTGAGTAATCCCCTTGCACAAAACTTACCAGAGTAATCCCTGTGTGAAAACTCCTCCCCAGAGTAATCCTCTTGCAAAAAAGCCTTCAGCAGAGTAACCCCCTGGCAGAAAACCTCACCAGAATGATACCCTTCCAAGACTCTTCGCCTGAGTAATCCCCTTGCACAAAACTTACCAGAGTAATCCCTGTGTGAAAACTCCTCCCCAGAGTAATCCTCTTGCAAAAAAGACTTCAGCAGAGTAGCCCCCTGGCAGAAAACCTCACCAGAATGATACCCTTCCAAGACTCTTCGCCTGAGTAATCCCCTTGCACAAAACTTACCAGAGTAATCCCTGTGTGAAAACTCCTCCCCAGAGTAATCCTCTTGCAAAAAAGACTTCAGCAGAGTAGCCCCCTGGCAGAAAACCTCACCAGAATGATACCCTTCCAAGACTCTTCGCCTGAGTAATCCCCTTGCACAAAACTTACCAGAGTAATCCCTGTGTGAAAACTCCTCCCCAGAGTAATCCTCTTGCAAAAAAGACTTCAGCAGAGTACCCCCTGGCAGAAAACCTCACCAGAATGATACCCTTCCAAGACTCTTCGCCTGAGTAATCCCCTTGCACAAAACTTACCAGAGTAATCCCTGTGTGAAAACTCCTCCCCAGAGTAATCCTCTTGCAAAAAAGACTTCAGCAGAGTAACCCTGGCAGAAAACCTCACCAGAATGATACCCTTCCAAGACTCTTCGCCTGAGTAATCCCCTTGCACAAAACTTACCAGAGTAATCCCTGTGTGAAAACTCCCCCCAGAGTAATCCTCTTGCAAAAAAGACTTCAGCAGAGTACCCCCTGGCAGAAAACCTCACCAGAATGATACCCTTCCAAGACTCTTCGCCTGAGTAATCCCCTTGCAAAAACTTACCAGAGTAATCCCTGTGTGAAAACTCCTCCCCAGAGTAATCCTCTTGCAAAAAAGACTTCAGCAGAGTAACCCCCTGGCAGAAAACCTCACCAGAATGATACCCTTCCAAGACTCTTCGCCTGAGTAATCCCCTTGCACAAAACTTACCAGAGTAATCCCTGTGTGAAAACTCCTCCCCAGAGTAATCCTCTTGCAAAAAAGACTTCAGCAGAGTAACCCCCTGGCAGAAAACCTCACCAGAATGATACCCTTCCAAGACTCTTCGCCTGAGTAATCCCCTTGCACAAAACTTACCAGAGTAATCCCTGTGTGAAAACTCCTCCCCAGAGTAATCCTCTTGCAAAAAAGACTTCAGCAGAGTAGCCCCCTGGCAGAAAACCTCACCAGAATGATACCCTTCCAAGACTCTTCGCCTGAGTAATCCCCTTGCACAAAACTTACCTAGAGTAATCCCTGTGTGAAAACTCCTCCCCAGAGTAATCCTCTTGCAAAAAAAGACTTCAGCAGAGTAGCCCCCTGGCAGAAAACCTCACCAGAATGATACCCTTCCAAGACTCTTGCCTGAGTAATCCCTTGCACAAAACTTACCAGAGTAATCCCTGTGTGAAAACTCCTCCCCAGAGTAATCCTCTTGCAAAAAAGACTTCAGCAGAGTAGCCCCCTGGCAGAAAACCTCACCAGAATGATACCCTTCCAAGACTCTTCGCCTGAGTAATCCCCTTGCACAAAACTTACCAGAGTAATCCCTGTGTGAAAACTCCTCCCCAGAGTAATCCTCTTGCAAAAAAGACTTCAGCAGAGTAACCCCCTGGCAGAAAACCTCACCAGAATGATACCCTTCCAAGACTCTTCGCCTGAGTAATCCCCTTGCACAAAACTTACCAGAGTAATCCCTGTGTGAAAACTCCTCCCCAGAGTAATCCTCTTGCAAAAAAGACTTCAGCAGAGTAACCCCCTGGCAGAAAACCTCACCAGAATGATACCCTTCCAAGACACTTCGCCTGAGTAATCCCCTTGCACGAAACTTACCTGAGTAATCCCTGTGTGAAAACTCCTCCCCAGAGTAATCCTCTTGCAAAAAAGACTTCAGCAGAGAACCCCCTGGCAGAAAACCTCACCAGAATGATACCCTTCCAAGACTCTTTCCCTGAGTAATCCCCTTGCACAAAATTTACCAGAGTAATCCCTGTGTGAAAACTCCTCCCCAGAGTAATCCTCTTGCAAAAAAGACTTCAGCAGAGTAACCCCCTGGCAGAAAACCTCACCAGAATGATACCCTTCCAAGACTTTGCCTGAGTAATCCCCTTGCACAAAACTTACCAGAGTAATCCCTGTGTGAAAACTCCTCCCCAGAGTAATCCTCTTGCAAAAAAGACTTCAGCAGAGTAACCCCCTGGCAGAAAACCTCACCAGAATGATACCCTTCCAAGACTCTTCGCCTGAGTAATCCCCTTGCACAAAACTTACCAGAGTAATCCCTGTGTGAAAACTCCTCCCCAGAGTAATCCTCTTGCAAAAAAGACTTCAGCAGTAGTCCCCTGGCAGAAAACCTCACCAGAATGATACCCTTCCAAGACTCTTCACCTGAGTAATCCCCTTGCACAAAACTTACCAGAGTAATCCCTGTGTGAAAACTCCTCCCCAGAGTAATCCTCTTGCAAAAAAACTTCAGCAGAGTAGCCCCTGGCAGAAAACCTCACCAGAATGATACCCTTCCAAGACTCTTCACCTGAGTAATCCCCTTGCAAAAACTTACCAGAGTAATCCCTGTGTGAAAACTCCTCCCCAGAGTAATCCTCTTGCAAAAAAGACTTCAGCAGAGTAACCCCCTGGCAGAAAACCTCACCAGAATGATACCCTTCCAAGACTCTTCACCTGAGTAATCCCCTTGCAAAAAACTTACCAGAGTAATCCCTGTGTGAAAACTCCTCCCCAGAGTAATCCTCTTGCAAAAAGCTTCAGCAGAGTAACCCCCTGGCAGAAAACCTCACCAGAATGATACCCTTCCAAGACTCTTCGCCTGAGTAATCCCCTTGCACAAAACTTACCAGAGTAATCCCTGTGTGAAAACTCCTCCCCAGAGTAATCCTCTTGCAAAAAAGCTTCAGCAGAGTAACCCCCTGGCAGAAAACCTCACCAGAATGATACCCTTCCAAGACTCTTCGCCTGAGTAATCCCCTTGCACAAAACTTACCAGAGTAATCCCTGTGTGAAAACTCCTCCCCAGAGTAATCCTCTTGCAAAAAAGCCTTCAGCAGAGTAACCCCCTGGCAGAAAACCTCACCAGAATGATACCCTTCCAAGACTCTTCGCCTGAGTAATCCCCTTGCACAAAACTTACCAGAGTAATCCCTGTGTGAAAACTCCTCCCCAGAGTAATCCTCTTGCAAAAAAACTTCAGCAGAGTAGCCCCTGGCAGAAAACCTCACCAGAATGATACCCTTCCAAGACTCTTCGCCTGAGTAATCCCCTTGCACAAAACTTACCAGAGTAATCCCTGTGTGAAAACTCCTCCCCAGAGTAATCCTCTTGCAAAAAAGACTTCAGCAGAGTACCCCCTGGCAGAAAACCTCACCAGAATGATACCCTTCCAAGACTCTTCGCCTGAGTAATCCCCTTGCACAAAACTTACCAGAGTAATCCCTGTGTGAAAACTCCTCCCCAGAGTAATCCTCTTGCAAAAAAGACTTCAGCAGAGTACCCCCTGGCAGAAAACCTCACCAGAATGATACCCTTCCAAGACTCTTGCCTGAGTAATCCCTTGCACAAAACTTACCAGAGTAATCCCTGTGTGAAAACTCCTCCCCAGAGTAATCCTCTTGCAAAAAAGACTTCAGCAGAGTAACCCTGGCAGAAAACCTCACCAGAATGATACCCTTCCAAGACTCTTCGCCTGAGTAATCCCCTTGCACAAAACTTACCAGAGTAATCCCTGTGTGAAAACTCCTCCCCAGAGTAATCCTCTTAAAAAAAGACTTCAGCAGAGTAGCCCCTGGCAGAAAACCTCACCAGAATGATACCCTTCCAAGACTCTTCGCCTGAGTAATCCCCTTGCAAAAAACTTACCAGAGTAATCCCTGTGTGAAAACTCCTCCCCAGAGTAATCCTCTTGCAAAAAGCTTCAGCAGAGTAACCCCCTGGCAGAAAACCGCACCAGAATGATACCCTTCCAAGCTCTTCGCCTGAGTAATCCCCTTGCACAAAACTTACCAGAGTAATCCCTGTGTGAAAACTCCTCCCCAGAGTAATCCTCTTGCAAAAAAGCCTTCAGCAGAGTAACCCCCTGGCAGAAAACCTCACCAGAATGATACCCTTCCAAGACTCTTCGCCTGAGTAATCCCCTTGCACAAAACTTACCTGAGTAATCCCTGTGTGAAAACTCCTCCCCAGAGTAATCCTCTTGCAAAAAAGACTTCAGCAGAGTAGCCCCCTGGCAGAAAACCTCACCAGAATGATACCCTTCCAAGACTCTTCGCCTGAGTAATCCCCTTGCACAAAATCTTACCAGAGTAATCCCTGTGTGAAAACTCCTCCCCAGAGTAATCCTCTTGCAAAAAAAGACTTCAGCAGAGTAGCCCCCTGGCAGAAAACCTCACCAGAATGATACCCTTCCAAGACTTTGCCTGAGTAATCCCCTTGCACAAAACTTACCAGAGTAATCCCTGTGTGAAAACTCCTCCCCAGAGTAATCCTCTTGCAAAAAAGACTTCAGCAGAGTAGCCCCCTGGCAGAAAACCTCACCAAATGATACCCTTCCAAGACTCTTCGCCTGAGTAATCCCCTTGCACAAAACTTACCAGAGTAATCCCTGTGTGAAAACTCTCCCCAGAGTAATCCTCTTGCAAAAAAGACTTCAGCAGAGTAACCCCCTGGCAGAAAACCTCACCAGAATGATACCCTTCCAAGACTCTTCGCCTGAGTAATCCCCTTGCACAAAACTTACCAGAGTAATCCCTGTGTGAAAACTCCTCCCAGAGTAATCTCTTGCAAAAAAGACTTCAGCAGAGTAACCCCCTGGCAGAAAACCTCACCAGAATGATACCCTTCCAAGACTCTTCGCCTGAGTAATCCCCTTGCACAAAACTTACCAGAGTAATCCCTGTGTGAAAACTCCTCCCCAGAGTAATCCTCTTGCAAAAAAGACTTCAGCAGAGAACCCCCTGGCAGAAAACCTCACCAGAATGATACCCTTCCAAGACTCTTTCGCCTGAGTAATCCCCTTGCACAAAACTTACCAGAGTAATCCCTGTGTGAAAACTCCTCCCCAGAGTAATCCTCTTGCAAAAAAGACTTCAGCAGAGTAACCCCCTGGCAGAAAACCTCACCAGAATGATACCCTTCCAAGACTCTTCGCCTGAGTAATCCCCTTGCACAAAACTTACCAGAGTAATCCCTGTGTGAAAACTCCTCCCCAGAGTAATCCTCTTGCAAAAAAGACTTCAGCAGAGTAACCCCCTGGCAGAAAACCTCACCAGAATGATACCCTTCCAAGACTCTTCGCCTGAGTAATCCCCTTGCACAAAACTTACCAGAGTAATCCCTGTGTGAAAACTCCTCCCCAGAGTAATCCTCTTGCAAAAAAACTTCAGCAGAGTAACCCCTGGCAGAAAACCTCACCAGAATGATACCCTTCCAAGACTCTTCGCCTGAGTAATCCCCTTGCACAAAACTTACCAGAGTAATCCCTGTGTGAAAACTCCTCCCCAGAGTAATCCTCTTGCAAAAAAACTTCAGCAGAGTAACCCCCTGGCAGAAAACCTCACCAGAATGATACCCTTCCAAGACTCTTGCCTGAGTAATCCCCTTGCACAAAACTTACCAGAGTAATCCCTGTGTGAAAACTCCTCCCCAGAGTAATCCTCTTGCAAAAAAGACTTCAGCAGAGTAACCCCCTGGCAGAAAACCTCACCAGAATGATACCCTTCCAAGACTCTTCGCCTGAGTAATCCCCTTGCACAAAACTTACCAGAGTAATCCCTGTGTGAAAACTCCTCCCCAGAGTAATCCTCTTGCAAAAAAGACTTCAGCAGAGTAACCCCCTGGCAGAAAACCTCACCAGAATGATACCCTTCCAAGACTCTTCGCCTGAGTAATCCCCTTGCACAAAACTTACCAGAGTAATCCCTGTGTGAAAACTCCTCCCCAGAGTAATCCTCTTGCAAAAAAGACTTCAGCAGAGTAACCCCCTGGCAGAAAACCTCACCAGAATGATACCCTTCCAAGACTCTTCGCCTGAGTAATCCCCTTGCACAAAACTTACCAGAGTAATCCCTGTGTGAAAACTCCTCCCCAGAGTAATCCTCTTGCAAAAAAGCCTTCAGCAGAGTAACCCCCTGGCAGAAAACCTCACCAGAATGATACCCTTCCAAGACTCTTCGCCTGAGTAATCCCCTTGCACAAAACTTACCAGAGTAATCCCTGTGTGAAAACTCCTCCCCAGAGTAATCCTCTTGCAAAAAAGACTTCAGCAGAGTAACCCCCTGGCAGAAAACCTCACCAGAATGATACCCTTCCAAGACTCTTCGCCTGAGTAATCCCCTTGCACAAAACTTACCAGAGTAATCCCTGTGTGAAAACTCCTCCCCAGAGTAATCCTCTTGCAAAAAAGACTTCAGCAGAGTAGCCCCCTGGCAGAAAACCTCACCAGAATGATACCCTTCCAAGACTCTTCGCCTGAGTAATCCCCTTGCACAAAACTTACCAGAGTAATCCCTGTGTGAAAACTCCTCCCCAGAGTAATCCTCTTGCAAAAAAGACTTCAGCAGAGTAACCCCCTGGCAGAAAACCTCACCAGAATGATACCCTTCCAAGACTCTTCGCCTGAGTAATCCCTTGCACAAAACTTACCAGAGTAATCCCTGTGTGAAAACTCCTCCCCAGAGTAATCCTCTTGCAAAAAAGACTTCAGCAGAGTAACCCCCTGGCAGAAAACCTCACCAGAATGATACCCTTCCAAGACTCTTCGCCTGAGTAATCCCCTTGCACAAAACTTACCAGAGTAATCCCTGTGTGAAAACTCCTCCCCAGAGTAATCCTCTTGCAAAAAAGACTTCAGCAGAGTAACCCCCTGGCAGAAAACCTCACCAGAATGATACCCTTCCAAGACTCTTCGCCTGAGTAATCCCCTTGCACAAAACTTACCAGAGTAATCCCTGTGTGAAAACTCCTCCCCAGAGTAATCCTCTTGCAAAAAAGACTTCAGCAGAGTAACCCCCTGGCAGAAAACCTCACCAGAATGATACCCTTCCAAGACTCTTCGCCTGAGTAATCCCCTTGCACAAAACTTACCAGAGTAATCCCTGTGTGAAAACTCCTCCCCAGAGTAATCCTCTTGCAAAAAAGACTTCAGCAGAGTAACCCCCTGGCAGAAAACCTCACCAGAATGATACCCTTCCAAGACTCTTCGCCTGAGTAATCCCCTTGCACAAAACTTACCAGAGTAATCCCTGTGTGAAAACTCCTCCCCAGAGTAATCCTCTTGCAAAAAAGACTTCAGCAGAGTAACCCCCTGGCAGAAAACCTCACCAGAATGATACCCTTCCAAGACTCTTCGCCTGAGTAATCCCCTTGCACAAAACTTACCAGAGTAATCCCTGTGTGAAAACTCCTCCCCAGAGTAATCCTCTTGCAAAAAAGACTTCAGCAGAGTAACCCCCTGGCAGAAAACCTCACCAGAATGATACCCTTCCAAGACTCTTCGCCTGAGTAATCCCCTTGCACAAAACTTACCAGAGTAATCCCTGTGTGAAAACTCCTCCCCAGAGTAATCCTCTTGCAAAAAAGACTTCAGCAGAGTACCCCCTGGCAGAAAACCTCACCAGAATGATACCCTTCCAAGACTCTTCGCCTGAGTAATCCCCTTGCACAAAACTTACCAGAGTAATCCCTGTGTGAAAACTCCTCCCCAGAGTAATCTCTTGCAAAAAAGACTTCAGCAGAGTAACCCCCTGGCAGAAAACCTCACCAGAATGATACCCTTCCAAGACTCTTCGCCTGAGTAATCCCCTTGCACAAAACTTACCAGAGTAATCCCTGTGTGAAAACTCCTCCCCAGAGTAATCCTCTTGCAAAAAAGACTTCAGCAGAGTAACCCCCTGGCAGAAAACCTCACCAGAATGATACCCTTCCAAGACTCTTCGCCTGAGTAATCCCCTTGCACAAAACTTACCAGAGTAATCCCTGTGTGAAAACTCCTCCCCAGAGTAATCCTCTTGCAAAAAAGACTTCAGCAGAGTAACCCCCTGGCAGAAAACCTCACCAGAATGATACCCTTCCAAGACTCTTCGCCTGAGTAATCCCCTTGCACAAAACTTACCAGAGTAATCCCTGTGTGAAAACTCCTCCCCAGAGTAATCCTCTTGCAAAAAAGACTTCAGCAGAGTAACCCCCTGGCAGAAAACCTCACCAGAATGATACCCTTCCAAGACTCTTCGCCTGAGTAATCCCCTTGCACAAAACTTACCAGAGTAATCCCTGTGTGAAAACTCCTCCCCAGAGTAATCCTCTTGCAAAAAAGACTTCAGCAGAGTAACCCCCTGGCAGAAAACCTCACCAGAATGATACCCTTCCAAGACTCTTCGCCTGAGTAATCCCCTTGCACAAAACTTACCAGAGTAATCCCTGTGTGAAAACTCCTCCCCAGAGTAATCCTCTTGCAAAAAAGACTTCAGCAGAGTAACCCCCTGGCAGAAAACCTCACCAGAATGATACCCTTCCAAGACTCTTCGCCTGAGTAATCCCCTTGCACAAAACTTACCAGAGTAATCCCTGTGTGAAAACTCCTCCCCAGAGTAATCCTCTTGCAAAAAAGACTTCAGCAGAGTAACCCCCTGGCAGAAAACCTCACCAGAATGATACCCTTCCAAGACTTTGCCTGAGTAATCCCCTTGCACAAAACTTACCAGAGTAATCCCTGTGTGAAAACTCCTCCCCAGAGTAATCCTCTTGCAAAAAAGACTTCAGCAGAGTAACCCCCTGGCAGAAAACCTCACCAGAATGATACCCTTCCAAGACTCTTCGCCTGAGTAATCCCCTTGCACAAAACTTACCAGAGTAATCCCTGTGTGAAAACTCCTCCCCAGAGTAATCCTCTTGCAAAAAAGACTTCAGCAGAGTAACCCCCTGGCAGAAAACCTCACCAGAATGATACCCTTCCAAGACTCTTCGCCTGAGTAATCCCCTTGCACAAAACTTACCAGAGTAATCCCTGTGTGAAAACTCCTCCCCAGAGTAATCCTCTTGCAAAAAAGACTTCAGCAGAGTACCCCCTGGCAGAAAACCTCACCAGAATGATACCCTTCCAAGACTCTTCGCCTGAGTAATCCCCTTGCACAAAACTTACCAGAGTAATCCCTGTGTGAAAACTCCTCCCCAGAGTAATCCTCTTGCAAAAAAGCTTCAGCAGAGTAACCCCCTGGCAGAAAACCTCACCAGAATGATACCCTTCCAAGACTCTTCGCCTGAGTAATCCCCTTGCACAAAACTTACCAGAGTAATCCCTGTGTGAAAACTCCTCCCCAGAGTAATCCTCTTGCAAAAAAGCCTTCAGCAGAGTAACCCCCTGGCAGAAAACCTCACCAGAATGATACCCTTCCAAGACTCTTCGCCTGAGTAATCCCCTTGCACAAAACTTACCAGAGTAATCCCTGTGTGAAAACTCCTCCCCAGAGTAATCCTCTTGCAAAAAAGACTTCAGCAGAGTAGCCCCCTGGCAGAAAACCTCACCAGAATGATACCCTTCCAAGACTCTTCGCCTGAGTAATCCCCTTGCACAAAACTTACCAGAGTAATCCCTGTGTGAAAACTCCTCCCCAGAGTAATCCTCTTGCAAAAAAGACTTCAGCAGAGTAGCCCCCTGGCAGAAAACCTCACCAGAATGATACCCTTCCAAGACTCTTGCCTGAGTAATCCCTTGCACAAAACTTACCAGAGTAATCCCTGTGTGAAAACTCCTCCCCAGAGTAATCCTCTTGCAAAAAAGACTTCAGCAGAGTAGCCCCTGGCAGAAAACCTCACCAGAATGATACCCTTCCAAGACTCTTCGCCTGAGTAATCCCCTTGCACAAAACTTACCAGAGTAATCCCTGTGTGAAAACTCCTCCCCAGAGTAATCCTCTTGCAAAAAAGACTTCAGCAGAGTAACCCCCTGGCAGAAAACCTGCACCAGAATGATACCCTTCCAAGACTCTTCGCCTGAGTAATCCCCTTGCACAAAACTTACCAGAGTAATCCCTGTGTGAAAACTCCTCCCCAGAGTAATCCTCTTGCAAAAAAGACTTCAGCAGAGTAACCCCCTGGCAGAAAACCACACAGAATGATACCCTTCCAAGACACTTTGCCTGAGTAATCCCCTTGCACAAAACTTACCAGAGTAATCCCTGTGTGAAAACTCCTCCCCAGAGTAATCCTCTTGCAAAAAAGACTTCAGCAGAGAACCCCCTGGCAGAAAACCTCACCAGAATGATACCCTTCCAAGACTCTTCGCCTGAGTAATCCCCTTGCACAAAATTTACCAGAGTAATCCCTGTGTGAAAACTCCTCCCCAGAGTAATCCTCTTGCAAAAAAGACTTCAGCAGAGTAACCCCCTGGCAGAAAACCTCACCAGAATGATACCCTTCCAAGACTTTGCCTGAGTAATCCCCTTGCACAAAACTTACCAGAGTAATCCCTGTGTGAAAACTCCTCCCCAGAGTAATCCTCTTGCAAAAAAGACTTCAGCAGAGTAACCCCCTGGCAGAAAACCTCACCAGAATGATACCCTTCCAAGACTCTTCGCCTGAGTAATCCCCTTGCACAAAACTTACCAGAGTAATCCCTGTGTGAAAACTCTCCCCAGAGTAATCCTCTTGCAAAAAAGACTTCAGCAGAGTAACCCCCTGGCAGAAAACCTCACCAGAATGATACCCTTCCAAGACTCTTCGCCTGAGTAATCCCCTTGCACAAAACTTACCAGAGTAATCCCTGTGTGAAAACTCCTCCCCAGAGTAATCTCTTGCAAAAAAGACTTCAGCAGAGTAACCCCCTGGCAGAAAACCCACCAGAATGATACCCTTCCAAGACTCTTCGCCTGAGTAATCCCCTTGCACAAAACTTACCAGAGTAATCCCTGTGTGAAAACTCCTCCCCAGAGTAATCCTCTTGCAAAAAAGACTTCAGCAGAGAACCCCCTGGCAGAAAACCTCACCAGAATGATACCCTTCCAAGACTCTTCGCCTGAGTAATCCCCTTGCACAAAACTTACCAGAGTAATCCCTGTGTGAAAACTCCTCCCCAGAGTAATCCTCTTGCAAAAAAGACTTCAGCAGAGTAACCCCCTGGCAGAAAACCTCACCAGAATGATACCCTTCCAAGACTCTTGCCTGAGTAATCCCCTTGCAAAAACTTACCAGAGTAATCCCTGTGTGAAAACTCCTCCCCAGAGTAATCCTCTTGCAAAAAAGACTTCAGCAGAGTAACCCCCTGGCAGAAAACCTCACCAGAATGATACCCTTCCAAGACTCTTCGCCTGAGTAATCCCCTTGCACAAAACTTACCAGAGTAATCCCTGTGTGAAAACTCCTCCCCAGAGTAATCCTCTTGCAAAAAAGACTTCAGCAGAGTAACCCCCTGGCAGAAAACCTCACCAGAATGATACCCTTCCAAGACTCTTCGCCTGAGTAATCCCCTTGCACAAAACTTACCAGAGTAATCCCTGTGTGAAAACTCCTCCCCAGAGTAATCCTCTTGCAAAAAAACTTCAGCAGAGTACCCCCTGGCAGAAAACCTCACCAGAATGATACCCTTCCAAGACTCTTCGCCTGAGTAATCCCCTTGCACAAAACTTACCAGAGTAATCCCTGTGTGAAAACTCCTCCCCAGAGTAATCCTCTTGCAAAAAAGACTTCAGCAGAGTAACCCCCTGGCAGAAAACCTCACCAGAATGATACCCTTCCAAGACTCTTCGCCTGAGTAATCCCCTTGCACAAAACTTACCAGAGTAATCCCTGTGTGAAAACTCCTCCCCAGAGTAATCCTCTTGCAAAAAAGACTTCAGCAGAGTAACCCCCTGGCAGAAAACCTCACCAGAATGATACCCTTCCAAGACTCTCTTCCCTTGCCTTACCAGAGTAATCCCTGTGTGAAAACTCCTCCCCAGAGTAATCCTCTTGCAAAAAAGACTTCAGCAGAGTAGCCCCTGGCAGAAAACCTCACCAGAATGATACCCTTCCAAGACTCTTCGCCTGAGTAATCCCCTTGCACAAAACTTACCAGAGTAATCCCTGTGTGAAAACTCCTCCCCAGAGTAATCCTCTTGCAAAAAAGACTTCAGCAGAGTAACCCCCTGGCAGAAAACCTCACCAGAATGATACCCTTCCAAGACTCTTCGCCTGAGTAATCCCCTTGCACAAAACTTACCAGAGTAATCCCTGTGTGAAAACTCCTCCCCAGAGTAATCCTCTTGCAAAAAAGACTTCAGCAGAGTAACCCCTGGCAGAAAACCTCACCAGAATGATACCCTTCCAAGACTCTTCGCCTGAGTAATCCCCTTGCACAAAACTTACCAGAGTAATCCCTGTGTGAAAACTCCTCCCCAGAGTAATCCTCTTGCAAAAAAGACTTCAGCAGAGTAACCCCCTGGCAGAAAACCTCACCAGAATGATACCCTTCCAAGACTCTTCGCCTGAGTAATCCCCTTGCACAAAACTTACCAGAGTAATCCCTGTGTGAAAACTCCTCCCCAGAGTAATCCTCTTGCAAAAAAGACTTCAGCAGAGTAACCCCCTGGCAGAAAACCTCACCAGAATGATACCCTTCCAAGACTCTTCGCCTGAGTAATCCCCTTGCACAAAACTTACCAGAGTAATCCCTGTGTGAAAACTCCTCCCCAGAGTAATCCTCTTGCAAAAAAGACTTCAGCAGAGTAACCCCCTGGCAGAAAACCTCACCAGAATGATACCCTTCCAAGACTCTTCGCCTGAGTAATCCCCTTGCACAAAACTTACCAGAGTAATCCCTGTGTGAAAACTCCTCCCCAGAGTAATCCTCTTGCAAAAAAGACTTCAGCAGAGTAACCCCCTGGCAGAAAACCTCACCAGAATGATACCCTTCCAAGACTCTTCGCCTGAGTAATCCCCTTGCACAAAACTTACCAGAGTAATCCCTGTGTGAAAACTCCTCCCCAGAGTAATCCTCTTGCAAAAAAGACTTCAGCAGAGTAACCCCTGGCAGAAAACCTCACCAGAATGATACCCTTCCAAGACTCTTGCCTGAGTAATCCCCTTGCACAAAACTTACCAGAGTAATCCCTGTGTGAAAACTCCTCCCCAGAGTAATCCTCTTGCAAAAAAGACTTCAGCAGAGTAACCCCCTGGCAGAAAACCTCACCAGAATGATACCCTTCCAAGACTCTTCGCCTGAGTAATCCCCTTGCACAAAACTTACCAGAGTAATCCCTGTGTGAAAACTCCTCCCCAGAGTAATCCTCTTGCAAAAAAGACTTCAGCAGAGTAACCCCCTGGCAGAAAACCTCACCAGAATGATACCCTTCCAAGACTCTTCGCCTGAGTAATCCCCTTGCACAAAACTTACCAGAGTAATCCCTGTGTGAAAACTCCTCCCCAGAGTAATCCTCTTGCAAAAAAGACTTCAGCAGAGTAGCCCCTGGCAGAAAACCTCACCAGAATGATACCCTTCCAAGACTCTTCGCCTGAGTAATCCCCTTGCACAAAACTTACCAGAGTAATCCCTGTGTGAAAACTCCTCCCCAGAGTAATCCTCTTGCAAAAAAGACTTCAGCAGAGTAACCCCCTGGCAGAAAACCTCACCAGAATGATACCCTTCCAAGACTCTTCGCCTGAGTAATCCCCTTGCACAAAACTTACCAGAGTAATCCCTGTGTGAAAACTCCTCCCCAGAGTAATCCTCTTGCAAAAAAGACTTCAGCAGAGTAACCCCCTGGCAGAAAACCTCACCAGAATGATACCCTTCCAAGACTCTTGCCTGAGTAATCCCCTTGCACAAAACTTACCAGAGTAATCCCTGTGTGAAAACTCCTCCCCAGAGTAATCCTCTTGCAAAAAAGACTTCAGCAGAGTAACCCCTGGCAGAAAACCTCACCAGAATGATACCCTTCCAAGACTTTCGCCTGAGTAATCCCTTGCACAAAACTTACCAGAGTAATCCCTGTGTGAAAACTCCTCCCCAGAGTAATCCTCTTGCAAAAAAGACTTCAGCAGAGTAACCCCCTGGCAGAAAACCTCACCAGAATGATACCCTTCCAAGACTCTTCGCCTGAGTAATCCCCTTGCACAAATCTTACCAGAGTAATCCCTGTGTGAAAACTCCTCCCCAGAGTAATCCTCTTGAAAAAAGACTTCAGCAGAGTAACCTGGCAGAAAACCTCACCAGAATGATACCCTTCCAAGACTCTTCGCCTGAGTAATCCCCTTGCACAAAACTTACCAGAGTAATCCCTGTGTGAAAACTCCTCCCCAGAGTAATCCTCTTGCAAAAAAGACTTCAGCAGAGTAACCCCCTGGCAGAAAACCTCACCAGAATGATACCCTTCCAAGACTCTTCGCCTGAGTAATCCCCTTGCACAAAACTTACCAGAGTAATCCCTGTGTGAAAACTCCTCCCCAGAGTAATCCTCTTGCAAAAAAGACTTCAGCAGAGTAACCCCCTGGCAGAAAACCGCACCAGAATGATACCCTTCCAAGCTCTTCGCCTGAGTAATCCCCTTGCACAAAACTTACCAGAGTAATCCCTGTGTGAAAACTCCTCCCCAGAGTAATCCTCTTGCAAAAAAGCCTTCAGCAGAGTAACCCCCTGGCAGAAAACCTCACCAGAATGATACCCTTCCAAGACTCTTCTGCCTGAGTAATCCCCTTGCACAAAACTTACCAGAGTAATCCCTGTGTGAAAACTCCTCCCCAGAGTAATCCTCTTGCAAAAAAGACTTCAGCAGAGTACCCCCTGGCAGAAAACCTCACCAGAATGATACCCTTCCAAGACTCTTCGCCTGAGTAATCCCCTTGCACAAATCTTACCAGAGTAATCCCTGTGTGAAAACTCCTCCCCAGAGTAATCCTCTTGCAAAAAAGACTTCAGCAGAGTAGCCCCCTGGCAGAAAACCTCACCAGAATGATACCCTTCCAAGACTCTTGCCTGAGTAATCCCCTTGCACAAAACTTACCAGAGTAATCCCTGTGTGAAAACTCCTCCCCAGAGTAATCCTCTTGCAAAAAAGACTTCAGCAGAGTAGCCCCTGGCAGAAAACCTCACCAGAATGATACCCTTCCAAGACTCTTCGCCTGAGTAATCCCCTTGCACAAAACTTACCAGAGTAATCCCTGTGTGAAAACTCCTCCCCAGAGTAATCCTCTTGCAAAAAAGACTTCAGCAGAGTAACCCCCTGGCAGAAAACCTGCACCAGAATGATACCCTTCCAAGACTCTTCGCCTGAGTAATCCCCTTGCACAAAACTTACCAGAGTAATCCCTGTGTGAAAACTCCTCCCCAGAGTAATCCTCTTGCAAAAAAGACTTCAGCAGAGTAACCCCCTGGCAGAAAACCTCACCAGAATGATACCCTTCCAAGACTCTTGCCTGAGTAATCCCCTTGCACAAAACTTACCAGAGTAATCCCTGTGTGAAAACTCCTCCCCAGAGTAATCCTCTTGCAAAAAAGACTTCAGCAGAGAACCCCCTGGCAGAAAACCTCACCAGAATGATACCCTTCCAAGACTCTTCGCCTGAGTAATCCCCTTGCAAAAACTTACCAGAGTAATCCCTGTGTGAAAACTCCTCCCCAGAGTAATCCTCTTGCAAAAAAGACTTCAGCAGAGTAACCCCTGGCAGAAAACCTCACCAGAATGATACCCTTCCAAACTTTGCCTGAGTAATCCCCTTGCAAAAACTTACCAGAGTAATCCCTGTGTGAAAACTCCTCCCCAGAGTAATCCTCTTGCAAAAAAGACTTCAGCAGAGTAACCCCCTGGCAGAAAACCTCACCAGAATGATACCCTTCCAAGACTCTTCGCCTGAGTAATCCCCTTGCACAAAACTTACCAGAGTAATCCCTGTGTGAAAACTCTTCCCCAGAGTAATCCTCTTGCAAAAAAGACTTCAGCAGAGTAACCCCCTGGCAGAAAACTGCACCAGAATGATACCCTTCCAAGACTTTCGCCTGAGTAATCCCCTTGCACAAAACTTACCAGAGTAATCCCTGTGTGAAAACTCCTCCCGAGAGAAATCATCTTGCAAAAAAGACTTCAGCAGAGTAACCCCCTGGCAGAAAACCACACATAAATGATACCCTTCCAAGACACTTCGCCTGAGTAATCCCCTTGCACAAAACTTACCAGAGTAATCCCTGTGGAAAACTCCTCCCCAGAGTAATCCTCTTGCAAAAAAGACTTCAGCAGAGGAACCCCCTGGAAGAAAACCTCACCAGAATGATACCCTTCCAAGACTCTTCGCCTGAGTAATCCCCTTGCACAAAATTTACCAGAGTAATCCCTGTGTGAAAACTCCTCCCCAGAGTAATCCTCTTGCAAAAAAGACTTCAGCAGAGTAACCCCCTGGCAGAAAACCTGCACCAGAATGATACCCTTCCAAAACCCTTTGCCTGAGTAATCCCCTTGCAAAAAACTTACCAGAGTAATCCCTGTGTGAAAACTCCTCCCCAAAGTAATCCTCTTGCAAAAAAGACTTCAGCAGAGTAACCCCCTGGCAGAAAACCTCACCTGAATGATACCCCTCCAAGACTCTTCGCCTGAGTAATCCCCTTCCACAAAACTTACCAGAGTAATCCCTGTGTGAAAACTCCTCCCCAGAGTAATCCTCTTGCAAAAAAGACTTCAGCAGAGTCCCCTGGCAGAAAACCTCACCAGAATGATACCCTTCCAAGACTCTTCCCTGAGTAATCCCCTTGCACAAAACTTACCAGAGTAATCCCTGTGTGAAAACTCCTCCCCAGAGTAATCTCTTGCAAAAAAACTTCAGCAGAGTAGCCCCTGGCAGAAAACCTCACCAGAATGATACCCTTCCAAGACTCTTCGCCTGAGTAATCCCCTTGCACAAAACTTACCAGAGTAATCCCTGTGTGAAAACTCCTCCCCAGAGTAATCCTCTTGCAAAAAAGACTTCAGCAGAGTAACCCCCTGGCAGAAAACCGCACCAGAATGATACCCTTCCAAGACTCTTGCCTGAGTAATCCCTTTGTACAAAACTTACCAGAGTAATCCCTGTGTGAAAACTCCTCCCCAGAGTAATCCTCTTGCAAAAAAGACTTCAGCAGAGTAACCCCCTGGCAGAAAACCTCACCAGAATGATACCCTTCCAAGACTCTTCGCCTGAGTAATCCCTGTGTGAAAACTCCTCCCCAGAGTAATCCTCTTAAAAAAAAGACTTCAGCAGAGTAGCCCCTGGCAGAAAACCTCACCAGAATGATACCTTCCAAGACTCTTCGCCTGAGTAATCCCCTTGCACAAAACTTACCAGAGTAATCCCTGTGTGAAAACTCCTCCCCAGAGTAATCCTCTTGCAAAAAAGACTTCAGCAGAGTAACCCCCTGGCAGAAAACCTCACCAGAATGATACCCTTCCAAGACTCTTCGCCTGAGTAATCCCCTTGCACAAAACTTACCAGAGTAATCCCTGTGTGAAAACTCCTCCCCAGAGTAATCCTCTTGCAAAAAAGACTTCAGCAGAGTAACCCCTGGCAGAAAACCTCACCAGAATGATACCCTTCCAAGACTCTTCGCCTGAGTAATCCCCTTGCACAAAACTTACCAGAGTAATCCTTGTGTGAAAACTCCTCCCCAGAGTAATCCTCTTGCAAAAAAGACTTCAGCAGAGTAGCCCCTGGCAGAAAACCTCACCAGAATAATACCCTTCCAAGACTCTTCGCCTAGTAATCCCCTTGCACAAAACTTACCAGAGTAATCCCTGTGTGAAAACTCCTCCCCAGAGTAATCCTCTTGCAAAAAAGACTTCAGCAGAGTAACCCCCTGGCAGAAAACCTCACCAGAATAATACCCTTCCAAGACTCTTCGCCTGAGTAATCCCCTTGCACAAAACTTACCAGAGTAATCCCTGTGTGAAAACTCCTCCCCAGAGTAATCCTCTTGCAAAAAAGACTTCAGCAGAGTAACCCCCTGGCAGAAAACCTCACCAGAATGATACCCTTCCAAGACTCTTCGCCTGAGTAATCCCCTTGCACAAAACTTACCAGAGTAATCCCTGTGTGAAAACTCCTCCCCAGAGTAATCCTCTTGCAAAAAAGACTTCAGCAGAGTAACCCCCTGGCAGAAAACCTCACCAGAATGATACCCTTCCAAGACTTTCCCTGAGTAATCCCCTTGCACAAAATTTACCAGAGTAATCCCTGTGTGAAAACTCCTCCCCAGAGTAATCCTCTTGCAAAAAAGACTTCAGCAGAGTAACCCCTGGCAGAAAACCGCACCAGAATGATACCCTTCCAAGACCCTTTGCCTGAGTAATCCCCTTGCACAAAACTTACCAGAGTAATCCCTGTGTGAAAACTCCTCCCCAGAGTAATCCTCTTGCAAAAAAGCCTTCAGCAGAGTAACCCCCTGGCAGAAAACCTCACCAGAATGATACCCTTCCAAGACTCTTCGCCTGAGTAATCCCCTTGCACAAAACTTACCAGAGTAATCCCTGTGTGAAAACTCCTCCCCAGAGTAATCCTCTTGCAAAAAAGACTTCAGCAGAGTAGCCCCCTGGCAGAAAACCTCACCAGAATGATACCCTTCCAAGACTCTTCGCCTGAGTAATCCCCTTGCACAAAACTTACCAGAGTAATCCCTGTGTGAAAACTCCTCCCCAGAGTAATCCTCTTGCAAAAAAGACTTCAGCAGAGTACCCCCTGGCAGAAAACCTCACCAGAATGATACCCTTCCAAGACTCTTCGCCTGAGTAATCCCCTTGCACAAAACTTACCAGAGTAATCCCTGTGTGAAAACTCCTCCCCAGAGTAATCCTCTTGCAAAAAAGACTTCAGCAGAGTAACCCCCTGGCAGAAAACCTCACCAGAATGATACCCTTCCAAGACTCTTCGCCTGAGTAATCCCCTTGCACAAAACTTACCAGAGTAATCCCTGTGTGAAAACTCCTCCCCAGAGTAATCCTCTTGCAAAAAAGACTTCAGCAGAGTAACCCCCTGGCAGAAAACCGCACCAGAATGATACCCTTCCAAGACTCTTCGCCTGAGTAATCCCCTTGCACAAAACTTACCAGAGTAATCCCTGTGTGAAAACTCCTCCCCAGAGTAATCCTCTTGCAAAAAAGCCTTCAGCAGAGTAACCCCCTGGCAGAAAACCTCACCAGAATGATACCCTTCCAAGACTCTTCGCCTGAGTAATCCCCTTGCACAAAACTTACCTGAGTAATCCCTGTGTGAAAACTCCTCCCCAGAGTAATCCTCTTGCAAAAAAGACTTCAGCAGAGTAACCCCCTGGCAGAAAACCTCACCAGAATGATACCCTTCCAAGACTCTTCGCCTGAGTAATCCCCTTGCACAAATCTTACCAGAGTAATCCCTGTGTGAAAACTCCTCCCCAGAGTAATCCTCTTGCAAAAAAAGACTTCAGCAGAGTAGCCCCTGGCAAAAAACCTCACCAGAATGATACCCTTCCAAGACTCTTCGCCTGAGTAATCCCCTTGCACAAAACTTACCAGAGTAATCCCTGTGTGAAAACTCCTCCCCAGAGTAATCCTCTTGCAAAAAAGACTTCAGCAGAGTAGCCCCCTGGCAGAAAACCTCACCAGAATGATACCCTTCCAAGACTCTTCGCCTGAGTAATCCCCTTGCACAAAACTTACCAGAGTAATCCCTGTGTGAAAACTCCTCCCCAGAGTAATCCTCTTGCAAAAAAGACTTCAGCAGAGTAACCCCCTGGCAGAAAACCTCACCAGAATGATACCCTTCCAAGACTCTTCGCCTGAGTAATCCCCTTGCACAAAACTTACCAGAGTAATCCCTGTGTGAAAACTCCTCCCCAGAGTAATCCTCTTGCAAAAAAGACTTCAGCAGAGTAACCCCCTGGCAGAAAACCTCACCAGAATGATACCCTTCCAAGACTCTTCGCCTGAGTAATCCCCTTGCACAAAACTTACCAGAGTAATCCCTGTGTGAAAACTCCTCCCCAGAGTAATCCTCTTGCAAAAAAGACTTCAGCAGAGTAACCCCCTGGCAGAAAACCTCACCAGAATGATACCCTTCCAAGACTCTTCGCCTGAGTAATCCCCTTGCACAAAACTTACCAGAGTAATCCCTGTGTGAAAACTCCTCCCTAGAGTAATCCTCTTGCAAAAAAGACTTCAGCAGAGTAGCCCCCTGGCAGAAAACCTCACCAGAATGATACCCTTCCAAGACTCTTCGCCTGAGTAATCCCCTTGCACAAAACTTACCAGAGTAATCCCTGTGTGAAAACTCCTCCCCAGAGTAATCTCTTGCAAAAAAGACTTCAGCAGAGTAACCCCCTGGCAGAAAACCTCACCAGAATGATACCCTTCCAAGACTCTTCGCCTGAGTAATCCCCTTGCACAAAACTTACCAGAGTAATCCCTGTGTGAAAACTCCTCCCCAGAGTAATCCTCTTGCAAAAAAGACTTCAGCAGAGTAACCCCCTGGCAGAAAACCTCACCAGAATGATACCCTTCCAAGACTCTTCGCCTGAGTAATCCCCTTGCACAAAACTTACCAGAGTAATCCCTGTGTGAAAACTCCTCCCCAGAGTAATCCTCTTGCAAAAAAGACTTCAGCAGAGTAGCCCCTGGCAGAAAACCTCACCAGAATGATACCCTTCCAAGACTCTTCGCCTGAGTAATCCCCTTGCACAAAACTTACCAGAGTAATCCCTGTGTGAAAACTCCTCCCCAGAGTAATCCTCTTGCAAAAAAGACTTCAGCAGAGAACCCCCTGGCAGAAAACCGCACCAGAATGATACCCTTCCAAGACTCTTCGCCTGAGTAATCCCCTTGCACAAAACTTACCAGAGTAATCCCTGTGTGAAAACTCCTCCCCAGAGTAATCCTCTTGCAAAAAAGACTTCAGCAGAGTAACCCCCTGGCAGAAAACCTCACCAGAATGATACCCTTCCAAGACTCTTGCCTGAGTAATCCCCTTGCACAAAACTTACCTGAGTAATCCCTGTGTGAAAACTCCTCCCCAGAGTAATCCTCTTGCAAAAAAGACTTCAGCAGAGTAGCCCCCTGGCAGAAAACCTCACCAGAATGATACCTTCCAAGACTCTTCGCCTGAGTAATCCCCTTGCACAAAACTTACCAGAGTAATCCCTGTGTGAAAACTCTCCCCAGAGTAATCCTCTTGCAAAAAAGACTTCAGCAGAGTAACCCCCTGGCAGAAAACCTCACCAGAATGATACCCTTCCAAGACTCTTCGCCTGAGTAATCCCCTTGCACAAAACTTACCAGAGTAATCCCTGTGTGAAAACTCCTCCCCAGAGTAATCATCTTGCAAAAAAGACTTCAGCAGAGTAACCCCCTGGCAGAAAACCTCACCAGAATGATACCCTTCCAAGACTCTTCGCCTGAGTAATCCCCTTGCACAAAACTTACCAGAGTAATCCCTGTGTGAAAACTCCTCCCCAGAGTAATCCTCTTGCAAAAAAGACTTCAGCAGAGTAACCCCCTGGCAGAAAACCTCACCAGAATGATACCCTTCCAAGACTCTTCGCCTGAGTAATCCCCTTGCACAAAACTTACCAGAGTAATCCCTGTGTGAAAACTCCTCCCCAGAGTAATCCTCTTGCAAAAAAGACTTCAGCAGAGTAACCCCCTGGCAGAAAACCTCACCAGAATGATACCCTTCCAAACCTTCGCCTGAGTAATCCCCTTGCACAAAACTTACCAGAGTAATCCCTGTGTGAAAACTCCTCCCCAGAGTAATCCTCTTGCAAAAAAGACTTCAGCAGAGTAACCCCCTGGCAGAAAACCTCACCAGAATGATACCCTTCCAAGACTCTTCGCCTGAGTAATCCCCTTGCACAAAACTTACCAGAGTAATCCCTGTGTGAAAACTCCTCCCCAGAGTAATCCTCTTGCAAAAAAGACTTCAGCAGAGTAACCCCCTGGCAGAAAACCGCACCAGAATGATACCCTTCCAAGACTTTCCCTGAGTAATCCCCTTGCACAAAACTTACCAGAGTAATCCCTGTGTGAAAACTCCTCCCCAGAGTAATCCTCTTGCAAAAAAGACTTCAGCAGAGTAACCCCTGGCAGAAAACCGCACCAGAATGATACCCTTCCAAGACTTTGCCTGAGTAATCCCCTTGCACAAAACTTACCAGAGTAATCCCTGTGTGAAAACTCCTCCCCAGAGTAATCCTCTTGCAAAAAAGACTTCAGCAGAGTAACCCCCTGGCAGAAAACCTCACCAGAATGATACCCTTCCAAGACTCTTGCCTGAGTAATCCCCTTGCACAAAACTTACCAGAGTAATCCCTGTGTGAAAACTCCTCCCCAGAGTAATCCTCTTGCAAAAAAGACTTCAGCAGAGTAGCCCCTGGCAGAAAACCTCACCAGAATGATACCCTTCCAAGACTCTTCGCCTGAGTAATCCCCTTGCACAAAACTTACCAGAGTAATCCCTGTGTGAAAACTCCTCCCCAGAGTAATCCTCTTGCAAAAAAATTCAGCAGAGTAACCCCCTGGCAGAAAACCTCACCAGAATGATACCCTTCCAAGACTCTTCGCCTGAGTAATCCCCTTGCACAAAACTTACCAGAGTAATCCCTGTGTGAAAACTCCTCCCCAGAGTAATCCTCTTGCAAAAAAGACTTCAGCAGAGTAACCCCCTGGCAGAAAACCTCACCAGAATGATACCCTTCCAAGACTCTTCGCCTGAGTAATCCCCTTGCACAAAACTTACCAGAGTAATCCCTGTGTGAAAACTCCTCCCCAGAGTAATCCTCTTGCAAAAAAGCTTCAGCAGAGTAACCCCCTGGCAGAAAACCTCACCAGAATGATACCCTTCCAAGACTCTTCGCCTGAGTAATCCCCTTGCACAAAACTTACCAGAGTAATCCCTGTGTGAAAACTCCTCCCCAGAGTAATCCTCTTGCAAAAAAGACTTCAGCAGAGTAACCCCCTGGCAGAAAACCTCACCAGAATAATACCCTTCCAAGACTCTTCGCCTAGTAATCCCCTTGCACAAAACTTACCAGAGTAATCCCTGTGTGAAAACTCCTCCCCAGAGTAATCCTCTTGCAAAAAAGACTTCAGCAGAGTAACCCCCTGGCAGAAAACCTCACCAGAATGATACCCTTCCAAGACTCTTCGCCTGAGTAATCCCCTTGCACAAATCTTACCAAAGTAATCCCTGTGTGAAAACTCCTCCCCAGAGTAATCCTCTTGCAAAAAAAGACTTCAGCAGAGTAGCCCCTGGCAGAAAACCTCACCAGAATGATACCCTTCCAAGACTATTCGCCTGAGTAATCCCCTTGCACAAAACTTACCTGAGTAATCCCTGTTGAAAACTCCTCCCCAGAGTAATCCTCTTGCAAAAAAGACTTCAGCAGAGTAAGCCCCCTGGCAGAAAATCCTCACCAGAATGATACCCTTCCAAGAATCTTTGCCTGAGTAATCCCCTTGCACAAAACTTACCAGAGTAATCCCTGTGTGAAAACTCCTCCCCAGAGTAATCCTCTTGCAAAAAAGACTTCAGCAGAGTAAGCCCCCTGGCAGAAAACCTCACCAGAATGATACCCTTCCAAGACTCTTCGCCTGAGTAATCCCCTTGCACAAAACTTACCAGAGTAACCCCTGTGTGAAAACTCCACCCCAGAGTAATCCTTCTTGCAAAAAAGAATTCAGCAGAGTAACCCCCTGGCAGAAAACCGCACCAGAATGATACCCTTCCAAGACTCTTCGCCTGAGTAATCCCCTTGCACAAAACTTACCAGAGTAATCCCTGTGTGAAAACTCCTCCCCAGAGTAATCCTCTTGCAAAAAAGACTTCAGCAGAGTAACCCCCTGGCAGAAAACCGCACCAGAATGTTACCCTTCCAAGACTCTTCCCCTGAGTAATCCCCTTGCACAAAACTTACCAGAGTAATCCCTGTGTGAAAACTCCTCCCCAGAGTAATCCTCTTGCAAAAAAGACTTCAGCAGAGTAGCCCCCTGGCAGAAAACCTCACCAGAATGATACCCTTCCAAGACTCTTCGCATGAGTAATCCCCTTGCACAAAACTTACCAGAGTAATCCCTGTGTGAAAACTCCTCCCCAGAGTAATCCTCTTGCAAAAAAGACTTCAGCAGAGTAACCCCCTGGCAGAAAACCTCACCAGAATGATACCCTTCCAAGACTCTTCGCCTGTAATCCCCTTGCACAAAACTTACCAGAGTAATCCCTGTGTGAAAACTCCTCCCCAGAGTAATCCTCTTGCAAAAAAGACTTCAGCAGAGTAACCCCATGGCAGAAAACCTCACCAGAATGATACCCTTCCAAGACTCTTCGCCTGAGTAATCCCCTTGCACAAAACTTACCAGAGTAATCCCTGTGTGAAAACTCCTCCCCAGAGTAATCCTCTTAAAAAAAAGACTTCAGCAGAGTAGCCCACTGGCAGAAAACCTCAGCAGAATGATACCCTTCCAAGACTCTTCGCCTGAGTAATCCCCTTGCAAAAACTTACCAGAGTAATCCCTGTGTGAAAACTCCTCCCCAGAGTAATCCTCTTGCAAAAATGGCTTCAGCAGAGTACCCCCTGGCAGAAAACCGCACTAGAATGATACCCTTCCAAGACTCTTCGCCTGAGTAATCCCCGTGCACAAAACTTACCAAAGTAATCCCTGTGTGAAAACTCCTCCCCAGAGTAATCCTCTTGCAAAAAAGACTTCAGCAGAGTAACCCCCTGGCAGAAAACCTCACCAGAATGATACCCTTCCAAGACTCTTCGCCTGAGTAATCCCCTTCCACAAAACTTACCTGAGTAATCCCTGTGTGAAAACTCCTCCCCAGAGTAATCCTCTTGCAAAAAAGACTTCAGCAGAGTAGCCCCCTGGCAGAAAACCTCACCAGAATGATACCTTTCCAAGACTCTTCGCCTGAGTAATCCCCTTGCACAAATCTTACCAGAGTAATCCCTGTGTGAAAACTCCTCCCCAGAGTAATCCTCTTGCAAAAAAAGACTTCAGCAGAGTAGCCCCCTGGCAGAAAACCTCACCAGAATGATACCCTTCCAAGACTCTTCGCCTGAGTAATCCCCTTGCACAAAACTTACCAGAGTAATCCCTGTGTGAAAACTCCTCCCCAGAGTAATCCTCTTGCAAAAAAGACTTCAGCAGAGTAACCCCCTGGCAGAAAACCTCACCAGAATGATACCCTTCCAAGACTCTTCGCCTGAGTAATCCCCTTGCACAAAACTTACCAGAGTAATCCCTGTGTGAAAACTCCTCCCCAAGAGTAATCCTCTTGCAAAAAAGACTTCAGCAGAGTAACCCCCTGGCAGAAAACCTGCACCAGAATGATACCCTTCCAAGACTCTTCGCCTGAGTAATCCCCTTGCACAAAACTTACCAGAGTAATCCCTGTGTGAAAACTCCTCCCCAGAGTAATGCTCTTGCAAAAAAGACTTCAGCAGAGTAACCCCCTGGCAGAAAACCTCACCAGAATGATACCCTTCCAAGACACTTTGCCTGAGTAATCCCCTTGCACAAAACTTACCAGAGTAATCCCTGTGAAAACTCCTCCCCAGAGTAATCCTCTTGCAAAAAAGACTTCAGCAGAGTCCCCTGGCAGAAAACCTCACCAGAATGATACCCTTCCAAGACTCTTCGCCTGAGTAATCCCCTTGCACAAAACTTACCAGAGTAATCCCTGTGTGAAAACTCCTCCCCAGAGTAATCCTCTTGCAAAAAAACTTCAGCAGAGTAGCCCCCTGGCAGAAAACCTCACCAGAATGATACCCTTCCAAGACTCTTCGCCTGAGTAATCCCCTTGCACAAAACTTACCAGAGTAATCCCTGTGTGAAAACTCCTCCCCAGAGTAATCCTCTTGCAAAAAAGACTTCAGCAGAGTAACCCCTGGCAGAAAACCGCACCAGAATGATACCCTTCCAAGACTCTTCCCTGAGTAATCCCCTTGCACAAAACTTACCAGAGTAATCCCTGTGTGAAAACTCCTCCCCAGAGTAATCCTCTTGCAAAAAAGACTTCAGCAGAGTAACCCCCTGGCAGAAAACCTCACCAGAATGATACCCTTCCAAGACTCTTCGCCTGAGTAATCCCCTTGCACAAAACTTACCTGAGTAATCCCTGTGTGAAAACTCCTCCCCAGAGTAATCCTCTTGCAAAAAAGAATTCAGCAGAGTAGCCCCTGGCAGAAAACCTCACCAGAATGATACCCTTCCAAGACTCTTCCCTGAGTAATCCCCTTGCACAAAACTTACCAGAGTAATCCCTGTGTGAAAACTCCTCCCCAGAGTAATCCTCTTGCAAAAAAGACTTCAGCAGAGTAACCCCCTGGCAGAAAACCTCACCAGAATGATACCCTTCCAAGACTCTTCGCCTGAGTAATCCCCTTGCACAAACTTACCAGAGTAATCCCTGTGTGAAAACTCCTCCCCAGAGTAATCCTCTTGCAAAAAAAGACTTCAGCAGAGTAACCCCTGGCAGAAAACCTCACCAGAATGATACCCTTCCAAGACTCTTCGCCTGAGTAATCCCCTTGCACAAAACTTACCAGAGTAATCCCTGTGTGAAAACTCCTCCCCAGAGTAATCCTCTTGCAAAAAAGACTTCAGCAGAGTAACCCCCTGGCAGAAAACCTCACCAGAATGATACCCTTCCAAGACTCTCGCCTGAGTAATCCCCTTGCACAAAACTTACCAGAGTAATCCCTGTGTGAAAACTCCTCCCCAGAGTAATCCTCTTGCAAAAAAGACTTCAGCAGAGTAACCCCCTGGCAGAAAACCTCACCAGAATAATACCCTTCCAAGACTCTTCGCCTGAGTAATCCCCTTGCACAAAACTTACCAGAGTAATCCCTGTGTGAAAACTCCTCCCCAGAGTAATCCTCTTGCAAAAAAGACTTCAGCAGAGTAACCCCCTGGCAGAAAACCTCACCAGAATAATACCCTTCCAAGACTCTTCGCCTGAGTAATCCCCTTGCACAAAACTTACCAGAGTAATCCCTGTGTGAAAACTCCTCCCCAGAGTAATCCTCTTGCAAAAAAGACTTCAGCAGAGTAACCCCCTGGCAGAAAACCTCACCAGAATGATACCCTTCCAAGACTCTTCGCCTGAGTAATCCCCTTGCACAAAACTTACCAGAGTAATCCCTGTGTGAAAACTCCTCCCCAGAGTAATCCTCTTGCAAAAAAGACTTCAGCAGAGTAACCCCTGGCAGAAAACCTCACCAGAATGATACCCTTCCAATACTCTTCGCCTGAGTAATCCCCTTGCACAAAACTTACCAGAGTAATCCCTGTGTGAAAACTCCTCCCCAGAGTAATCCTCTTGCAAAAAAGACTTCAGCAGAGTAACCCCCTGGCAGAAAACCTGCACCAGAATGATACCCTTCCAAGACTTTCGCCTGAGTAATCCCCTTGCACAAAACTTACCAGAGTAATCCCTGTGTGAAAACTCCTCCCAGAGTAATCCTCTTGCAAAAAAGACTTCAGCAGAGTAACCCCTGGCAGAAAACCGCACCAGAATGATACCCTTCCAAGACTCTTCGCCTGAGTAATCCCCTTGCACAAAACTTACCAGAGTAATCCCTGTGTGAAAACTCCTCCCCAGAGTAATCCTCTTGCAAAAAAGACTTCAGCAGAGTAACCCCCTGGCAGAAAACCTCGCCAGAATGATACCCTTCCAAGACTCTTAGCCTGAGTAATCCCCTTGCACAAAACTTACCAGAGTAATCCCTGTGTGAAAACTCCTCCCCAGAGTAATCCTCTTGCAAAAAAGACTTCAGCAGAGTAGCCCCCTGGCAGAAAACCTCACCAGAATGATACCCTTCCAAGACTCTTCACCTGAGTAATCCCCTTGCACAAAACTTACCAGAGTAATCCCTGTGTGAAAACTCCTCCCCAGAGTAATCCTCTTGCAAAAAAAGACTTCAGCAGAGTAACCCCCTGGCAGAAAACCTCACCAGAATGATACCCTTCCAAGACTCTTCGCCTTAGTAATCCCCTTGCACAAAACTTACCAGAGTAATCCCTGTGTGAAAACTCCTCCCCAGAGTAATCCTCTTGCAAAAAAGACTTCAGCAGAGTAACCCCCTGGCAGAAAACCTCACCAGAATGATACCCTTCCAAGACTCTTCGCCTGAGTAATCCCCTTGCACAAAACTTACCAGAGTAATCCCTGTGTGAAAACTCCTCCCAGAGTAATCCTCTTGCAAAAAAGACTTCAGCAGAGTAACCCCCTGGCAGAAAACCTCACCAGAATGATACCCTTCCAAGACTCTTCGCCTGAGTAATCCCCTTGCACAAACTTACCAGAGTAATCCCTGTGTGAAAACTCCTCCCCAGAGTAATCCTCTTGCAAAAAGACTTCAGCAGAGTAACCCCCTGGCAGAAAACCTCACCAGAATGATACCCTTCCAAGACTCTTCGCCTGAGTAATCCCCTTGCACAAAACTTACCGGAGTAATCCCTGTGTGAAAACTCCTCCCCAGAATAATCCTCTTGCAAAAAAGACTTCAGCAGAGTAACCCCCTGGCAGAAAACCTCACCAGAATGATACCCTTCCAAGACTCTTCGCCTGAGTAATCCCCTTGCACAAAACTTACCAGAGTAATCCCTGTGTGAAAACTCCTCCCCAGAGTAATCCTCTTGCAAAAAAGACTTCAGCAGAGTAACCCCCTGGCAGAAAACCTCACCAGAATGATACCCTTCCAAGACTCTTCGCCTGAGTAATCCCCTTGCACAAAACTTACCAGAGTAATCCCTGTGTGAAAACTCCTCCCCAGAGTAATCCTCTTGCAAAAAAGACTTCAGCAGAGTAACCCCCTGGCAGAAAACCTCACCAGAATGATACCCTTCCAAACTTTGCCTGAGTAATCCCCTTGCACAAAACTTACCAGAGTAATCCCTGTGTAAAACTCCTCCCCAGAGTAATCCTCTTGCAAAAAAGACTTCAGCAGAGTAACCCCTGGCAGAAAACCTCACCAGAATGATACCCTTCCAAGACTCTTCGCCTGAGTAATCCCCTTGCACAAAACTTACCAGAGTAATCCCTGTGTGAAAACTCCTCCCCAGAGTAATCCTCTTGCAAAAAAGACTTCAGCAGAGTAACCCCCTGGCAGAAAACTGCACCAGAATGATACCCTTCCAAGACTCTTCCCTGAGTAATCCCCTTGCACAAAACTTACCAGAGTAATCCCTGTGTGAAAACTCCTCCCCAGAGTAATCCTCTTGCAAAAAAGACTTCAGCAGAGTAACCCCTGGCAGAAAACCGCACCAGAATGATACCCTTCCAAGACCCTTTGCCTGAGTAATCCCCTTGCACAAAACTTACCAGAGTAATCCCTGTGTGAAAACTCCTCCCCAGAGTAATCCTCTTGCAAAAAAGCCTTCAGCAGAGTAACCCCCTGGCAGAAAACCTCACCAGAATGATACCCTTCCAAGACTCTTAGCCTGAGTAATCCCCTTGCACAAAACTTACCAGAGTAATCCCTGTGTGAAAACTGCTCCCCAGAGTAATCCTCTTGCAAAAAAGAACTTCAGCAGGTAGCCCCCTGGCAGAAAACCTCACCAGAATGATACCCTTCCAAGACTCTTCGCCTGAGTAATCCCCTTGCACAAAACTTACCAGAGTAATCCCTGTGTGAAAACTCCTCCCCAGAGTAATCCTCTTGCAAAAAAAGACTTCAGCAGAGTAGCCCCTGGCAGAAAACCTCACCAGAATAATACCCTTCCAAGACTCTTCGCCTGAGTAATCCCCTTGCACAAAACTTACCAGAGTAATCCCTGTGTGAAAACTCCTCCCCAGAGTAATCCTCTTGCAAAAAAGACTTCAGCAGAGTAACCCCCTGGCAGAAAACCTCACCAGAATAATACCCTTCCAAGACTCTTCGCCTGAGTAATCCCCTTGCACAAAACTTACCAGAGTAATCCCTGTGTGAAAACTCCTCCCCAGAGTAATCCTCTTGCAAAAAAGACTTCAGCAGAGTAACCCCTGGCAGAAAACCTCACCAGAATGATACCCTTCCAAGACTCTTCGCCTGAGTAATCCCCTCTCACAAAACTTACCAGAGTAATCCCTGTGTGAAAACTCCTCCCCAGAGTAATCCTCTTGCAAAAAAGACTTCAGCAGAGTAACCCCCTGGCAGAAAACCTCACCAGAATGATACCCTTCCAAGACTCTTCGCCTGAGTAATCCCCTTGCACAAAACTTACCAGAGTAATCCCTGTGTGAAAACTCCTCCCCAGAGTAATCCTCTTGCAAAAAAGACTTCAGCAGAGTAACCCCCTGGCAGAAAACCTCACCAGAATGATACCCTTCCAACACTTTGCCTGAGTAATCCCCTTGCACAAAACTTACCAGAGTAATCCCTGTGTGAAAACTCCTCCCCAGAGTAATCCTCTTGCAAAAAAGACTTCAGCAGAGTAACCCCTGGCAGAAAACCTCACCAGAATGATACCCTTCCAAGACTCTTCGCCTGAGTAATCCCCTTGCACAAAACTTACCAGAGTAATCCCTGTGTGAAAACTCCTCCCCAGAGTAATCCTCTTGCAAAAAAGACTTCAGCAGAGTAACCCCCTGGCAGAAAACTGCACCAGAATGATACCCTTCCAAGACTCTTCGCCTGAGTAATCCCCTTGCACAAAACTTACCAGAGTAATCCCTGTGTGAAAACTCCTCCCAGAGTAATCCTCTTGCAAAAAAGACTTCAGCAGAGTAACCCCTGGCAGAAAACCGCACCAGAATGATACCCTTCCAAGACTTTGCCTGAGTAATCCCCTTACACAAAACTTACCAGAGTAATCCCTGTGTGAAAACTCCTCCCCAGAGTAATCCTCTTGCAAAAAAGCCTTCAGCAGAGTAACCCCCTGGCAGAAAACCTCACCAGAATGATACCCTTCCAAGACTCTTAGCCTGAGTAATCCCCTTGCACAAAACTTACCTGAGTAATCCCTGTGTGAAAACTCCTCCCCAGAGTAATCCTCTTGCAAAAAAGAACTTCAGCAGAGTAGCCCCCTGGCAGAAAACCTCACCAGAATGATACCCTTCCAAGACTCTTCACCTGAGTAATCCCCTTGCACAAAACTTACCAGAGTAATCCCTGTGTGAAAACTCCTCCCCAGAGTAATCCTCTTGCAAAAAAGACTTCAGCAGAGTAGCCCCTGGCAGAAAACCTCACCAGAATAATACCCTTCCAAGACTCTTCGCCTTAGTAATCCCCTTGCACAAAACTTACCAGAGTAATCCCTGTGTGAAAACTCCTCCCCAGACTAATCCTCTTGCAAAAAAGACTTCAGCAGAGTAACCCCCTGGCAGAAAACCTCACCAGAATGATACCCTTCCAAGACTCTTCGCCTGAGTAATCCCCTTCCACAAAACTTACCTGAGTAATCCCTGTGTGAAAACTCCTTCCCAGAGTAATCCTCTTGCAAAAAAGACTTCAGCAGAGTAACCCCCTGGCAGAAAACCTCACCAGAATGATACCTTCCAAGACTCTTCGCCTGAGTAATCCCCTTGCACAAACTTACCAGAGTAATCCCTGTGTGAAAACTCCTCCCCAGAGTAATCCTCTTGCATAAAAAGACTTCAGCAGAGTAGCCCCTGGCAGAAAACCTCACCAGAATGATACCCTTCCAAGACTCTCCGCCTTAGTAATCCCCTTGCACAAAACTTACCGGAGTAATCCCTGTGTGAAAACTCCTCCCCAGAGTAATCCTCTTGCAAAAAAGACTTCAGCAGAGTAACCCCCTGGCAGAAAACCTCACCAGAATAATACCCTTCCAAGACTCTTCGCCTGAGTAATCCCCTTGCACAAAACTTACCAGAGTAATCCCTGTGTGAAAACTCCTCCCCAGAGTAATCCTCTTGCAAAAAAGACTTAAGCCGAGTAACCCCCTGGCAGAAAACCTCACCAGAATAATACCCTTCCAAGACTCTTCGCCTGAGTAATCCCCTTGCACAAAACTTACCAGAGTAATCCCTGTGTGAAAACTCCTCCCCAGAGTAATGCTCTTGCAAAAAGGACTTCAGCAGAGTAACCCCCTGGCAGAAAACCTCACCAGAATATTACCCTTCCAACACTTTGCCTGAGTAATCCCCTTGCACAAAACTTACCAAAGTAATCCCTGTGTATAAACTCCTCCCCAGAGTGATCCTCTTGCAAAAAAGACTTCAGCAGAGTAACCCCTTGGCAGAAAACCTCACCAGAATGATACCCTTCCAATACTCTTCGCCTGAGTAATCCCCTTGCACAAAACTTACCAGAGTAATCCCTGTGTGAAAACTCCTCCCCAGAGTAATCCTCTTGCAAAAAAGACTTCAGCAGAGTAACCCCCTGGCAGAAAACTGCACCAGAATGATACCCTTCCAAGACTTTCCCTGAGTAATCCCCTTGCACAAAATTTACCAGAGTAATCCCTGTGTGAAAACTCCTCCCCAGAGTAATCCTCTTGCAAAAAAGACTTCAGCAGAGTAACCCCTGGCAGAAAACCGCACCAGAATGATACCCTTCCAAGACCCTTTGCCTGAGTAATCCCCTTGCACAAAACTTACCAGAGTAATCCCTGTGTGAAAACTCCTCCCCAGAGTAATCCTCTTACAAAAAAGCCTTCAGCAGAATAACCCCCTGGCAGAAAACCTCGCCAGAATGATACCCTTCCAAGACTCTTAGCCTGAGTAATCCCCTTCCACAAAACTTACCTGAGTAATCCCTGTGTGAAAACTCCTCCCCAGAGTAATCCTCTTGCAAAAAAGAATTCAGCAGGGTAGCCCCCTGGCAGAAAACCTCACCAGAATGATACCCTTCCAAGACTCTTCACCTGAGTAATCCCCTTGCACAAAACTTACCAGAGTAATCCCTGTGTGAAAACTCCTCCCCAGAGTAATCCTCTTGCAAAAAAAGACTTCAGCAGAGTAGCCCCTGGCAGAAAACCTCACCAGAATAATACCCTTCCAAGACTCTTCGCCTTAGTAATCCCCTTGCACAAAACTTACCGGAGTAATCCCTGTGTGAAAACTCCTCCCCAGACTAATCCTCTTGCAAAAAAGACTTCAGCAGAGTAACCCCCTGGCAGAAAACCTCACCAGAATAATACCCTTCCAAGACTCTTCGCCTGAGTAATCCCCTTGCACAAAACTTACCAGAGTAATCCCTCTGTGAAAACTCCTCCCCAAAGTAATCCTCTTGCAAAAAAGACTTCAGCAGAGTAACCCCCTGGCAGAAAACCTCACCAGAATAATACCCTTCCAAGACTCCTCACCTGAGTAATCCCCTTGCACAAAACTTACCAGAGTAATCCCTGTGTGAAAACTCCTCCCCAGAGTAATGCTCTTGCAAAAAGGACTTCAGCAGAGTAACCCCCTGGCAGAAAACCTCACCAGAATAATACCCTTCCAACACTTCTCCTGAGTAATCCCCTTGCACAAAACTTACCAGAGTAATCCCTGTGTATAAACTCCTCCCCAGAGTGATCCTCTTACAAAAAAGACTTCAGCAGAGTAACCCCTTGGCAAAAAACCTCACCAGAATGATACCCTTCCAATACTCTTTGCCGGAGTAATCCCCTTGCACAAAACTTACCAGAGTAATCCCTGTGTGAAAACTCCTCCCCAGAGTAATCCTCTTGCAAAAAAGACTTCAGCAGAGTAACCCCCTGGCAGAAAACCGCACCAGAATGATACCCTTCCAAGACTTTCCCTGAGTAATCCCCTTGCACAAAACTTACCAGAGTAATCCCTGTGTGAGAACTCCTCCCCAGAGTAATCCTCTTACAAAAAAGCCTTCAGCAGAGTAACCCCCTGGCAGAAAACCTCACCAGATTGATACCCTTCCAAGACTCTTAGCCTGAGTAATCCCCTTCCACAAAACTTACCTGAGTAATCCCTGTGTGAAAACTCCTCCCCAGAGTAATCCTCTTGCAAAAAAGAATTCAGCAGAGTAGCCCCCTGGCAGAAAACCTCACCAGAATGACACCCTTCCAAGACTCTTCACCTGAGTAATCCCCTTGCACAAAACTTACCCGAGTAATCCCTGTGTGAAAACTACTCCCCAGAGTAATCTTCTTTCAAAAAAGACTTCAGCAGAATAGCCCCTGGCAGAAAACCTCACCAGAATGATACCCTTCCAAGAATCTTCGCCTGAGTAATCCCCTTGCACAAAACTTACCAGAGTAATCCCTGTGTGAAAACTCCTCCCCAGAGTAATCCTCTTGCAAAAAAGACTTCAGCAGAGTAAGCCCCTGGCAAAAAACCTCACCAGAATAATACCCTTCCAAGACACTTCGCCTGAGTAATCCCCTTGCACAAAACTTACCAGAGTAATCCCTGTGTATAAACTCCTCCCCAGAGTGATCCTCTTGCAAAAAAGACTTCAGCAGAGTAACCCCCTGGCAGAAAACCTCACCAGAATGATACCCTTCCAATACTCTTCGCCTGAGTAATCCCCTGGCACAAAACTTACCAGAGTAATCCCTGTGTGAAAACTCCTCCCCAGAGTAATGCTCTTGCAAAAAAGACTTCAGCAGAGTAACCCCCTGGCAGAAAACTTCACCAGAATGATACCCTTCCAAGACTCTTCGCCTGAGTAATCCCCATGCACAAAACTTACCGGAGTAATCCCTGTGTGAAAACTCCTCCCCAGAGAAATCCTCTTGCAAAAAAGACTTCAGCAGAGTAACCCCCTGGCAGAAAACCAAACCAAAATTATACCCTTCCAAGACTCTTCGCCTGAGTAATCCCCTTGCACAAAACTTACCAGAGTAATCCCTGTGTGAAAACTCCTCCCCAGAGTAATCCTCTTGCAAAAAGGACTTCAGCAGAGTAACCCCCTGGCAGAAAACCTCACCAGAATGATACCCTTCCAAGACTCTTTCCTCGAGTAATCCCCTTGCACAAAATTTACCAGATTTATCCCTGTGTGAAAACTCCTCCCCTAAGTAATCCTCTCGCAAAAAAGACTTCAGCAGAGTAACACCCAGGCAGAAAACCTAACCAGAATAATACCCTTCCAAGACCCTTCGCCTGAGTAATCCCCTTGCACAAAATTTACCAGAGTAATCCCTGTGTGAAAACTCCTGCCCAGAGTAATCCTCTTGCTAAAAAGACTTCAGCAGAGTAACCCCCTGGCAGAAAACCTCACCAGAATGATACCCTTCCAAGACTCTTCCCCTGAGTAATCTCCTTGCACAAAACTTACCAGAGTAATCACTGTGTGAAAACTCCTCCACAGAGTAATCCTCTTTCAAAAAAGCCTTCAGCAGAGTAACCCCCTGGCAGAAAACCTCACCAGAATGATACCCTTCCAAGACTTCGCTTGAGTAATCCTCTTCCACAAAACTTACCTGAGTAATCCCTGTGTGAAAACTCCTAACCAGAGTAATCCTCTTGCAAAAAAGACTTCAGCTAGTAGCCCCCTGGCAGAAAACCTCACCAGAATGAACCCTTCCTAGACTCTTTGCCTGTGTAATCCCCTTGCACAAAACTTAACAGAGTAATCCCTGTGTGAAAACTCCTCCCCAGAGTAATCCCCTTGCAAAAAAAAACCAGCAGAGTAGCCTCCCGGCAGAAAACCTTACCAGAATGATTCCCTTCCAAGACTCTTCGCCTGAGTAATCCCCTTGCAAAAAACTTACCATAGTAATCCCTGTGTGAAAACTCCTCCCCAGAGTAATCCTCTTGCACAAAAGACTTCAGCAAGGTAACCCCCTGGCCGAAAACCGCACCAGAATGTTACCCTTCCAATACTCTTTGCCTGAGTAATCCCCTTGCACAAAACTTACCAGAGTAATCCCTGTGGGAAAACTACTCCCCAGAGTAATCTTCTTGCAAAAAAAAACTTCAGCAGAATAGCCCCTGGCAGAAAACCTCACCAGAATGATACCCTTCCAAGACTCCTCGCCTGAGTAATCCCCTTGCACAAAACTTACCAGATTAATCTCTGTGTGAAAACTCCTCCCCAGAGTAATCCTCTTGCAAAAAAAACTTCAGCAGAGTAACACCCTGGCAGAAAACCGCACCAGAATGTTACCCTTCCAAGACTCTTTGCCTGATTAATCCCTTTGTATAAAACTTACCAGAGTAATCCCTGTGTGAAAACTTCTCCCTAGAGTAATGCTCTTGCAAAAAAGACTTCAGCAGAAAAACCCCATGGCAGAAAACCTCACCAGAATGATACCCTTCCAAGACTCTTCGCCTGAGTAATCCCCTTGCACAAAACTTACCAGAGTAATCCCTGTGTGAAAATTCCCCCCCAGAGTAATCCTCTTAAAAAAAAGAATTCAGCAGAGTAGCCCACTGGCAGAAAACCTCAGCAGAATGATACCCTTCCAAGACTCTTCCCCTGAGTAATTCCCTTGCAAAAAACTTACCAGAGTAATCCCTGTGTGAAAACTCCTCCCCAGAGTAATCCTCTTGCAAAAATGGCTTCAGCAGAGTAACCACCTGGCAGAAAACCGCACTAGAATGATACCCTTCCAAGACTCTTCGCTTGAGTAGTCCCCGTGCACAAAACTTACCAGAGTAATCTTTGTGTGAAAACTCCTCCCCAGAGTAATCCTCTTGCAAAAAAGCCTTCAGCAGAGTAACCCCCTGGCAGAGAACCTCACCAGAATGATACCCTTCCAAGACTCTTCGCCTTAGTAATCCCCTTCCACAAAACTTACCTGAGTAATCCCTGTGTGAAAACTCGTCCCCAGAGTAATCCTCTTGCAAAAAAGACTTCAGCAGAGTAGCCCACTGGCAGAAAACCTCACCAGAATGATACCTTTCCAAGACTCTTCGCCTGAGTAATCCCCTTGCACAAATCTTACCAGAGTAATCCCTGTGTGAAAACTCCTCCCCAGAGTAATCCTCTTGCAAAAAAGACTTCAGCAGAGTAACCCCCTGGCAGAAAACCTCACCAGAATAATACCCTTCCAAGACTCTTCGCCTGAGTAATCCCCTTGCACAAAACTTACCAGAGTAATCCCTGTGTGAAAACTCCTCCCCAGAGTAATCCTCTTGCAAAAAAGACTTCAGCAGAGTAACCCCCTGGCAGAAAACCTCACCAGAATAATACCCTTCCAAGACTCTTCGCCTGAGTAATCCCCTTGCACATAACTTACCAGAGTAATCCCTGTGTGAAAACTCCCCCCCCCAGAGTAATCCTCTTAAAAAAAAGAATTCAGCAGAGTAGCCCACTGGCAGAAAACCTCAGCAGAATGATACCCTTCCAAGACTCTTCCCTTGAGTAGTCCCCGTGCACAAAACTTACCAGAGTAATCCCTGTGTGAAAACTCCTCCCCAGAGTAATCCTCTTGCAAAAAAGCCTTCAGCAGAGTAACCCCCTGGCAGAAAACCTCACCAGAATGATACCCTTCCAAGACTCTTCGCCTTAGTAATCCCCTTCCACAAAACTTACCTGAGTAATCCCTGTGTGAAAACTCCTCCCCAGAGTAATCCTCTTGCAAAAAAGACTTTAGCAGAGTAGCCCCCTGGCAGAAAACCTCACCAGAATGATACCTTTCCAAGACTCTTCTCCTGAGTAATCCCCTTGCACAAATCTTACCAGAGTAATCCCTGTGTGAAAACTCCTCCCCAGAGTAATCCTCTTGCAAGAAAGACTTCAGCAGAGTAACCCCCTGGCAGAAAATCGCACCAGAATGATACCCTTCCAAGACCCTTTGCCTGAGTAATCCCCTTGCACAAAATTTACCAGAGTAATCCCTGTGTGAAAACTCCTCCCCAGAGTAATCCTCTTGCAAAAAAGACTTCAGCAGAGTAACCCCCTGGCAGAAAACCGCACCAGAATGATACCATTCCAAGACCCTTTGCCTGAGTAATCCCCTTGCACAAAACTTACCTGAGTAATCCCTGTGTGAAAACTCCTCCCCAGAGTAATCCTCTTGCAAAAAAGAATTCAGCAGAGTAGCCCCCTGGCAGAAAACCTCACCAGAATGATACCCTTCCAAGACTCTTCACCTGAGTAATCCCCTTGCACAAAACTTACCAGAGTAATCCCTGCGTGAAAACTCCTCCCCAGAGTAATCCTCTTGCAAAAAAAGACTTCAGCAGAGTAGCCCCTGGCAGAAAACCTCACCAGAATAATACCCTTCCAAGACTCTTCGCCTTAGTAATCCCCTTGCACAAAACTTACCAGAGTAATCCCTGTGTGAAAACTCCTCCCCAGAGTAATCCTCTTGCAAAAAAGACTTCAGCAGAGTAACCCCCTGGCAGAAAACCTCACCAGAATAATACCCTTCCAAGACTCTTCGCCTGAGTAATCCCCTTGCACAAAACTTACCAGAGTAATCCCTCTGTGAAAACTCCTCCCCAGAGTAATCCTCTTGCAAAAAAGACTTCAGCAGAGTAACCCCCTGGCAGAAAACCTCACCAGAATAATACCCTTCCAAGACTCTTCGCCTGAGTAATCCCCTTGCACAAGACTTACCAGAGTAATCCCTGTGTGAAAACTCCTCCCCAGAGTAATGCTCTTGCAAAAAGGACTTCAGCAGAGTAACCCCCTGGCAGAAAACCTCACCAGAATAATACCCTTCCAACACTTCTCCTGAGTAATCCCCTTGCACAAAACTTACCAGAGTAATCCCTGTGTATAAACTCCTCCCCAGAGTGATCCTCTTGCAAAAAAGACTTCAGCAGAGTAACCCCTTGGCAAAAAACCTCACCAGAATGATACCCTTCCAATACTCTTCGCCTGAGTAATCCCCTTGCACAAAACTTACCAGAGTAATCCCTGTGTGAAAACTCCTCCCCAGAGTAATCCTCTTGCAAAAAAGACTTCAGCAGAGTAACCCCCTGGCAGAAAACCGCACCAGAATGATACCCTTCCAAGACTTTCCCTGAGTAATCCCCTTGCACAAAATTTACCAGAGTAATCCCTGTGTGAAAACTCCTCCCCAGAGTAATGCTCTTGCAAAAAAGACTTCAGCAGAGTAACCCCCTGGCTGAAAACCGCACCAGAATGATACCCTTCCAAGACCCTTTGCCTGAGTAATCCCCTTGCACAAAACTTACCAGAGTAATCCCTGTGTGAAAACTCCTCCCCAGAGTAATCCTCTTGCAAAAAAGCCTTCAGCAGAGTAACCCCCTGGCAGAAAACCTCACCAGAATGATACCCTTCCAAGACTCTTAGCCTGAGTAATCCCCTTCCACAAAACTTACCTGAGTAATCCCTGTGTGAAAACTCCTCCCCAGAGTAATCCTCTTGCAAAACAGAATTCAGCAGAGTAGCCCCCTGGCAGAAAACCTCACCAGAATGATACCCTTCCAAGACTCTTCGCCTGAGTAATCCCCTTGCACAAAACTTACCAGAGTAATCCCTGTGTGAAAATACTCCCCAGAGTAATCTTCTTGCAAAAAAGACTTCAGAAGAATAGCCCCTGGCAGAAAACCTCACCAGAATGATACCCTTCCAAGAATCTTTGCCTGAGTAATCCCCTTGCACAAAACTTACCATAGTAATCCCTGTGTGAAAACTCCTCCCCAGAGTAATCCTCTTGCAAAAAAGACTTCAGCAGAGTAACCCCCTGGCAATAAACCTCACCGGAATAATACCCTTCCAAGACACTTCGCCTGAGTAATCCCCTTGCACAAAACTTACCAGAGTAATCCCTGTGTATAAACTCCTCCCAAGAGTGATCCTCTTGCAAAAAAGACTTCAGCAGAGTAACCCCTTGGCAGAAAACCTCACCAGAATGATACCCTTCCAATACTCTTCGCCTGAGTAATCCCCTTGCACAAAACTTACCAGAGTAATCCCTGTGTGAAAACTCCTCCCCAGAGTAATGCTCTTGCAAAAAAGACTTCAGCAGAGTAACCCCCTGGCAGAAAACCTTACCAGAATGATACCCTTCCAAGACTCTTCGCCTGAGTAATCCCCTTGCACAAAACTTACCGGAGTAATCCCTGTGTGAAAACTCCTCCCCAGAAAAATACTCTTGCAAAAAAGACTTCAGCAGAGTAACCCCCTGGCAGAAAACCACACCAAAATTATACCATTCCAAGACTCTTCGCCTTAGTAATCCCCTTGCACAAAACTTACCAGAGTAATCCCTGTGTGAAAACTCGTCCCCAGAGTAATCCTCTTGCGAAAAGGACTTCAGCAGAGTAACCCCCTGGCAGAAAACCTCACCAGAATGATACCCTTCCAAGACTCTTTCCCCGAGTAATCCCCTTGCACAAAATTTACCAGATTAATCCCTGTGTGAAAACTCCTCCCCAGAGTAATCCTCTTGCAAAAAAGACTTCAGCAGAGTAACACCCAGGCAGAAAACCTCACCAGAATAATACCCTTCCAAGACTCTTCGCCTGAGTAATCCCCTTGCACAAAATTTACCAGAGTAATCCTTGTGTGAAAACTCCTGCCCAGAGTAATCCTCTTGCTAAAAAGACTTCAGCAGAGTAACCCCCTGGTAGAAAACCTCACCAGAATGATACCCTTCCAAGACTCTTTGCCTGAGTAATCTCCTTGCACAAAACTTACCAGAGTAATCACTGTGTGAAAACTCCTCCACAGAGTAATCCTCTTTCAAAAAAGCCTTCAGCAGAGTAACCCCCTGGCAGAAAACCTCACCAGAATGATACCCTTCCAAGACTCTTCGCTTGAGTAATCCTCTTCCACAAAACTTACCTGAGTAATCCCTGTGTGAAAACTCCTCCCCAGAGTAATCCTCTTGCAAAAAAGACTTCAGCTAGTAGCCCCCTGGCAGAAAACCTCACCAGAATGAACCCTTCCTAGACTCTTTGCCTGTGTAATCCCCTTGCACAGCACTTAACAGAGTAATCCTTGTGTGAAAACTCCTCCCCAGAGTAATCCTCTTGCAAAAAAAACCAGCAGAGTAGCCTCCTGGAAGAAAGCCTTTCCAAGATGATACCCTTCCAAGACTCTTCGCCTGAGTAATCCCCTTGCACAAAACTTACCATAGTAATCCCTGTGTGAAAACTCCTCCCCAGAGTAATCCTCTTGCAAAAAAGACTTCAGCAGAGTAGCCCCCTGGCAGAAAACCTCACCAGAATGATACCCTTCCAAGACTCTTCACCTGAGTAATCCCCTTGCACAAAACTTACCAGAGTAATCCCCGTGTGAAAACTCCTCCCCAGAGTAATACTCTTGCAAAAAAGACTTCAGCAGAGTAACCCCCTGGCCGAAAACTGCACCAGAATGTTACCCTTCCAAGACTCTTTGCCTGAGTAATCCCCTTGCACAAAACTTACCAGAGTAATCCCTGTGGGAAAACTACTTCCCGGAGTAATCTTCTTGCAAAAAAAAACTTCAGCAGAATAGCCCCTGGCAGAAAACCTCACCAGAATGATACCCTTCCAAGACTCTTCGCCTGAGTAATCCCCTTGCACAAAACTTACCAGATTAATCTCTGTGTGAAAACTCCTCCCCAGAGTAATCCTCTTGCAAAAAAGACTTCAGCAGACTAACCCCCTGGCAGAAAACCGCACCAGAATGTTACCCTTCCAAGACTCTTTGCCTGATTAATCCCTTTGTATAAAACTTACCAGAGTAATCCCTGTGTGAAAACTCCTCCCTAGAGTAATGCTCTTGTAAAAAAGACTTCAGCAGAGTAACCCCATGGCAGAAAACCTCACCAGAATGATACCCTTTCAAGACACTTCGCCTGAGTAATCCCCTTGCACAAAACTTACCAGAGTAATCCCTGTGTGAAAACTCCCCCCCAGAGTAATCCTCTTAAAAAAAAAGAATTCAGCAGAGTAGCCCACTGGCAGAAAACCTCAGCAGAATGATACCCTTCCAAGAATCTTCCCCTGAGTAATTCCCTTGGAAAAAACTTACCAGAGTAATCCCTGTGTGAAAACTCCTCCCCAGAGTAATCCTCTTGCAAAAATGGCTTCAGCAGAGTAACCCCCTGGCAGAAAACCGCACTAGAATGATACCCTTCCAAGACTCTTCGCCTGAGTAGTCCCCGTGCACAAAACTTACCGGAGTAATCCCTGTGTGAAAACTCCTCCCCAGAGTAATCCTTTTGCAAAAAAGCCTTCAGCAGAGTAACCCCCTGGCAGACAACCTCACCAGAATGATACCCTTCCAAGACTCTTCGCCTTAGTAATCCCCTTCCACAAAACTTACCTGAGTAATCCCTGTGTGAAAACTCCTCCCCAGAGTAATCCTCTTGCAAAAAAGACTTTAGCAGAGTAGCCCCCTGGCAGAAAACCTCACCAGAATGATACCTTTCCAAGACTCTTCGCCTGAGTAATCCCCTTGCACAAATCTTACCAGAGTAATCCCTGTGTGAAAACTCCTCCCCAGAGTAATCCTCTTGCAAAAAAAGACTTCAGCAGAGTAGCCACTGGCAGAAAACCTCACCAGAATAATACCCTTCCAAGACTCATCGCCTGAGTAATCCCCTTGCACAAAACTTACCAGAGTAATCCCTGTGTGAAAACTCCTCTCCAGAGTAATCCTCTTGCAAAAAAGACTTCAGCAGAGTAACCCCCTGGCAGAAAACCTCACCAGAATAATACCCTTCCAAGACTCTTCGCCTGAGTAATCCCCTTGCACAAAACTTACCAGAGTAATCCCTGTGTGAAAACTCCTCCCCAGAGAAATCCTCTTGCAAAAAAGACTTCAGCAGAGTAACCCCCTGGCAGAAAACCTCACCAGAATAATACCCTTCCAATACTCTTCGCCTGAGTAATCCCCTTGCACAAAACTTACCAGAGTAATCCCTGTGTGAAAACTCCTCCCCAGAGTAATCCTCTTGCAAAAAAGACTTCAGCAGAGTAACCCCCTGGCAGAAAACCGCACCAGAATGATACCCTTCCAAGACTTTCCCTGAGTAATCCCCTTGCACAAAATTTACCAGAGTAATCCCTGTGTGAAAACTCCTCCCCAGAGTAATCCTCTTGCAAAAAAGACTTCAGCAGAGGTACCCCCTGGCAGAAAACTGCACCAGAATGATACCCTTCCAAGACCCTTTGATTGAGTAATCCCCTTGCACAAAACTTACCAGAGTAATCCCTGTGTGAAAACTCCTCCCCAGAGTAATCCCCTTGCAAAAAAGAATTCAGCAAAGTAGCCCCCTGGCAGAAAACCTCACCAGAATGATACCCTTCCAAGACTCTTCACCTGAGTAATCCCCTTGCACAAAACTTACCAGAGTAATCCCTGTGTGAAAACTCCTCCTCAGAGTAATCCTCTTGCAAAAAAAGACTTGAGCAGAGTAGCCCCTGGCAGAAAACCTCACCAGAATAATACCCTTCCAAGACTCTTCTCCTTAGTAATCCCCTTGCACAAAACTTACCAGAGTAATCCCTGTGTGAAAACTCCTCCCCAGAGTAATCCTCTTGCAAAAAAGACTTCAGCAGAGTAACCCCCTGGCAGAAAACCTCACCAGAATAATACCCTTCCAAGACTCTTCGCATGAGTAATCCCCTTGCACAAAACTTACCAGAGTAATCCCTGTGTGAAAACTCCTCCCCAGAGTAATCCTCTTGCAAAAAAGACTTCAGCAGAGTAACCCCCTGGCAGAAAACCTCACCAGAATAATACCCTTCTAAGACTCTTCGCCTGAGTAATCCCCTTGCACAAAATTTACCAGAGTAATCCCTGTGTGAAAACTCCTCCCCAGAGTAATCCTCTTGCAAAAAAGACTTCAACAGAGTAACCCCCTGCCAGAAAACTGCACCAGAATGATACCCTTCCAAGACCCTTTGCCTGAGTAATCCCCTTGCACAAAACTTACCAGAGTAATCCCTGTGTGAAAACTCCTCCCCAGAGTAATCCCCTTGCAAAAAAGAATTCAGCAGAGTAGCCCCTGGCAGAAAACCTCACCAGAATGATACCCTTCCAAGACTCTCCACCTGAGTAATCCCCTTGCACAAAACTTACCAGAGTAATCCCTGTGTGAAAACTCCTCCTCAGAGTAATCTTCTTGGAAAAAAAGACTTCAGCAGAGTAGCCCCTGGCAGAAAACCTCACCAGAATAATACCCTTCCAAGACTCTTCGCCTTAGTAATCCCCTTGCACAAAACTTACCAGAGTAATCCCTGTGTGAAAACTCCTCCCCAGAGTAATCCTCTTGCAAAAAAGACTTCAGCAGAGTAACCCCCTGGCAGAAAACCTCACCAGAATAATACCCTTCCAAGAATCTTCCCCTGAGTAATTCCCTTGGAAAAAACTTACCAGAGTAATCCCTGTGTGAAAACTCCTCCCCAGAGTAATCCTCTTGCAAAAAAGACTTCAGCAGAGTAACCCCCTGGCAGAAAACCTCACCAGAATAATACCCTTCTAAGACTCTTCGCCTGAGTAATCCCCTTGCACAAAATTTACCAGAGTAATCCCTGTGTGAAAACTCCTCCCCAGAGTAATCCTCTTGCAAAAAAGACTTCAACAGAGTAACCCCCTGCCAGAAAACTGCACCAGAATGATACCCTTCCAAGACCCTTTGCCTGAGTAATCCCCTTGCACAAAACTTACCAGAGTAATCCCTGTGTGAAAACTCCTCCCCAGAGTAATCCCCTTGCAAAAAAGAATTCAGCAGAGTAGCCCCTGGCAGAAAACCTCACCAGAATGATACCCTTCCAAGACTCTTCACCTGAGTAATCCCCTTGCACAAAACTTACCAGAGTAATCCCTGTGTGAAAACTCCTCCTCAGAGTAATCCTCTTGCAAAAAAAGACTTCAGCAGAGTAGCCCCTGGCAGAAAACCTCACCAGAATAATACCCTTCCAAGACTCTTCGCCTTAGTAATCCCCTTGCACAAAACTTACCAGAGTAATCCCTGTGTGAAAACTCCTCCCCAGAGTAATCCTCTTGCAAAAAAGACTTCAGCAGAGTAACCCCCTGGCAGAAAACCTCACCAGAATAATACCCTTCCAAGACTCTTCGCCTGAGTAATCCCCTTGCACAAAACTTACCAGAGTAATCCCTGTGTGAAAACTCCTCCCCAAATAATCCTCTTGCAAAAAAGACTTCAGCAGAGTAACCCCCTGGCAGAAAACCTCACCAGAATAATACCCTTCCAAGACTCTTCGCCTGAGTAATCCCCTTGCACAAAACTTACCAGAGTAATCCCTGTGTGAAAACTCCTCCCCAGAGTATTGCTCTTGCAAAAAGAACTTCAGCAGAGTAACCCCCTGGCAGAAAACCTCACCAGAATAATACCCTTCCAACACTTTGCCTGAGTAATCCCCTTGCACAAAACTTACCAGAGTAATCCCTGTGTATAAACTCCTCCCCAGAGTGATCCTCTTGCAAAAAAGACTTCAGCAGAGTAACCCCTTGGCAGAAAACCTCACCAGAATGATACCCTTCCAATACTCTTCGCCTGAGTAATCCCCTTGCACAAAACTTACCAGAGTAATCCCTGTGTGAAAACTCCTCCCCAGAGTAATCCTCTTGCAAAAAAGACTTCAGCAGAGTAACCCCCTGGCAGAAAACCGCACCAGAATGATACCCTTCCAAGACTTTCCCTGAGTAATCCCCTTGCACAAAATTTACCAGAGTAATCTCTGTGTGAAAACTCCTCACCAGAGTAATGCTCTTGCAAAAAAGACTTCAGCAGAGTAACCCCCTGGCAGAAAACCGCACCAGAATGATACCCTTCCAAGACCCTTTGCCTGAGTAATCCCCTTGCACAAAACTTACCAGAGTAATCCCTGTGTGAAAACTCCTCCCCAGAGTAATCCTCTTGCAAAAAAGCCTTCAGCAGAGTAACCCCCTGGCAGAAAACCTCACCAGAATGATACCCTTCCAAGACTCTTAGCCTGAGTAATCCCCTTCCACAAAACTTACCTGAGTAATCCCTGTGTGAAAACTCGTCCCCAGAGTAATCCTCTTGCAAAAAAGAATTCAGCAGAGTAGCCCCCTGGCAGAAAACCTCACCAGAATGATACCCTTCCAAAACTCTTCACCTGAGTAATCCCCTTGCACAAAACTTACCAGAGTAATCCCTGTGTGAAAACTACTCCCCAGAGTAATCTTCTTGCAAAAAAGACTTCAGCAGAATAGCCCCTGGCAGAAAACCTCACCAGAATGATACCCTTCCAAGAATCTTTGCCTGAGTAATCCCCTTGCACAAAACTTACCATAGTAATCCCTGTGTGAAAACTCCTCCCCAGAGTAATCCTCTTGCAAAAAAGACTTCAGCAGAGTAACCCCCTGGCAGAAAACCTCACCAGAATAATACCCTTCCAATACTCTTCGCCTGAGTAATCCCCTTGCACAAAACTTACCAGAGTAATCCCTGTGTGAAAACTCCTCCCCAGAGTAATGCTCTTGCAAAAAAGACTTCAGCAGAGTAACCCCCTGGCAGAAAACCGCACCAGAATGATACCCTTCCAAGACTCTTCGCCTGAGTAATCCCCTTGCACAAAACTTACCGGAGTAATCCCTGTGTGAAAACTCCTCCCCAGAGTAATCCTCTTGCAAAAAAGACTTCAGCAGAGTAACCCCCTGGCAGAAAACCTCACCAGAATGATACCCTTCCAAGACACTTCGCCTGAGTAATCCCCTTGCACAAAACTTACCACAGTAATCCCTGTGTATAAACTCCTCCCCAGAGTAATCCTCTTGCAAAAAAGACTTCAGCAGAGTAACCCCTTGGCAGAAAACCTCACCAGACTGATACCCTTCCAAGACTCTTCGCCTGAGTAATCCCCTTGCAAAAACTTACCGGAGTACTTCCTGGGTGAAAACTCCTCCCCAGAGTAATCCTCTTGCAAAAAAGACTTTTGCAGAGTAGCCCCCTGGCAGAAAACCTCACCAGAATGATACCCTTCCAAGACTCTTGGCCTGATAAATCCCCTTGCACAAAACTTACCAGAGTAATCCCTGTGTGAAAACTCCTCCCCAGAGTAATCCTCTTGCAAAAAATACTTCAGCAGAGTAGTCCCTTGGCAGAAAACCTCACATGAATGATACCCTTCCAAGACTCTTCGCCTGAGTAATCTTGCACAAAACTTACCAGAGTAATCCCTGTGTGAAAACTCCTCCCCAAAGTAATCCTCTTGCAAAAAAGACTTCAGCAGAGTAGCACCCAGGCAGAAAACCTCACCAGAATAATACCCTTCCAAGACTCTTCGCCTGAGTAATCCCCTTGCACAAAATTTACCAGAGTAATCCCTGTGTGAAAACTCCTGCCCAGAGTAATCCTCTTGCTAAAAAGACTTCAGCAGAGTAACCCCCTGGCAGAAAACCTCACCAGAATGATACCCTTCCAAGACTCTTTGCCTGAGTAATCTCCTTGCACAAAACTTACCAGAATAATCCCTCTGTGAAAACTCCTCCACAGAGTAATCCTCTTTCAAAAAAGCCTTCAGCAGAGTAACCCTCTGGCAGAAAACCTCACCAGAATGATACCCTTCCAAGACTCTTCGCTTGAGTAATCCTCTTCCACAAAACTTACCTGAGTAATCCCTGTGTGAAAACTCCTCCCCAGAATAATCCTCTTGCAAAAAAGACTTCAGCTAGTAGCCCCCTGGCAGAAAACCTCACCAGAATGAACCCTTCCTAGACTCTTTGCCTGTGTAATCCCCTTGCACAAAACTTAACGGAGTAATCCCTGTGTGAAAACTCCTCCCCAGAGTAATCCTCTTGCAAAAAAAACTTCAGCAGAGTAGTCCTTTGGCAGAAAACCTCACCTGAATGATACCCTTCCAAGACTCTTGGCCTGAGTAATCCCCTTGCACAAAACTTACCAGAGTAATCCCTGTGTGAAAACTCCTCCCCAGAGTAATCCTCTTGCAAAAAATACTTCAGCAGAGTAGCTCCCTGGCAGAAAACCTCACCAGAATGATACCCTTCCAAGACTCTTGGCCTGAGTAATCCCCTTGCACAAAACTTACCAGAGTAATCCCTGTGTGAAAACTCCTCCACAGAGTAATCCTCTTGCAAAAAATACTTCAGCAGAGTAGCTCCCTGGCAGAAAACCTCACCAGAATGATACCCTTCCAAGACTCTTGGCCTGAGTAATCCCCTTGCACAAAACTTACCAGAGTAATCCCTGTGTGAAAACTCCTCCCCAGAGTAATCCTCTTGCAAAAAAGACTTCAGCAGAGTAACCCCCTGGCAGGAAACCTCACCAGAATGATACCCTTCTAACACTCTTTGCCTGATTAATCCCCTTGCACAAAACTTACCAGTGTAATCCCTGTGTGAAAACTCCTCCCCAGAGTAATCCTCTTTCAAAAAAGCCTTCAGCAGAGTAATTCCCTGACAGAAAACCTCACCAGAATGATACCCTTCCAAGACTCTTCGCCTGAGTAATCCCCTTCCACAAAACTTACCTGAGTAATCTCTGTGTTAAAACTCCTCCCCAGAGTAATCCTCTTGCAAAAAAGACTTCAGCAGAGTAGCCCCCTGGCAGAAAACCTCACCAGAATGAACCCTTCCAAGACTCTTCGCCTGAGTAATCCCCTTGCACAAAACTTAACAGAGTAATCCCTGTGTGAAAACTCCTCCCCAGAGTAATCCTCTTGCAAAAAAGACTTCAGCAGAGTAGCCCCTGGCAGAAAACCTCACCAGAATGATACCCTTCCAAGACTCTTCGCCTGAGTAATCCCCTTGCACAAAACTTACCATAGTAATCCCTGTGTGAAAACTCCTCCCCAAAGTAATCCTCTTGCAAAAAAGACTTCAGCAGAGTAGCCTCCTGGCAGAAAACCTCACCAGAATGATACCCTTTTAAGACTCTTCGCCTGAGTAATCCCCTTGCACAAAACTTACCAGAGTAATCCCTGTGTGAAAACTCCCCCCCAAGAGTAATCCTCTTGCAAAAGAGACTTCAGAAGAGTAACCCCCTGGCAGAAAACCTCACCAGAATAATACCCTTTTAAGACTCTTCGCCTGAGTAATCCCCTTGCACAAAACTCACCAGAGTAATCCCTGTGTGAAAACTCCTCCCCAGAGTAATGCTCTTGCAAAAAAGACTTCAGCAGAGTAACCCCCTGGCAGAAAACCTTACCAGAATAATACCCTTCCAAGACTCTTCGCCTGAGTAATCCCCTTGCACAAAACTTGCCAGAGTAATCCCTGTATGAAAACTCCTCCCCAGAGTAATCCTCTTGCAAAAAAGACTTCAGCAGAGTAACCCCCTGGCAGAAAACCACACCAGAGTAATACCCTTCCAAGACTCTTCGCCTGAGTAATCCCCTTGCACAAAACTTACCAGAGTAATCCCTGTGTGAAAACTCCTCCCCAGAGTAATGCTCTTGCAAAAAAGATTTCAGCAGAGTAACCCCCTGGCAGAAAACCTCACCAGAATGATACCCTTCCAAAAATCTTCGCCTGAGTAATCCCCTTGCACAAAACTTATCAGAGTAATCCCTGTGTGAAAACTTCTCCCCAGAGTAATCCTCTTGCAAAAATGACTTCAGCAGAGTAACCCCCTGGCAGAAAACATCACCAGAATGATACCCTTCCAAGACTCTTCGTCTGAGTAATCCCCTTGCACAAAACTTACCAGAGTAATCCCTGTGTGCAAACTCGTCCCCAGAGTAATCCTCTTGCAAAAAAGACTTCAGCAGAGTAACCCCCTGGCAGAAAATCTCACCAGAATAATACCCTCCCAGGACTCTTTTCCTGAGAAATCCCCTTGCACAAAACTTACCTGAGTAATCCCTGTGTGAAAACTCCTCCCCAGAGTAATCCTCTTGCAAAAAATACTTCAGCAGAGTAGCTCCCTGGCAGAAAACCTCACCAGAATAATACCCTTCCAAGACTCTTCGCCTGAGTAATCCCCTTGCACAAAACTTACCAGAGTAATCCCTGTGTGAAAACTCCTCCCCAGAGTAATCCTCTTGCAAAAAAGACTTCAGCAGAGTAACCCCCTGGCAGAAAACCTCACCAGAATGATACCCTTCTAAGACTCTTCGCCTGAGTAATCTCCTTGCACAAAATTTACCAGAGTAATCCTTGTGTTAAAACTCCTGCCCAGAGTAATCTTCTTGTAAAAAAGACTTCAGCAGAGTAACCCAATGGCAGAAAACCTCACCAAAATGATACCCTTCCAAGACTCTTCGCCTGATTAATCTCCTTGCACAAAACTTACCAGAGTAATCCCTGTGTGAAAACTCCTCCCCAGAGTAATCCTCTTTCAAAAAAGCCTTCAGCAGAGTAACTCCCTGACAGAAAACCTCACCAGAATGATACCCTTCCAAGACTCTTCGCGTGAGTAATCCCCTTCCACAAAACTTACCTGAGTAATCTCTGTGTGAAAACTCCTCCCCAGAGTAATCCTCTTGCAAAAATGACTTCAGCAGAGTAGCCCCCTGGCAGAAAACCTCACCAGAATGAACCCTTCCAAGACTCTTCACCTGAGTAATCCCCTTGCACAAAACTTAACAGAGTAATCCCTGTGTGAAAACTCCTCCCCAGAGTAATCCTCTTGCAAAAAAGACTTCAGCAGAGTAGCCCCTGGCAGAAAACCTCACCAGAATGATACCCTTCCAAGACTCTTCGCCTGAGTAATCCCCTTGCACAAAACTTACCATAGTAATCCCTGTGTGAAAACTCCTCCCCAAAGTAATCCTCTTGCAAAAAAGACTTCAGCCGAGTAGCCCCCTGGCAGAAAACCTCAACAGAATGATACCCTTCCAAGACTCTTCACCTGAGTAATCCCCTTGCACAAAACTTACCAGAGTAATCCCTGTGTGAAAACTCCCCCCAGAGTAATCCTCTTGCAAAAGAGACTTCAGAAGAGTAACCCCCTGGCAGAAAACCTCACCAGAATAATACCCATCTAAGACTCTTCGTCTGAGTAATCCCCTTGCACAAAACTTACAGAGTAATCCCTGTGTGAAAACTCTTCCCCAGAGTAATGCTCTTGCAAAAAGGACTTCAGCAGAGTAACCCCCTGGCAGAAAACTTCACCACAATAATACCCTTCCAAGACTCTTCGCCTGAGTAATCCCCTTGCACAAAACTCACCAGAGTAATCCCTGTGTGAAAACTCCTCCCCAGAGTAATCCTCTTGCAAAAAAGACTTCAGCAGAGTAACCCCCTGGCAGAAAACCTCACCAGAATAATACCCTTCTAAGACTCTTCGCCTGAGTAATCCCCTTGCACAAAACTTACCAGAGTAATCCCTGTGTGAAAACTCCTCCCCAGAGTAATCCTCTTGCAAAAAAGACTTCAGCAGAGTAACCCCCTGGCAGAAAACCTCACCAGAGTAGTACCCTTCCAAGACTCTTCGCCTGAGTAATCCCCTTGCACAAAACTTACCAGAGTAATCCCTGTGTGAAAACTCCTCCCCAGAGTAATGCTCTTGCAAAAAAGATTTCAGCAGAGTAACCCCCTGGCAGAAAACCTCACCAGAATGATACCCTTCCAAAAATCTTCGCCTGAGTAATCCCCTTGCACAAAACTTATCAGATTAATCCCTGTGTGAAAACTCCTCCCCAGAGTAATCCTCTTGCAAAAATGACTTCAGCAGAGTAACCCCCTGGCAGAAAACATCACCAGAATAATACCCTTCCAACACTCTTCGTCTGAGTAATCCCCTTGCACAAAACTTACCTGAGTAATCCCTGTGTGAAAACTCGTCCCCAGAGTAATCCTCTTGCAAAAAAGACTTCAGCAGAGTAACCCCCTGGCAGAAAATCTCACCAGAATAATACCCTCCCAGGACTCTTTTCCTGAGTAATCCCCTTGCACAAAACTTACCTGAGTAATCCCTGTGTGAAAACTCCGGCCCAGAGTAATCCTCTTGCAAACATGACTTCAGCAGAGTAACCCCCTGGCAGAAAACCTCACCAGAATAATACCCTTCCAAGACTTCACCTGAGTAATCCCCTTGCACAAAACTTACCAGAGTAATCCCTGTGTGAAAACTCCTCCCCAGAGTAATCCTCTTGCAAAATAAGACTTCAGTAGAGTAACCCCCTGGCAGAAAACCTCACCAGAATAATACCCTTCCAAGACTCTTCACCTGAGTAATCCTCTTGCACAAAACTTACCAGAGTAATCCCTGTGTGAAAACTCCCCCCAAGAGTAATCCTCTTGCAAAAAAGACTTCAGCAGAGTAGCCCCCTGGCAAAAAACCTCACCAGAATAATATCCTTCCAAGACTTTTCACCTGAGTAATCCCCTCGTACAAAACTTACCACAGTAATCCCTGTGTGAAAACTCCTCCCCAGAGTAATTCTCTTTGCAAAAAAGACTTCAGCAGAGTAACCCCCTGGCAGAAAACCTCACCAGAATGATACCCTTCCAAGACTCTTCGCCTGAGTAATCCCCTTGCACAAAACTTACCAGAGTAATCCCTGTGTGAAAACTCCTCCCCAGAGTAATGCTCTTGCAAAAAAGACTTCAGCAGAGTAGCCCACTGGCAGAAAACCTCAGCAGAATGAAACCCTTCCAAGACTCTTCCCCTGAGTAATCCCCTTGCACAAAACTTACCAGAGTAATCCCTGTGTGAAAACTCCTCCCCAGAGTAATCCTTTTGCAAAAAAACTTCAGCAGAGTAACCCCCGTGCAGAAAATCTCACCAGAATAATACCCTTCCAAGGCTCTTCGCCTGAGTAATCCCCTTGCACAAAACTTACCAGAGTAATCTCTGTGTGAGAACTCCTCCCCAGAGTAATCCTCTTGCAAAAAAGACTTCAGCAAAGTAACCCCCTGGCAGAAAACCTCACCAGAATAATACCCTTCCAAGACTCTTTGCCTGAGTAATCCCCTTCCACAAAACTTACCAGAGTATTCCCTGTGTGAAAACTCCTCGCCAGAGTGATCCTCTTGCAAAAAAGACTTCAGCGGAGTAACCCCCTGGCAGAAAACCTCACCAGAATAATACCCTTCCAAGACTCTTCGCCTGAGTAATCCCCTTGCAGAAAACTTACCAGAGTAATCCCTGTGTGAAAACTCCTCCCCAGAGTAATCCTCTTGCAAAAAAGACTTCAGCAGAGTAACTCCCTGGCAGAAAACCTCACCAGAATAATACCCTTCCAAGACTCTTCGCCTGAGTAATCCCCTTGCACAAAACTTACCAGAGTAATCCCTGTGTGAAAACTCCTCCCAAGAGTAATCCTCTTGCAAAAAAGACTTCAGCAGAGTAACCCCCTGGCAGAAAACCTCACCAGAATAATACCCTTCCAAGACTCTTCACCTGAGTAATCCCTTTGCACAAAACTTACCAGAGTAATCCCTGTGTGAAAACTCCTCCCCAGAGTAATCATCTTGCAAAAAAGACTTCAGCAGAGTAACCCCCTGGCAGAAAACCACAACAGAATAATACCCTTCCAAGACTCTTCGCCTGAATAGTTCCCTTGCAAAAAACTTACCAGAGTAATCCCTGTGTGAAAACTCCTCCCCAGAGTAATCTTCTTGCAAAAAAGATTTCAGCAGAGTAACCCCCTGGCAGAAAACCTCACCAGAATAATACCCTTCTAAGACTCTTCGCATGAGTAATCTCCTTGCACAAAACTTACCAGAGTAATCTCTGTGTGAAATCTCCTCCCCAGAGTAATCCTCTTGCAAAAAAGACTTCAGCAGAGTAACACCCAGGCAGAAAACTTCACCAGAATAATACTCTCCCAAGACTCTTTGCCTGAGTAATCCCCTTGCACAAAACTTACCAGAGTAATCCATGTGTGAAAACTCCTCCCCAGAGTAATGCTCTTGCAAAAAAGACTTCATCAGAGTAACCCCCTGGCAGAAAACTTCACCAGAATAATACCCTTCCAAGACTCTTCGCCTGAGTAATCCCCTTGCACAAAACTTACCAGAGTAATCCCTCTGTGAAAACTCTTCCCCAGAGTAATGCTCTTGCAAAAAAGTCTTCAACAGAGTAACCCCCTGGCAGAAAACCTCACCAGAATAATACCCTTCCAAGACTCTTCGCCTGAGTAATCCCCTTGCAAAAAACTTACCAGAGTAATCCCTGTGTGAAAACTCCTCCCCAGAGTAATGCTCTTGCAAAAAAGACTTCAGCAGAGTAACCCCCTGGTAGAAAACCTCACCAGAATAATACCCTTCCAAGACTCTTTGCCTGAGTAATCCCCTTGCACAAAACTTACCATAGTAATCCCTGTGTGAAAACTCCTCCCCAAAGTAATCCTCTTGCAAAAAAGACTTCAGCAGAGTAGCCTCCTGGCAGAAAACCTCACCAGAATGATACCCTTCCAAGACTCTTCACCTGAGTAATCCCCTTGCACAAAACTTACCATAGTAATCCCTGTGTGAAAACTCCCCCCCAAGAGTAATCCTCTTGCAAAAGAGACTTCAGAAGAGTAACCCCCTGGCAGAAAACCTCACCAGAATAATACCCTTTTAAGACTCTTCGCCTGAGTAATCCCCTTGCACAAAACTCACCAGAGTAATCCCTGTGTGAAAACTCCTCCCCAGAGTAATGCTCTTGCAAAAAAGACTTCAGCAGAGTAACCCCCTGGCAGAAAACCTTACCAGAATAATACCCTTCCAAGACTCTTCGCCTGAGTAATCCCCTTGCACAAAACTTACCAGAGTAATCCCTGTATGAAAACTCCTCCCCAGAGTAATCCTCTTGCAAAAAAGACTTCAGCAGAGTAACCCCCTGGCAGAAAACCACACCAGAGTAATACCCTTCCAAGACTCTTCGCCTGAGTAATCCCCTTGCACAAAACTTACCAGAGTAATCCCTGTGTGAAAACTCCTCCCCAGAGTAATGCTCTTGCAAAAAAGATTTCAGCAGAGTAACCCCCTGGCAGAAAACCTCACCAGAATGATACCCTTCCAAAAATCTTCGCCTGAGTAATCCCCTTGCACAAAACTTATCAGAGTAATCCCTGTGTGAAAACTTCTCCCCAGAGTAATCCTCTTGCAAAAATGACTTCAGCAGAGTAACCCCCTGGCAGAAAACATCACCAGAATGATACCCTTCCAAGACTCTTCGTCTGAGTAATCCCCTTGCACAAAACTTACCAGAGTAATCCCTGTGTGCAAACTCGTCCCCAGAGTAATCCTCTTGCAAAAAAGACTTCAGCAGAGTAACCCCCTGGCAGAAAATCTCACCAGAATAATACCCTTCCAGGACTCTTTTCCTGAGAAATCCCCTTGCACAAAACTTACCTGAGTAATCCCTGTGTGAAAACTCCTCCCCAGAGTAATCCTCTTGCAAAAAATACTTCAGCAGAGTAGCTCCCTAGCAGAAAACCTCACCAGAATAATACCCTTCCAAGACTCTTCGCCTGAGTAATCCCCTTGCACAAAACTTACCAGAGTAATCCCTGAGTGAAAACTCCTCCCCAGAGTAATCCTCTTGCAAAAAAGACTTCAGCAGAGTAACCCCCTGGCAGAAAACCTCACCAGAATGATACCCTTCTAAGACTCTTCGCCTGAGTAATCTCCTTGCACAAAATTTACCAGAGTAATCCTTGTGTTAAAACTCCTGCCCAGAGTAATCTTCTTGTAAAAAAGACTTCAGCAGAGTAACCCAATGGCAGAAAACCTCACCAAAATGATACCCTTCCAAGACTCTTCGCCTGATTAATCCCCTTGCACAAAACTTACCAGAGTAATCCCTGTGTGAAAACTCCTCCCCAGAGTAATCCTCTTTCAAAAAAGCCTTCAGCAGAGTAACTCCCTGACAGAAAATCTCACCAGAATGATACCCTTCCAAGACTCTTCGCGTGAGTAATCCCCTTCCACAAAACTTACCTGAGTAATCTCTGTGTGAAAACTCCTCCCCAGAGTAATCCTCTTGCAAAAATGACTTCAGCAGAGTAGCCCCCTGGCAGAAAACCTCACCAGAATGAACCCTTCCAAGACTCTTCGCCTGAGTAATCCCCTTGCACAAAACTTAACAGAGTAATCCCTGTGTGAAAACTCCTCCCCAGAGTAATCCTCTTGCAAAAAAGACTTCAGCAGAGTAGCCCCTGGCAGAAAACCTCACCAGAATGATACCCTTCCAAGACTCTTCGCCTGAGTAATCCCCTTGCACAAAACTTACCATAGTAATCCCTGTGTGAAAACTCCTCCCCAAAGTAATCCTCTTGCAAAAAAGACTTCAGCAGAGTAGCCCCCTGGCAGAAAACCTCAACAGAATGATACCCTTCCAAGACTCTTCACCTGAGTAATCCCCTTGCACAAAACTTACCAGAGTAATCCCTGTGTGAAAACTCCCCCCAGAGTAATCCTCTTGCAAAAGAGACTTCAGAAGAGTAACCCCCTGGCAGAAAACCTCACCAGAATAATACCCATCTAAGACTCTTCGTCTGAGTAATCCCCTTGCACAAAACTTACCAGAGTAATCCCTGTGTGAAAACTCTTCCCCAGAGTAATGCTCTTGCAAAAAGGACTTCAGCAGAGTAACCCCCTGGCAGAAAATTTCACCATAATAATACCCTTCCAAGACTCTTCGCCTGAGTAATCCCCTTGCACAAAACTCACCAGAGTAATCCCTGTGTGAAAACTCCTCCCCAGAGTAATCCTCTTGCAAAAAAGACTTCAGCAGAGTAACCCCCTGGCAGAAAACCTCACCAGAATAATACCCTTCTAAGACTCTTCGCCTGAGTAATCCCCTTGCAGAAAACTTACCAGAGTAATCCCTGTGTGAAAACTCCTCCCCAGAGTAATCCTCTTGCAAAAAAGACTTCAGCAGAGTAACCCCCTGGCAGAAAACCTCACCAGAGTAGTACCCTTCCAAGACTCTTCGCTTGAGTAATCCCCTTGCACAAAACTTACCAGAGTAATCCCTGTGTGAAAACTCCTCCCCAGAGTAATCCTCTTGCAAAAAAGACTTCAGCAAAGTAACTCCCTGGCAGAAAACCTCACCAGAATAATACCCTTCCAAGACTCTTTGCCTGAGTAATCCCCTTCCACAAAACTTACCAGAGTATTCCCTGTGTGAAAACTCCTCGCCAGAGTGATCCTCTTGCAAAAAAGACTTCAGCGGAGTAACCCCCTGGCAGAAAACCTCACCAGAATAATACCCTTCCAAGACTCTTCGCCTGAGTAATCCCCTTGCAGAAAACTTACCTGAGTAATCCCTGTGTGAAAACTCCTCCCCAGAGTAATCCTCTTGCAAAAAAGACTTCAGCAGAGTAACTCCCTGGCAGAAAACCTCACCAGAATAATACCCTTCCAAGACTCTTCGCCTGAGTAATCCCCTTGCACAAAACTTACCAGAGTAATCCCTGTGTGAAAACTCCTCCCAAGAGTAATCCTCTTGCAAAAAAGACTTCAGCAGAGTAACCCCCTGGCAGAAAACCTCAACAGAATAATACCCTTCCAAGACTCTTCACCTGAGTAATCGTTTTGCACAAAACTTACCAGAGTAATCCCTGTGTGAAAACTCCTCCCCAGAGTAATCATCTTGCAAAAAAGACTTCAGCAGAGTAACCCCCTGGCAGAAAACCACAACAGAATAATACCCTTCCAAGACTCTTCGCCTGAATAGTTCCCTTGCACAAAACTTACCAGAGTAATCCCTGTGTGAAAACTCCTCCCCAGAGTAATCTTCTTGCAAAAAAGATTTCAGCAGAGTAACCCCCTGGCAGAAAACCTCACCAGAATAATACCCTTCTAAGACTCTTCGCATGAGTAATCTCCTTGCACAAAACTTACCAGAGTAATCTCTGTGTGGAATCTCCTCCCCAGAGTAATCCTCTTGCAAAAAAGACTTCATCAGAGTAACACCCAGGCAGAAAACTTCACCAGAATAATACTCTCCCAAGACTCTTTGCCTGAGTAATCCCCTTGCACAAAACTTACCAGAGTAATCCATGTGTGAAAACTCCTCCCCAGAGTAATGCTCTTGCAAAAAAGACTTCATCAGAGTAACCCCCTGGCAGAAAACTTCACCAGAATAATACCCTTCCAAGACTCTTCGCCTGAGTAATCCCCTTGCACAAAACTTACCAGAGTAATCCCTCTGTGAAAACTCTTCCCCAGAGTAATGCTCTTGCAAAAAAGTCTTCAGCAGAGTAACCCCCTGGCAGAAAACCTCACCAGAATAATACCCTTCCAAGACTCTTCGCCTGAGTAATCCCCTTGCACAAAACTTACCAGAGTAATCCCTGTGTGAAAACTCCTCCCCAGAGTAATGCTCTTGCAAAAAAGACTTCAGCAGAGTAACCCCCTGGCAGAAAACCTCACCAGAATAATACCCTTCCAAGACTCTTTGCCTGATTAATCCCCTTGCACAAAACTTACCAGAGTAATCCCTGTGTGAAAACTCCTCCCCAGAGTAATGCTCTTGCAAAAAAGACTTCAACAGAGTAACCCCCTGGCAGAAAACCTCACCAGAATAATACCCTTCCAAGACTCTTCGCCTGAGTAATCCCCTTGCACAAAACTTACCTGAGTAATCCCTGTGTGAAAACTCCTCCCCAGAGTAATCCTCTTGCAAAAAGGACTTCAGCAGAGTAACCCCCTGGCAGAAAACCTCACCAGAATAATACCCTTCCAAGACTCTTCGCCTGAGTAATCCCCTTGCACAAAACTTACCAGAGTATTCCCTGTGTGAAAACTTCTCCCCAGAGTAATCCTCTTGCAAAATAAGACTTCAGTAGAGTAACCCCCTGGTAGAAAACCTCACCAGAATAATACCCTTCCAAGACTCTTCGCCTTAGTAATCCCCTTGCACAAAACTTACCAGAGTAATCCCTGTGTGAAAACTCGTCCCCAGAGTAATCCTCTTGCAAAAAAGACTTCAGCAGAGTAACCCCCTGGCAGAAAACCTTACCAGAATAATACCCTTCCAAGACTCTTCGCCTGAGTAATCCCCTTGCACAAAACTTACCTGAGTAATCCCTGTGCGAAAACTCCTCACCAGAGTAATACCTTTGTAAAAAAAACTTATCACCAGAGTAATCCCTTTAAAAAATACTTCCCCAGAGTAACTCCCCTATGAAAAACTTCACGCTGGACTAATCCCCTTTGCAAAAAAACTTCACCAGAGTAATCATCATGTTGAAAACGCCCATCAGGGTAATCCCTTTGCAAAAAAAAAAGAAAAAACTCCTCACCAGAGTAATCCCTTTGCACAAAACTTTACCAGATTAATCCTCTTATTAAAAACTCCACACCAGAGTAATCCCTTTGCAAAAAAATCTCTTCTCGAAAAACCCTTCACAGTAAGCTTCTTTCGAGAAACTCAAGACAGCAATCCCCTTTTTACCCCTTACCAGAGTAATCCCTTGTAAAAAAAACTCCTCACCTGAGTAATCATTTTGCCAAGAACTTCAGGGTATTACCCTTGTAAAAAATCTAATCTGAGTAATCCCTTTCATAAAAACTCCTCATCAGAGTAATTCCTTGCTAAAATTTCAGAGTAATCCCCTTGAAATAAAATTTATCTCCAGAGCAATCCTTATACAAAAAATCCCCATTCACCAGAAAAAGCACTTAAGAAAAGTCCTCACCAGAGTAATTTCTAGCAAACAAATTAATAGTAATCCCCTTGGAGAAAACCAATTAGCTCAAAGAATTTCACCACATACATTGGACATTAATTTAAAGAAATTGGATGTATTTACTCTCTCTCTCTCTCTCTCTCTCTCTCTCTCTCTCTCTCTCTCTCTCTCTCTCTCTCTCTCTCTCTCTCTCTCTCTCTCTCTGTTTTCAGTAAAATATAAATATGGTGAGAAGATATTTATATCATATATACATGCGCTATGTTTTCTCTGGTCTAACAATATCTCTCGTACGTTTTGCCCAATTTCATATTGACTTTTCATCTTTAGTAGATATGAAATAGAAACTGTATATCGTACCGAGTTCTCCATATTAATTTACTCTAAATATTGGATTTACAAAATATATTGTAACAACAAATTTCAAAATTCTTAGCCACGATATGGGGCAAAATCAAGAGTCGATTTTTATTCATAATCGGTTGACTCTTAAACAAGTGAATGCATAGATAGGTGAGTAAATGAGTAATTGCATAATTGTACGAAAAATATATTTTATATTTTCAAAGACTCATTTATGATGAATCCTCCCACACAATTTTCTGATGCATCGATTACATTATTTCACTTCCAATCAAGTTCTTTATCCAAAGTAATAAAAAAAAACTTCAAATTGAAGCACTTTAAGGTTTAAATGCCACTCATGAATAGCAGAGGCAAGGGGCAGTGGAATGCCCTATCAAGCAAGACATTGCAGGGTAATGCCCTTACTGATCAACGCCCAAGCCCTCTCTCCACGCAAGCTAGGACCAAGGAGGGCCAGGCAATGGCAGCTGATATCTCAGCATATAGACCTATAAGCTCCCCCAAATCCACCCCCATCCTTAGCTCACCAGGATAGTGAGGTTACAGCGACCAAAGAAACTAACGAATTTGAATTGGACTCGAACCCCAGTCTGGTGATCAACAGGCAAGCAAATTACCCACAAGCCACCACAACCAGGAAGAATTAAGAGAAGAAGCAAACGACAAATGACAAATTAAAATAATAGAAATAATAGAAACCTTCATAAATTCTGAAACCTCTTCTCTGAGGGTCTGGAATGGATCGAAAGATTAAATTTGCGTTTGTTACCAGATTTAAAAGCTTTAATGGAGAAGAAGTTTTTAATAAATGATTTTTTTAAGTAGAATAAAAAACTTCCTCTGTTTTAATCATGGCTTTTCATGTTCTTAAAAATAGTTCTTAAACATATTTCTGAAAAATTTAGGTAAATACAGAGATATTACTCAGTAAATATGATGCTGACGAGAACATAAAAAGCTACGTTTTTCGTGCATCTAAAATATTGGGGCTAAAAAGGATATGACTCATATCATATATCTGAATAATAAAGAATAAATCATTTGTAGTGAGCGAAAAGTTCTGGGAAAAAACAGATATGATCATTTATCAGTTTTTTTTTATTTCAGAGAAAATCTAAAAAATGGCTTAGAGAGAGAGAGAGAGAGAGAGAGAGAGAGAGAGAGAGAGAGAGAGAGAGAGAGAGAGAGAGAGAGAGAGAGAGAGATAATTTAATTATAATTTGACAAGTATCTCCTCTCCCTTCCCCTTCTCTCTTCTCAGTCCTTCCATCCTCTCCTTCTTCCTGTTCTTATCGTCTTCCCCTTTCGGCGATCTTCTATTTATATTCGAGTCTCTCATAATAAAGAAGGGATATAAAAGATGAGATATTTTGACCAAATGATAGGGAAAGTTATTAATTTTTACGAATATATTTAACGTATTAATTATTATTATAGTATCCATATCAGATTTAGAAATATTCATGTCAGAATTAATAGCGTCCATGTAAGAATCATAAATAAATCTTGTCAGAATTAACAGTATCCATGTCAAATTTATAAATATTCATGTCTGAATGAATAGCGTCCACGTCAGGTTCAACAGTAACCATGTCAGAATTAACTGTTATTGGAAGAATTATCTATTATTGTCCGAATGAATGTAATTCCTGACATAATTAATAGTGTGTCAGAATTAGGAGTATTCATGTCAGAATTAACAGTACCCATGTCAGAATTATAACAATATTCATGTCAGAATTACCAGAATTCTTGTTTAAATTAGCAGTATCCATGTCAGAATTAATAGCATCCATGTCAATACTAACTTTCAAAATCTATTTTTTTTTGTAAGTTCCCCTCATGGATTTACTAAGGCGAAATAATACCAATTATTCCTTTCCTGTTTTAGTAATTTTATGATTTGTGTTGAAAGAGAAGTAATTTCTGGTATATCTGAATGTACAAGAAATGAAGGCCATTATATATTTAGATATTGAATTGTGATAAAGTTGGATGCGTTTGTCGGATGATAAAGTGAGTCTATATTTTAAGGGGTTGAGACCACAAATACAGAAAGTCAGTTGAATTTCAGAAAAGGAATGCACATAATACACTAAAGTTATTAGAATCTCTAAAGAATAATTATTTCAGCTCATGCGTAAAGTGAGAAGATGGCAAAGGAAATTATATTAACTGAATCTTCTATAAGGCAAGTCATGTTCATATAATAATAATTCTAGCAATGGTAATGGTAGTGGATATGATAATAGTGATTATGATATTAATGTTGATAATAGGATTCATAATGTTAGTCCCTTAATATATGTCATATGATAATGATTCTAGTAATGGTAATGATAATGGATATGACAATAGTGATTATATCAATGATGATGATAATGGAATTCATAATGTGAATGGTCCTTTAATATTTGCCCATCTTCATTGGTATGTTTTTTTTTTATTTTATTCAACAGACTCGCAATCAACAGACAATTAAAGACAGCACTTTATCCAAAGATAAAAAAGGCCTTTACTTTCTTTAGACCTAAAGAGATAATACAGAGTTCTACGATAATGAATTGAGAAGATTATGACTTTTTGAAACTTCTCCAATCCAGTCAGAATCATCGTACATCATCCATCTCTCTAACCTGGAACGAGAGCCAACCTACTTGATAGTAACCCTTCTCAGTATTAGTACATTCCAGTCATCTAGTCAGCCATTCGTTGTTCCCCTCTCCTCTCCTATCCCTCCGATACTTCCCTCTCATCTATCCTATTTGATACGGTTTCTGTTCTTCCCTCTACTCTTCCCTCAATTCTCAGCGCATCAGATACAGGGATAACTTGACTGGCTCGATATTTATTAGATGTTCGGGGGATCTCCTTTGCTGTTCCCTCTAAGATAGCAAAGGAAGTTTGCATTTCTTTTAATTGGGAAGGAGCTGGAATGAAATTGTATGGGAAAGTTTTACAGAAAAAGGGTGTTACGATAATCAAGGATGATTTATTAATGCGGAATTGTTATCGCTTGACTTGTTTATTTACGTACTAAGAATGATTTTCAAGACCTTTTCAATTTGTTTAGACTCAAGTAATTCTGGCTATCTTTGGGTTTCTTCCAAGATATTATTGTTTTAGTATATTGAAATTCATATCATTAGAGAAATTTAATGGACTGCAATTTATTACTTTGATCAAATGTTTTCTTTTAACTTTATTGGGAGTTATTGGGTTACGATAATTGGAAATATCATTTTTCACAAATGTATATAATAAGAATTCAGACTTGAATATTACATATTTCGCTCGTGACTTACTAAACTAGGAATGATAGAAAATAGAGCAGACGTTCAGCAATATTATTATTATTATTATTATTATTATTATTATTATTATTATTATTATTATTATTATTATTATTATTATTATTATTATTGTTGTTGTTGTTGTTGTTGTTGTTGTTGTTGTTGTTGTTGATGTCATTATCAATGATAATATTATTCAAATTATTATTGTTACTATTATATAATCCTGAAACCTTTAGTTACAATTTTTAGGAAAAGGTTCACAAATTTTTGAATGACGGACAATTACGGAGATTTTTTATTCTTCTGATGTAACGATTGACGTAGATAGAATAATTTTATTACATCTCTCTCTCTCTCTCTCTCTCTCTCTCTCTCTCTCTCTCTCTCTCTCTCTCTCTCTCTCTTATTTTACTGTTTGTTGTTAATCTTATAAGGTAGTATTCCACTTTGTATATTAAATACAATTATTATGTGATTTCCGATCGTAGAATCTTTGTGAATTGTTTAACGTAAGAGCTTTTTGGAATCCAGAAATTTTTCAGGGAGGAGATAGGATTTTTAATATATCTTTTTACACGAGATGGTAAACAAGATATCCGTTACTCGTTTATCAATTATTATACTTTAATGGTGTATTAAATATAGGAGTTTTATTAAAAAAAATCATCTAAGCCAGAAGAATATGGCACCAGTCGAAAATATCTTGATAAATATCCCAATGAATTATCATTATCAGCCATTGAGTCTCAGGTAGAGCATGAAAGAGAAAAACAAGAAATTTAAGTCTCACCTTTCTTCCTATCTTCCCCTTCCCATGTCCCCTTTCCCTTCCCTTTATCACCAATAGTACCTTCCTATCACTCCTTTGACTCCTCCTCACCCAACCTATTCCATCTCTTCCTTTTTTTTTTCTTTTCTCAAAGTAGATAGATTCGAGAATCGCTTAAATCATGAGATACTGAGGGAAGCTCCCTAATTGAGGTTGCTTAAACTGCAAAGATGATTTTTTTTTTTAAGGGAAATCCGCTGGTTATATATAAAGGGATTGCAAATGTTTTTAATAACCAGGTTTTTTGTAATCTGCCATTATCGTTCTAATTGATGTACATTTTGTTGGCCTATTAAAGATAACTTGGATATTTCCCCGTTGTTTTCGCTGTGATTTGCATTTTTTTTTAAAATTTAATTGATACAAGAGTAAGATCGCTGTATTCTATGGAATTAGGTGAAATTTTTCGTTTCATCTTATCCTGGGATTGCCCACAGGATACGGAGAAAAATCAATTTTCGTACATGTAAATCAAGTGGACAATACATTGTTCTTCCCTGAATTATGAAATTATTGCAAGAAAAAAATATTCAAAGAGTCCGAATTTTACTCTTTTTGGGTAGAAGTTCATGCACAAGTTCATATAGTTATTCGACTTTCTTTAAGATTAGCATAGAGGGCATAACTCTCTCTCTCTCTCTCTCTCTCTCTCTCTCTCTCTCTCTCTCTCTCTCTCTCTCTCTCTCTCTCTCTCTCTCTCTCTCTCTCTCTCTCAAATTAAGCGTTTCATACTCTCAAAGTAATTTTTCAATCTTTTCTTAATCTATTTTTCTTTTTTTCTAATACTATAAAACTGGTTTGGTCAACATAAATTACAGATAAAATTTAGCCGCTCTCGTATCTTTTTGAATTTTAGTAAAGCCTTTAGTGATTTTTAACACACGTCCTTATAGTAATCTTTCAGGTAGTAGAGATAAGGAAAGGGACACCTTTATGAACAATTTTTTTTGGCAGAATCATTAGTATTCATTCTCATTTAGAATAAGTTATGGAATTAGAAACGATGATGATAGGAAACTAAAAAATATGTCATTACCTCGTTCGGTTTTCATTACCTGGGACATGTTCGTCCATATATATTAAAGGCCGATCATGAATGGCAGAGGCAAGGGACATATACACACATGATCAGTAACCAAACCCCCTCTCCATCCAAGCTAGGACCAAGGAGGGCCAGGCAATAGCTGCTGATGACTCAGCAGATAGACCTAGAGGCTCCCCCAACCCCCAACCCCCATTCTTAGCTCACAAGGATCGTGAGGTTGCAGTGACCAAAGGAACTAACGAGTTTGAGCGGGACCTGAACCCCAGTCTGCTGTTCACCGATCAGGGACGTTACCACATCGGCCACCACAACCCTCAGAGGGATATGCAAAGAAATGAATAAATGGACTTAGCCAAAGTCCGCAATTAATGACTACTGAATATTCTCGATATAAAGTAAGTAAAAGATTGGAATGGGTAGGAATTATGCATTCTAATTTTCCTATCATTGGAAGGAATATTTGAGAGCCTTCAGGGACTGAGTGAGAAGTTATATTTAGGGTCATAGTGGTTTATTAATTCGCCCTTCGAATCCTTTGAGACTTGGAGTTTAACTTTCGTCTATTAAAGAAGATACCATTACAGAATGGAAAGCTTTCAGGATTTTTCTGTTACAATTTGAAGAATAGATTTAAGATTGTAGATTATAAATCACTACTACTACTACTACTACTACTACTACTACTACTACTACTACTACTACTACTAATAATAATAATAATAATAATTATGCTTCCTATTTGTATTTACATTGTTTTCACAAAAAGCTTATTAGTTATCGTTCCTCATCATTAGGTCTACTCAAGACGGCCATAATAAACATTCGATGGCTGATTTCCCTCATAATCAGCGTTCAGCATCATAGCGAGAGACAAGAAATGTCTTTGATGCTCTTTCCGGTCGATCAATACGCTCCAACCCTCGTAAAAGGAAACCTGGAGACCCTAAAATCTCTCCAGACATCAGTGATGTACAGTCCCGGTGAAAAAAAAACGAGAAGCGTCTTTATTTTCGGTTCCGGTGAAAGAAAACGGGAAGCGTCTTAGAAAACACCCAATCCGGGGAATCCTCTGACTGGGAATTATCACTTTGCCATCTCTTGCTTAATCCATTTCCGAAGCTCTTTCCTTTTCCATACTACCTGCATTGCTATTGCTCTTTCTATCCTTTATTCTTCCAGTTTCCTTTTCTTCTCTATCCATCATTGTCAGGGATAACATATATCACGAGATTATATGTTGAGGGAAATCCCCTAACTGAAGACATCGAGACTGTAGACAAAATATATTTCTCTTGTTCATATGGCAAACCTTTTCAAGTATATAGGGGGCTTGGAGCCTGATATTCATTTATGTTGAAGATTCTTTCTCACTCTGATTAATTTGCATTTATATTTGTATATTTGAGGTATGGGGTTCTGTGACCAGTTCGTATCTCAGCATAGCAACTTGATGCTTCTTACCTATTTAAATGATCTATGGTTATGAGATTACTAAATTAATTGTAAAAGAATTCTCTCTCTCTCTCTCTCTCTCTCTCTCTCTCTCTCTCTCTCTCTCTCTCTCTCTCTCTCTCTCTCTCTCTCTCTCTCTTTTGCGTTCATATTTATTCTTTTTGTAATTTTTTTTCGTGTTGAATTCTCTTATTTCTGGTATGGCCTTTGTATAAAAAAAGTTACGCAATATATTTTTACTTATTAAATTCAGGTTATCTGAATCGATTTGTGTCAATCAATTTTCAAGAATGAAATCGGCTGTGCTTTTGTCAGTTGCAGGAGCAGAGTCTTAGGAAGGGTTTAATGCATCGGCTATAATTACTTCCCAAATGCAATTATACCTGAGAATCAGATGGCACAGATTAGAAAGAGAGAACATGTGTGTTTTTTTAATGATACAGTTTATTAGGGGGTGGGGGGGGGGGGTTAGATTTGCTTTTCTCTACAGTGGTATTTGGCATTTATCTCATGATAAACATTGTTAGATGAGAAATAACTAGAATGAGAAGATGCCTGTGTTGGTGTTGCTGTGTTCATATCTGGGACCTGATGATTTCGGAACGATATTTTCTATTTATAATGGAATCAATAGACATACTAAATATTGTACGGAGAATACCACAATAATTTAACAAGCATAAGGCGTGAAAATAAATGAGTATTTGAACAATGGAGGTTGAAATATATTGTTACGTGAGAGCAAGGAATTTTCTGAGTATTTTTCATTGACAGGAATTTTTCCAACCCCTCGATTTTTGTCACATCAGGTGTAAGAATTTTTTTTTTATTATTTTGTATCACTGATTTCTCGCAAAAAGGTCTTAAGTGTTGTTAAACATCGACTGGCAAATATTCCTAACAAGAAATTATCAACCTTATACGCAATAAGAAGCAATAGATTTTGATATACCAACTTCTTCATTAGATATCCCATAACATCCGTAGTCCACCAATGGATTCCTTAACTCTATTTCAAACTTCACAATCATCTTTATATATGAATCCTCTCAACCCACTAGAAAATAGAACTATTTCAAAGCTCACAATCCACTAGAATGCAGAACTCTTTCAAAGCTTACAATCCTCTAGCTAGCAGAACTTTTATTTCAAACCTCACAATCCATTAGAAAGTATGATTATTATAAACCTCGCAATCCACTATGAAGCAGAATTCTATTTCAAAGTTCATAAACCACTAGAAAGCAGAATAAGTAGTTCAAGCCTCACAATTCATTAGAGAGCAGAACTCCTATTGTTATGCCTCACAATCCATTAGAAAGCAAAACTATTTTAAACCTTACAATCCACTAAAAAGCAGAACTACTGTATTATTTCAAACATCACAATTCATTAGAAAGTGAAACTATTTTAAACCTCACAATCCGTTACAAAGCAGAACTCTATTTCGAACCTGACAATCCATTAGAAAGAAGACCTCAATACAAAATTAATGAAATTTTATCAAGACTTATCATTCTTACCTTCCAGGAAACTTGATGACTCAGAATTATCCCTCCATCCCATTCTTGAAAGTTATTTTGTAGCTTTTTTAGCTTTCTCATTATACTTCGATTGCTTCCTCAATAATGTCACGCATCCTTTCCACCCCCACCTCCATGTCATCCATCGTACTGGATATCCTCCTCCTCCCCATCTTGTATACCTCTGTACCTCCATCACAATCTTGCAATTGGATACCTTTTTTATTCATATCTCCTCTTGACTTCCTACGCCACCCTTCATATCCACCCTCTTACTCTTACATTCGTCCAGCACGTCCATGACTTCCTACCTATCGGACACCCTTCATATTCATTCGCATGAATTACTGCTGCACCTTCATGGAGTCCATCTCATTGGATAGTTTTCTAATTTTTCATTAACCTCAACGTATTCATTTCATTTGATGCGCTTATTTTTAATCCTTCATTAGTCCTCCATACCTCATTCTTTTCTTCAACACACAGTATCCCTTTTGTTCCTCATATATCCCTGTTTTTCCCCATTTTTTCAGTTTTATTTGTAACTTATTTTTCATTCCCCCGTAGCCATCACAGACGAATATAACTTCCTTTGCATTTGGTACACTTCCTTTTTATCCTCCGTCCCTTCGTTGCATTCTTCCTATCGGAAATCATATTTTTTTTTTTTTTATCTTTTCTATCCCTCCCACGCGTTCGTCTCATACTAGCTATTAGATACCCGTCCTTTCAACCTTCTCCTCTCAGCCATCACAGCCGTAGATCACCAACACGCTGGATATTTATAGGAGGCTTCACTACTGATGCTGCTGAGAATGAAAAGCGAATCAGTTTTCATCATATCTATCACATAGAATGAAGTGAAATTCTAAACATTTATAGAAATTCAAAAATGAATCTCGATGGTAATTCATATTTATTTATTTCTTTCAATAAACATATGCTTTATTTTATTGTAAATTTTCACACACACACACACACACACACACACACATATATATATATATGTATATATATATATATATATATATATATATATATATATATATATATATATATATATATATATATATATATATATATATATATATATTATAACTAGCTAAGCTACAACCCTAGTTGGAAAAGGAAGATGCCGTAAGCCCAAGGGCTCCAACAGGAAAAATAGGCCAGTGAGGAAAGGAAATAAGGAAATAAATAAACGATATAAGAAGTAATGAAAATGAAAATAAAATATTTTAAAAACATTAACAACATTAAAACAGATATTTGATTTATATACTATAAAAGGACTTATGTAAGCCTGTTCAACATACAAACATTTGCTGCGAGTTCGAACTTTTGAAGTTCTACTGATTCAACTACCCGATTAGGAAGATCATTCCACAACTTGGTCACCCCTGAAATAAATCTCGAAACAGAAAGTTTATTATGCAAAAAATAAAAACGCAACGGAAAACATGAAACGTAGACTTCCTGCAGTTTCTACAAGCAATAAACAAACACAATCTCAGTTACAAGTCTGTTTATTATGATAAAAAGCATAAAACTCACTTCCGGGACTTTGCCGGCCGCAGTTTTTATGTCAAAGCAGCGGTTCTCGTCAAAACAGCTGCCCAGAATGACCCCAGGGAAGGAGTTTCCATCCGATTTAACTAAGTGATTATTTCTCATTCCTTTTCTTTTCAAAATTTTGAACATTTCCGGTCGAAATCATGGCGTTTTTTTTTTTTCAAAAGACTTACGGTCTCTCTATGAATGATATGACATGACATGAAGTAATTTATCAGTATAATTTTCTCTCCGACGTAACAAAGTTACCATTCTGCCATTTTATTGGGTTTTCAATTCCAAACTAAATTATATTTATTTAGGAGGAAATATGGGATTCTTTTATAGAATGTGTTGACTGTTATATCGTAACATAAATAATTCAATTCCAGTTTATTGCCACCTTAAAAGTCTAAAACAGAATGATATCAGTCCATCTCAGTGACTGATTGGAAACCAAAATCAGGTGGAAGTTAATTGAAGGAGTACAGAGCTGGCCAGTTCTTGCTGAGAACTGAAGGCTTCACCCTATTGAGTCACCTCAGAAGTATCGGGTTCAAGTTAAAAAAGCAAAAAAAAAAAAAAAGAAAAAAAAAATCAAAGTTCAACACCTTCACAAAAATGGGGTTGTTGAACAAAGAATAAATATATTGTCTTTGTTATTACTACAAGAGAAGATTCAGTTTTGGAATGTAGTTAAATGAAGTTGGCCAACTACTGTATATGAGAAATTAAATAATTCTAATAATACAAATGACATTTTAACCAATGTATAACTTTTACGCAAGTATATAAAGAACATAACAGAAACAAATGATTAATACTTTGAAAAAAAAAACTGCTTTCATAAAAAAAGCCACTAAACTTATAAACATGATCGGATTATTTTTAGAATTTGGGCATATAAAATGACACTGAGGCCAGGGAGGCCATACAGCTCAGATGAAATATCAAAGATACTGTACAATTATAACTACTAATCAACACGGGTCAACAGTTTGACATATCTATATTTATCATTTTATGAGAGAGAGAGAGAGAGAGAGAGAGAGAGAGAGAGAGAGAGAGAGAGAGAGAGAGAGAGAGAGAGAGAGAGAGAGAGGGAGAGTAAAAAAACCCTGAATTAAGTTTGCTTGAAGATAGAAAACTAAAAAAAAAATGAGCTAGTAATTCCTAAAACTTACTTTGTTGCCTTAAAATAACTATATTACTTCTCGGAAAATTATTATGCGAGTTATTTTTGTGGTTTTTCTTCACATGTATCAAAAGAAGAAAAGACGTGAATGAAAAGCTTTATTTTTTTCAATCAATACCATTTTCATATTGTGATACAGTCATACATATTTTCTTTGATATCGGCTCATTTCATTTGCTTACAAACTTTTGCTGAACAAAAATTGCGAGCTTGATTTCAACATAAGAGCAATTTTGTTTGGAAGAGAATTGAAAAAATACAGAGGAATTTCGCTAATATAAAAACAATATACACCATAAGAAAATGCCTTATATTTGGTTTTAATTGGTTATGATACAAACATACATAACACACTCAATACTCCATTTTTTCTTGTGATATTGATGACTAAATTACTGAAACAGTAACTGGCAGTTGTTATACTGCGGTGGTCTGCACGCTCTTTAGAGTTACAAGAGTTACAAGGATTATGGTGTTAAAGACTATTTGGTCCATCCGCAGAGACTCCATATCTTCTTGGGTAGAACAATTTTCTTTAAACTTTTAGAGAGTTTTTATGATCTACTATGAGATTCAGGGCCTCTGTAACACGGTTTTTTGGACTTTGCTCCTTATCAAAGCATCGGATGTAGCTGAAAGTTGACATATGTATATTTTACAACCACACACAAATTTTTTCAGCATTATCAAGAACCTAAACCCCATAGTTTTAATTTTTATAGAGTAAAAATGATCTAGCCGACGCCATGGCCAGTGATAACGAGCCAAGAGTTGAAAACATTCATTACGTAAGCAATGTAAACACCTTTTGACAAAATTTTGCCCCGCCCATCCACCAGACACCCATTCACCTTATTCCATCTGCTATGAAACCCATAACAGTCAAGAATGGCTAAAAGGATTTGGAATTGGCCCCGTGGTTGCAAAACTGCATTTGTCTTACGACTTGCAACTTTATACAGTCAAGAGAAAGCCCGTGGCCATATTTACTATAACCTGAATAGGTAATTATTCAGTTTCTAGTTTAAATCCAATGTTTATGGTCTGATTTGTATTTAGCGTAACATGATTATAATACTTGTAATGCCATTCAGGCTTTTGAACATTTCCATTAACTATTCACTATACCACCAAGAGACAGAGAAAGAGAGAGATTGTATGTAAACAGTCTTTATATAACTATTTTTGTTAAAATAAGAATTTTGTGCTAAACTCTCCATCAGACCGATATAGTTTTTTTTCTTCTTCTTAGGTCGTAAGACCGTTTTGGCTATGTTTTGGGCATGACTGCATTTTGTAAATAAATCAGGAATAGTTTTAGGAGTTTTATTTGTACATCTAATGGGAATTTATAGAAGTAAAGTGAACATAATTCATTTATCCTTTAAAATAATTACTACATGTAGCAAAACAAATAGTAGTAAAGATGATAATGCAATGAAGGAATGGTACTATACTTTATCTTTAGCTTCAACATTGGCAATAACATACCCAGTTGCCATAATTTGTCAGCTTAATGAAATAACCTATCATCTAATGTTAAACTTAATTTCTGAGGAGGCCATGGCTTATTGCACAGTGAAAAAATATTACAAAGACTTTATGAATGGCGGAACGATACATAAATGTGGGTGTGGTATCTGTGCTAGCGTAGTAATACTACTGTAGCAGTAGTGCCGCAACAGTAGTATACATGAATTAAAGGTTTAGACCAACTGCTGGGATCCTTGAGGATCATTTAGAACTTCTTAAAACTACTCGAGAAATGAGTTTTTATACCCAGAATATAAATTTTCTGATCCAACAATGCCCATGATAGCCTTCAGTGTTATCCTGAATTATAACCAGGCCAAAGTGGGTGGAACCTCATGAAGTCATCATTCTGATGATAATTATTGGTGAAGGTTTAAAGCCAAAATACGGTACCGGCTATTTTTTTTTCTTTACAGTAAATAGGTAGGTAGATAGACAATAAATAAAAATTGCCTGACATTGGATATAGCCGTTATCAAATCAAGCTTGTCTACTACGTTTTGCAAAATTACCAACTATTCCCTACACCTTGCCAATCTGATTGTGACCCATAAAGTAGAATGTATTTACTTAGGAAACTTATTTTGGGAGTTAGACTAATAATCGAAGTGTTTTTGTATTTATTAACATATTTTGTTGGTTTGTTCATTATGACAATTATCAGTGGAGAGGTTTCAGAGTTCATAAAGGTGTACTGCTTTGCTTTTATTTAAACTTTTGTGTCATTGTAGGTAAAGGTATAGCCTTCGTTACGTATAGCCAATCATGGATCGAGAAAGAGGGAAGAAATGCCGTTATAAATAAGTTACATAACCAGTGCGTTTGAAACCTTTTCTCTGAGTAAGTTGGCCCGTCTTCAAAAAACGTCACTTTTACATTATAAGTACCAAATTTATTCAACCTACGAAATGCAGAATATAGTCATGATTTATGTGTAGATATAATGTGCATTCTGAAGAAGCGTTATATTTATGAAATTCATAGATAAAAAATTATTGCGAAAAAACCGTGTTACAGAGGCCCTGAATCTCATAGTAGTCTAACTTATTCTTGAACTCGTTTATCGAGTTACTGTTTACTACATCCGCTGGAAGTCTGTTCCAAGTATTTGCTATTTTGTATGTAGAGAAATTTCCACATTGAGTGGAGTATCTTTTCAAGTCCACCTTGAAAAGGTCTCGGGAATTCAGCTCTTTCGATTCTACAGATCTCGGGAATTCAGCTCTCTTGATTCTGCATATCTCGGGAATTCAGCTCTCTCGATTCTGCAGATCTCAGGAATTCAGCTCTCTCGATTCTTCAGATATCGGGAATTCAGCTCTTATGATTCTTCAGATATCGGGAATTCAGCTCTTACGATTCTTCAGATCTTGGGAATTCAGCGGTCTCAATTCTTCAGATATCGGGAATTCAGCTCTCTTGATTCTGCAGATCTCGGGAATTCAGCTCTCTCGATTCTTCAGATATCGGGAATTCAGCTTTTACGATTCTTCAGATATCGGGAATTCAGCTCTTACGATTCTTCACATCTCGGGAATTCAGCTCTCTCGATTCTTCAGATATCGGGAATTCAGCTTCAACGATTCTTCAGATCTCGGGAATTCAGCTCTCTCGATTCTTCAGATATAGGGAATTCAGCTCTTACAATTCTTCAGATCTCAGAAATTCACCTCTCTCGATTCTACTGATCTCGGTAATTCAGCTCTCTCAATTCTGCAGATCTCATGAATTCAGCTCTCAACCTTCTCCATTCTGCAGATCTCAGGAATTCCGCTTTCTCGATTCTTCATATCTCGGGAATTAAGCTCCCTCGATTCTTCATAACTCGGGAATTCAGCTCTTTCGATTCTGCAGATCTCGGGAATTCAGCTCTCTCGATTCTACTGATCGTGTGAATTCAGCTCTCTCGATTCTGCAGATCTCAGGAATTCAGCTCACTCGTTAGATCAGCTTTTTTTTCTCAATTCAGCCATATTAGATGTAAAATCCACTCTAAAGGTAGATAAGCTTTATCGTTTCAGTTCTTGCTAGATCAGCTTTTTCGTGATTTAAATTCTATTGCTAGGTCAGCTTTTTACAAATTTCAGATCTTTAACTACTGTAAATTAGCTTTGTTTTGACTTTAGCACTATTGCAAGATCATATTTCTTAAGAATCTAGCTCTCTTGAGGTTTAAGCTATATTGCTAGGTCAGCGGTATGGGTAATTTATCTTTAATGCAAGGTTTATTTTCAGGCAATTACGCTATCCCTAGAGTAGCTTTCTTATGAAATCGGCTATATTGTTAGATCAAGATTTAAGCTCTTATGCAAGATCGTGTATCCCCTGAACTGAGGTTGATCACCGGATAAGATATAAAAAAAAAAAAATAAAATAAAATAAAAACGCCCTAGCTAAACCTAAATAATCGTAAATTTAGTTCTATCTGCGTAACAGCTTTTTAAAGAATTCGGCTTCTATTATTATATCAGCTTTCTCAACAATCTTTCTGTATTAGCAGCAGTGCTATCTCTTTAATCCAATTCTATTGCAAGATTAACTTGTTTGTGATTTTATTTCCATTGATACATCAGATGTCTAGAATTTATTTCTATTGTAAATCACCCTCATCGCTACATAGGCTTTCTCAAGGATTCAGTTTTATGGTATGTTTAGATCAGGATATGTCTTTAGATAAACTTTCTCATGAATTAAGCTCAATTTCTATATCACCTTTCTTGTGAATTAGCTATATTGCAAGGTCAGCTTTCTTTATAATTCAGCTCTATAACGTTACCTTAATTTCAGGAATTAATCTATATAACTACATTAACTTTCTTGGGAAATCGAACTCGATCACTACATCAGTATCCTTGCAAATTTTGCTTTATTGGTAGATTAACATTCACGAAATTCCGGCCACATCACACTAAATTAGCTTTCTTGTTGGTCCATTTCTCTCGTTTGATCATATTTTTGGAAATGGCTATCATCACTAGATTACATTTCTCGTGAATTAAAATTAAGTCTGTTCTGAGAATAGCCATGTAAGTAGTTTAGCTGTCTCATGAAATTAGTCTTCACTCAAGATCCGCTCTCTCAAATGGTCCCACCAGTTCAGATTGAAAAGATTTAGTTCTTTCGTGAATTTTGCGTTTTTGGAGAACGGAGCTCTAGCTACTTTTAACTTTCTTGAGAGTTCAGCCTTTAACTAATTTCAGGCTTATCTTAAGAATAATTTTTTCAGGTATTGAATAAGATTCAATTCAAATAATATTAGAAATCAAGATACGTAATATTCATACAAACAGTTTTTATTCGATTTAAGTAAATGTATTATTTTTGGTCAATTGCCTGCAACGGTTTATTTGCTGTGTATAATTACCAATTTGTATATGACGTATCCTGAAGAATATTTACTGAATCAACTTGATGAATTTAAAAAAAAAATTCTACCTGCTGCAATTATCAATAAATTATCCGTTATTATAAAGATTTGTATAATACGACAATAAAGATTGCTAGATTGAAACTCGGCCGTTTATCCCCGATCAATATGGAAGGAATAAAGGATTTAAAAGATTCCTTTTATGTCACTTTTATAGGAGGGGTAAGCGCTCATGTGAAAGAATCACGAAGGATTTGCATAATTATGAAAATTTACATTTAAACGATCACCAAAACCACCGGAATAAAATCCCCCCCTAAAAAAAGAAATAATGATTTTTTTTGTAAACTAGGAATCAAATTAAAAAAAAAGATACTTAAATGGTCATTGCTATGTGAAGGGTAAACTATCGGATGAAAGCAACGAGATGGCTGTTTAGGAAAGACTTACTGCAAAGTATATATCCTCAACAAACTCCTGTAAATGACATGTTTACGGAAGGACATTCCCAGGTCGACCAATTCCCGAATTCATGGATTCCCAAACTGACAGTTAGGTGAATTCTCCCTTTCACGAAACATTTGTAAAGTTCCTCTTATTTACTCCCCGTCTAAGGTTAGAGGAAACATATTCCAATTCAGGAAATAAGGAGGGCCTTTCTCTCTCTCTCTCTCTCTCTCTCTCTCTCTCTCTCTCTCTCTCTCTCTCTCTCTCTCTCTCTCTCTCTCTCTCTCTCTCTCTCTAATGCAAATCCATTCCTTTAATGCTTAAGAAGGAGGAATGTAGATATGCAGGAAATCAACAGGAATAAGAAAGTATTAAGCTAATTAATTAAAATGATTTGGTTGTCACATTAGGAAAATTGTGATTAAACTATTAAAAAATACTTTAATTGGAGCATAGATAGATTATATGTGAGAGAATAACAGACACATAATAATAATAATAATAATAATAATAATAATAATAATAATAATAATAATAATAATAATAATAATAATAATAATAATAATAATAATAATAATAAAATAACTACAGATATCATTAGTTGTCATCCTAATGTTTTGCTTTTGACCTTTTCCACTATTTTTTCCTATTTTATAAAAATAATTCTATAAAGATATTCTGGGAAAATTTAAATTTACAAGTTTTTGCGTTTAATACCTATTTCTGCCACTTAAGTTCCGAAGATATTTAAAAATAATGCACCATTTAATTTGACGTCGAATTATTTTGATTAGAAGTTAGCTTCCTGGGTGGAGGATAATTCTAGGCAATCTTGCAAAAGACTCTGCACCAGAATAATACCCTTGCAAAGAACTTAACACCAGTATAATTTCCTTGCAAAAAAATCTTAGAGTAATCCCTTGCAAAATACACCTTAACAGCGAAATCCCCTTCCAAAAAACTTCTCAAGAGTAATCCCCTTTCAGAAGAATACCCACCATAATAATTCCAAGGTAGATAATTCCTTACCAGAGTAATCCCCTTGCAAAAAAAAAAACTGCACCAGATTAATCCCTTGGAAAAAAACTTTCACCAGAGTAATCCTCCTGCAAGAAATCCTCCGCAAAGTAATACCCTTGTAAAAAACTCTTCACCAGAGTAATCTCTTAAGAAAAACTACACCGGAGTAATCTCCTTGGAAAAACTCATCACCAGTTTAATACTCCTTTCAAAAGGCTCACCAAGGTAATTCCTTTTCAAAAACTCCTCACCAGAGTAAGCCCCGTGGAAAAAACATCTCACTAGAGTAAGCCCTGTGGAAAAAACATCTCACCAGAGTAATACCTTTTCAATAGAATCCTCACCCTTGCAAAAAAAAACTTCCTCAAATTAATACCCTTGCAAGATTCTTCACCAGAATAATCCCTTAGGAATATTTCACCAAAGTAATCCCCATGCAAGATTCTTTGCTGGAACAATCCCTTTAAAAGATTTTTTACCAGAGTAAATGCCCTTGTAGAAAACTACTGCCCAGAGTATTACTCTTGCAAAAAAAGACTTCAGCAGAGTAACCCCTTGGCAGAAAACCTCACTAGAGTAATGCCCTTCCAAGACTCTTCACCTGAGTAATCCCCTTGCACAAAACTCACCAGAGTAATCCCTGTGGGAAAACATCATGAGAATAATCCCCTGCAAAATACTCACTTGAGTAATCCCCTTGTAAAGAAACATCACTAGAGTAATCCCCTTGTAAAAAACTTCATGCCAGAGTAATCCCTTTGCAAAAAAAAATCACCAGAGTAATCATCTTGTAAAAAATACCTACTTGAGTAATCCATTTGCACAGAACTTCACCAGAGTAGTCTCCCTGTTAAAAACTCCTCACCAAAGTAATCCTTTTGCAAAGAAAAAATTTCCCCAAGTTAGTCATCTTGTAGAAAACTCTTCGCCTTTGCATAAAATAAAAATCACCAGATCTTCATGAAATAAACTCATAACCAGAGTAATCTCTTTGCATAAAACTTCAAGAGAGTAATCCCCTTGTTAAAAACTCCTCGCCAGTGTAAACCCTTTGCATAAAACTTCAAGAGAGTAATCCCCTTGTTAAAAACTCCTCACCAGAGTAATCCCCCCCAAAAAACTTTCCCAGGTTAATTATCTTGCGAAAAACTCATCACATTAATCCCCTTTCGGAAAACTCATCACAGTAATCCTCTTTCGAAAAACTCTTCACAGTAATCCCCTTTCGAAAAACTCATCACAGTAATCCTTTTTCGAAAAACTCGTCACCTGAGTAATCACTTTACACAAAAAACTTCAGGGTATTCCTCTTGTCAAAAAACTAATCTGAGTAATCCCTTCCCAACAAAATCTTCACCGGGGTAATTCCTTATTAAAACTCCAGTGTAAACTGCCTTGTAATAAAATCTATCTCCAGAGTAATCATCTTGCAAAAAATCCTCTTCAAACTAATCCGCTTGGAGAAAATTCCTCACCAGAATAAGCACTTGCAAAAGAGTCCTAACCAGAGTAATTCCTAGCAAACAAATGTATAAAAATCCCCTTGCAAAAGAAAAAAAAAAAACTTCCCCCCAGAGTAATCCCCTTGGAGAAAACTAACCCCTCAAAGAATTTCACTACATACATTGAGCATTGATTTGAAGAAATCGGATGTATTTAGTTTCTCTCTCTCTCTCTCTCTCTCTCTCTCTCTCTCTCTCTCTCTCTCTCTCTCAGTAAAATGTGAATATGCGCAATGCTCCCTCTGGTCTAACAATTTCTCTCCCACGTTTTACCAGAATTCATGTTGACTTATCCTCTTCATTAGTTATGAAATAGCAACTGTATTTCGTACTTATTTCTTCATATTAATTTACTCTAAATATTAAGTTTACAAAATATATTGTAACAACAGATCTCCAAAATTTGTAGCTACTGTATGGGGCAAAATCAAGAGTTGATTTTTATTGATACTCGGTTGATTCTTAACAAGTTATTATATAGATAGATGAATAAAAGCAATTTCGTGTATAAAAAAGAAAAAATATTTTTTTTATTTCCAAAGACTCATTGAGGAATCTATTACATTATTTCACTTCTAGTCAAGTTCTTTATCCAGAGCAATAAAAAAATAAAAACTTACAGTTAAAGCACTTGAAGGTTTAAAGGCCGCTCATGAATGGCAGAGGCAAGGGGCAGTGACATGCCTTATCAAGCAGGACAATTCAAGGCAATACCCTAGGCCTAGAGACTGTTCAGCACCCAAACCCCCTCTTCACCAAAGCTAGCACCAAAGAGGGCCAGGTTCGACAGCCGCTAACTCAGCATATAGACCCCCAAATCCACCCCCATCCTTAGCTCACAATGATAATAATGTTACAGCGACTAAAGAAACTAACGAGTTTGAGAAGGACTATAACCCCAGTCTGGCGATCACCAGGCAAGCAAGTTACCAACAGGCCACCACAACCAGGAAGAATTAAGAGAAGAATCAAACGAAAAATGACAAATTAAAATAATTGAATACTTCATAGAACGAAAATTTTTCTCTGAGGGTCTGAAATAGATGGAGAGACGTAATTTGCGTGTGTTACTAAAATTAGAAGGTGGATGGAAAAGCCGTTTTTATGAATGACATTTTTTTTTCAAGTAGGAGACAAAACTCCCTCTATTTCAGTCATGGCTTCTCCTATTCTTAAAAATAGGTCTTAAATATATTTCTGAAAAATTGAGTTAAATACAGAGATATTACTTAGTAAATATGATGCTGACGAGAGCAGGAAAAGCTACGTTTTTCGTTCATCTAAAATATTGGCGCTGAAAAAGATGGCTTATGTCATATATGTGAATAATAAAGAAAGAATCGTTATAGTGAGCGAAAAGTTCTGGAAAAAAAAAACAAATATGATCATTTATAAGTGTTTTATTTCAAAGAAAATAAAAAAAATAGCTTAGAGAGAGAGAGAGAGAGAGAGGAGAGAGAGAGAGAGAGAGAGAGAGAGAGAGAGAGAGAGAGAGAGAGAGAGAGAGAGAGAGAGAATTTAATTATAATTTGATAAGTATACTCTCTCCTTCCCCTTTTCTCTTCTCAGTCCTTCCATCCTCTCATTCCTGTTCTTATCCTCTTCCCCTTTTCTGCAATCTTCTATTTATATTTCGAGTCTCTCATAATAAAGAAGCGATATAAAAGATTAGATATTTTTACCAATTTATAGGTGAAGTTATTATTTTGTACCCATCTATTTATTGTTTTAGTTCTTTTTACAGTATCTTTGTCAGATTTAATAATATTCATGCCAGAATTAAGAGTATCCAGTTCAGAATTGAAAATAATCATGTCTGAATTAAGTGTCCAAGTCAGATTTAACAGTAACCGTGTCAGAATTAACAGTATTAATGTCAAAATTAATATAATTCATGACATAATCAACAGAATCTGTCAGATTTAGCAGTATCCATGTCAGAATTAACAATACCCATGTCAGAATTCTAACACATTCATGTCAGTATTAACATAATTAGCAATATCTATGTCAGAATTAATAGTATCCATGTCAGTATTAACATAATTAGCAATATCTATGTCAGAATTAATAGTATCCATGTCAGTATTAACTTTCAAAATCTATTTTTTCTTGTAAAGTTCCCCTCATGGATTTACTCAGGAGAAATAACACCACTATTTCCTTTCCTGATTTAGTAACTTTATGATTTTTGTTGAAAGAGAAGTAATTTCAGGAATTGTGATAAAGTTGGATGAGTGTGTCTGATGATAAAGGGAGTCTATATTTTAAGGGATTGAGACCACAAATACAGAAAATCAGTTGAATTGCAGAAAAGGAATGCACATACACTAAAGTTATTAGAATTTCTAAAGAATAATTATTTCAGCTGATGTGTAAAGTGTGAAGATGTCAAAGGAAAGTATATCAATTGAGCCTTCTATAAGGCAAGTCATGTTCATATAATGATGATTCTAGCAATGGTAATAATAATGGATATGATAATAGTATTTATAATATTAATCATGATAATAGGATTCACAATGTTAACGGTCCCTTAATATTTGTCATATGATAATGATTCTAGTAATGGCAATGATAATGGATATGATTATTGTTGTTATAATAATAATGATGATAATGGAATTCACAGTGTTAACGGTCCCTTAATATTTGCCAATTGTCTTTAATTATTTTTTCATTGTATTCAACAGACTTTCAATCATACTTACAGATAAGCACTTTATCCAATGATAAAATAGGTCTTCACTTTCTTTACACATAAACCGATAATCCAAAGTTATAAGATATTGAAGTGAGAAGTTTATGTCTCTGTGAGCCTTCTCCTATCCGGCTAGAATCATCGTACATCATCCATCTCTCTAACCTGGAGGGAGAGCAAACGTACTTTATAGTAACCATTTTCTGTATTAGTACTTTCTGGTCATCTAGCCAGCCATTCGTTGTTCCCCTCTCCTCTCCTATCCTTCAATACTTCTCTCTCATCAATCCTATTTGATACGGTTTCTATTCTTCCATCTATTCTCA
>NC_090741.1:79111704-79121704 GCF_036898095.1 Palaemon carinicauda | reverse complement strand
AGCAATCCCTATGCAAGATTCTTTGCTGGAACAATCTCCTTGAAAGATTTTCCACCAGAGTAATCCCCATGTAGAAAACTCCTCCTTAGAGTAATCTCTTAAAGACAACTCATCACCAGAATAATGCCCTTGTAGGAAACTCCTCCCCAGAGTAATCCTTTTGCAAAAAAAGACGTCAACAGAGTAACCCCCTGGCAGAAAACCTCACCAGAGTAATGCCCTTCCAAGACTCTTCACCTGAGTAATCCCCTGGCCCAAAACTCACCAGGGTAATCCCTGTGGGAAAACACCATGAGAGTAATCCCCTTCAAAATACTCACCTGAGTAATCCCCTTGTAAAGAAACATCACTAGAGTAATCCCCTTGTAAAAAAAACTTCATGCCAGAGTAATCCCTTTGGGAAAAAAAAATCATCAGAGTAATTATCTTGTAAAAAACGCCTGGTTGAGTAATCCCTTTGCACAGAACGTCACCAGAGTAGTCTTCCTGTTAAAAACTCCTCACCAGAGTAATCCTTTTGCAAAAAAAAAAAAAAATTTCCTCAAGTTAGTCATCTTGCAAAAAACTCCTCGCCAGAGTAATCCCTTTGCATAAAATAGAAATTACCAGATCTTCTCGAAATAAACTCGTAACCAGAGTAATCCCTTTGCATAAAACTTCAACAGATTAATCCCCTTGTTAAAAACTCCTCATCAGAGTAACCACATTGCAAGAAAAAAAAAACTTTCCCGGGTTAATTATCTTGCGAAAAACTCATCACAGTAATTCCCTTTCAAAAACTACTTACCAGAGTAATACCTTGTAAAAAAAAAAAAACTCCTCACCTGAGTAATCACTTTACACAAAAAAAAAAACTTCAGGGTATTCCCCTTGTCAAAAAAAAAAACTAATCTGAGTAATCCCTTCCCAACAAACTGCTCACCAGAGTAATTCCTTGTTAAAACTCCAGAGTAAACTGCCTCGTAATAAAATTTTTTCCCGGAGTAATCCTTTTGCAAAAACTCCTCCTCAAACTAATCCCCTTGAAGAAAATTCCTCACCAGAATAAGCACTTGCAAAAAAGTCCTAACCAGAGTAATTCCTAGCAAACAAACGTATAGAAATCACCTTGTGAAAGAAAAAAATCTCCACACCAGAGTAATCCTCCTGGAGAAAACTAACCCCTCAAAGAATTTCACTACATACATTGAGCATTGATTTAAAGAAATCAAATGTATTTATTTTCTCTCTCTCTCTCTCTCTCTCTCTCTCTCTCTATATCTATCTCTCTCTCTCTCTCTTCTCTCTCTCTCTCTCTCTCTCTCTCTCTCTCTCTCCTCTCTCTCTCTCTCTCTCTCTCTCTCTCTCAGTAAAATGTGAATATAGTGATAAGATATTTATTTTATATATACATGCGCAATGCTTCCTCTGGTCAAACAATTTTTTCCCACTTTTTTACCAGAATTCATGTTGACTTTTCATCTTCAGTAGGTATGGAATAGCAACTGTATTTCGGACTTGTTTCTTCATATTAATTTACTCTAAATATTAAATTTACAAAATATATTGTAACAATAGATCTCCAAATTTGTAGCTACGGTATGGGGCAAAATCAAGAGTCGAGTTTTATTCATACTCGGTTGGTTCTTAAACAAGTGATTGTATAGATAGATGAATAAATGAGTAATTGCATATATAGAAAAAATTATACTTTTTATTTTCAAAGACTCACTGATGAATATATTACATTAGTTCACTTCCAGTCAAGTTCTTTATCCAAAGAAATAAAAAAAAGACTTCAAATTGAAGCACTTAAAGGATTAAAGGCCACTCATGAATGGCAGAGGCAAGGGGCAGTGACAGTCCTTATCAAGCAGAACAATGCAGGGCGATGCCCTAGACCTAGAGACTGATCAGCGCCCTAGCCCCTCTCCCACGCAAGCTAGGACCAAGGAGGGCTAGGCAATGGCAGCTGATAACCTCAGCATACAGACCTATGTGCTCCCCCCAATCCACCCTCATCCTTAGCTCTCAAGGATGAACAGGTTACAGCAACCAGAGAAATTTGAACGGGACTCGAACCCCAGTCTGGCGATCACCAGGTAAGCAAGTTATCCACAGGCCACCACAGCCTGGAAGAATGAAGAGAAGAATTAAATGACAAATGAAAATAATAGAATAATAGAAAACTTAATAAAATCTGAGGGTCTGGAATAGATGGAAAGACGAAACTTGCGTTTGTTACAAAATTTAAAAGCTTTAATGGAAAAGCAGTTTTTAATAAATGATATTTTTAAGTAGAATGCAAAACTTCCTCTATTTTAATCATGGCTTTTCATGATCTTAAAAATAGGTCTTAAATATATTTTTGAAAAATTGAGGTAAATATAGAGATATTACTCGGCAAATATAATGATGACAAGATCATAAAAAGCTACGTTTTTTCGTGCGTCTAAAATATTGGCGCTGAAAAAGATATGGCTTATGTCATATTACTGAATAATAAAGAATAAATCATTTGTAGTGAGCGAAAAGTTCTGGAAAAAAAACAAATATCATTTATCAGTTTTTTATTTAAATGAAAATTGGAAAAAATGGCTTAGAGAGAGAGAGAGAGAGAGAGAGAGAGAGAGAGAGAGAGAGAGAGAGAGAGAGAGAGAGAGAGAGAGAGAGAGAGAGAATTTACTTGTAATTTGAAAAGTATCTCCTCTCCCTTCCCCTTCTCTCTTCTCAGTCCTTCCATCCTCTCCTTCTTCCTGTTCTTATCTTCGTCCCCTTTTGACGATCTATTTATATTCGAGTCTCATAATAAAGAGGCGGAGTAAAAGATTACATATTTTGACCAATTGATAGGTGAAGTTATTAATATATTTAATATATTTAACGTTTTTATTATTATTACACTATCCATATCAGATTTTAGAATATTCATGTCATCTTTAATAGCACCCATGTCAGATATATAAAAAAATCTTGTCATAGTTAACAGTATCCATGTCAAATTTGAAAATATTCATGTCTAAATGAATATTGTCCACGTCAGGTTTAACAGTAACCATGTCAGAATTAACTATTATTGCCAAAATTAATGTAATTCCTGACATAATAGTATGTCAGAATTAGAAGTATTCATGTCAGAATTAACAGTACCCATGTCAGAATTATAAGAGTATTCATGTCAGAATGAACAGAATTAATGTTATAATTAACAGTATCCATATCAGAATTAATAGCCTCCATGTCAATACTAACTTTCAAAGTCTATTTTTTCTTGTAAGTTCCCCTCATGGAATTACTCAGGCGAAATAATACCACTATATCATTTCTTGTTTTAGTAACTGTATTATTTTTGTTGAAAGAGAAGTAATTTCTGGAATATCTGAATGTACAATAGATGAAGACCATTATATATTTAGATATTCAATTGTAATAAAGTTGGCGGCGTTTGTCCGGTGATAAAGGGAGTCTATATTTAAAGGGATTGAGACCACAAATACAGAAAATCAGTTGAATTGCAGAAAAGGACTGCAAATAATATACTAAAGTTATTAGAATTTCTAAAGAATAATTATTTCAGCTGATGCGTAAAGTGTGAAGATGGCAAAGGAAATTATATTAATTGAATCTTCTATAAGGCAAGTCATGTTCCTATAATAATAATTCTAGCAATGGTAATGATAGTGGATATGATAATAGTGATTATAATATTAACGATGATAATGGGATTCACAATGTTAGTCCCTTAATATATGTCATATGATAATGAGTCTAGTAATGGTAAGGATAATGGATATGACAATAGTGATTACGATATCAATAATGATGATAATGGAATTCATAATGTTAATGGTCCTTTAATATTTGCCAATCTTTATTGGTGTTTCTTTTTTTATTTTATTCAACAGACTCACAATCAACAGACAATTAAAAACAGCACTTTATCCAAAGATAAAAAAAGGTCTTTACTTTCTTTAGACCTAAACAGATAATACAGAGTTCTACGATAATGAATTGAGAAAATTATGACTTTTGGAGCCTTCTCCAACCCAGTCAGAATTATCCTACATCATCCATCTCTCTAACCTGGACTGAGAGCCAACCTACTTGATAGTAACCCTTCTCAGTATTAGTACATTCCAGTCATCTAGCCAGCCATTCGTTGTTCCCCTCTCTCCTATCCCTCCGATACTTCCCTCTCATCTATCCTATTTGAAACAGTTTCTGTTCTTCCCACTACTCTTCCCTCAATTATCAGCGCATCAGATACAGGGATAACTTAACTGGTTCGATATTTTTAGTTTAGGGGATCTCCTTTATTGGTCCCTCTAAGACAGCAAAGGAAGTTTGCTTTTCTTGTAATTGGAAAGGAGCTGGAATGAAATTGTATGGGAAAGTTTATAGAAAAAGGGTGTTGCGATGTTCAAGGATGATTTATTATTCCAGAATTATTATCGCTTGACTTGTTTATATACGTACTAAGAATTATTTCCATGTCCTTTTCCATTTGTTTAGACTCGAAGTAATGCTGCTTATCTTGTGGTTTCTTCAAAGAGATTAGTGTTGTAGTATATTGCCATTCATATCATTACAGGAATTCGATAGACTGCAAGTTATTACTTTGATCAAATGTTTTCTTTCAACTTTATTAGGAGTTTATAGAGTTACGATAATTGGAACCACGATTTTTCATAAATGTACATAATGAGAATTTAGACTTGAATATTACAAATTTCGCTCTTGACTTAACAATCTAATATGATGAAAATAGATCAGACCTTCAGCAATATTATTATTATTATTATTATTATTATTATTATTATTATTATTATTATTATTATTATAATTATTATTATTATTATTATTATTATTATTATTATTATTTTTGTTGTTGTTATCGATGACAATGATATTATTAATGGAATTATTATTATCACTATTATTATATAATCCCCAGACTTTTATAGCAGAATATTGCCGAATCACAAATTTTATGGGAAAAGTACAATGTTCACAAATTTTCGAATGACGGACAATTACGGAGATTTTATATTCTTGTGATGTAACGATTGACGTAGATAGAATAACTATTACATTCTCTCTCTCTCTCTCTCTCTCTCTCTCTCTCTCTCTCTCTCTCTCTCTCTCTCTCTCTCTCTCTCTCTCAATTTACTGTTTTTTTAATCTTTTGTGGTAGTATTCACTGTGGATATTAGATACAAATGTATGATTTCCGATGGTAGAATCTTTGTGAATTGTTTAACGTAAGAGCTCTTTCGAAGCCTGAAATTTTCCAGTGACGAGATAGGATTTTTAATATATCCTTTTACACGAGATGGTAAACAAGAAATCCGTTATTCGTTTATCAATCATTAGTCTTCAATGTTGTAACAAATAGAAGAGTTTTGTAAAAAAAAAAAAAAAAAAAAAGGAAAAAAAAATATAAACCTGAAGACTATGGCATGAGTTGAAAGTATCTAGGCACATTTCCAAATGAATTATTATCATCATCTATTTAGTCTTAGGTAGAGCATGAAGGAGAAAAATAAAAATATAAGTATCACCCTTTTTCCTCTCTTTCCCTCACCCTTCCCCTTTCCCCCCTTTCCCCTTTCCCAAGTCCTCTTTCCCTTCCCTTATTACGAATAGTATTTTCCTGTCACTCCTTTATTCCTCCTCACCCAACATATTCCATCTCTTCCCTCCCTTTTTATTCTTCCTCATCGTATCAGATTCGAGAATCGCTTAAATCGCTTAAGTTCTGCCTTTTGGGGATTGCCAAGTTTCAGATTGAGGTGTTATTTCTAATGGATTGTGAGGTTCGAAATAGAGTTCTGCTTTTAATGGATTGTGAGGTTCGAAATAGAGTTCTCTCTCTCTCTCTCTCTCTCTCTCTCTCTCTCTCTCTCTCTCTCTCTCTCTCTCTCTCTCTCTCTCTCTCTCTCTCTCTCAAATGAAGTGTTTCCTACTCTCAAAGTGATTTTTCAATCTATTTTCCGGTGAGTTCTAATGCTATAAAACAGGTTTGGTCAACATTTTAGCCGCTCTCGTATTTTTTGGATTTTAATGAAGCCTTTAGTAATTTTTCAACACATGAGCTTATAGTGATCTTTCAGGTAGTAGAGATAAGGACGGGGGCCACCTTTAAAAACTTTTTTATTTTTTTTTTTTTTTTTTGCAGAGTCATTATCCTTTAGTCTCATTTAGAACACGTGGAATAAGCAACGACGAAGACAAGAAACTACAAAATTTATCATTACCTGATTCGGTTTTCATTACTTGGGACTTCCTCGTCCATGTATATTAAAGGCCGCTCATGAATGGTAGACATTGACAGTGCCCTATCGAGCAGGACATTGCCCAAGAGACTGACCATATATACATATGATCAGCACCCAAGCCCCCTCTCCATGCAAGCTAGGACCAAGGAGGGCAAGGCAATTGCTGCTGATGACTCAGCAGATAGACCCATAGGCTCCCCCAAACCAACCCCACATACTTAGCTCACAAGGATGGTGAGCTTGCAGCGACCAAAGGAACTAAGGAATTTGAGAGGGACTCGAACCCCAGTCTGGTGTTCACCAGTCAGGGACGTTACCTCATTGGCCACCACAACCGTCAGTGGATATGCAAAGAAATTAATAATTGGACTTAGCCAAAGTTGGCAATTTAAAAATACTGAACATTTTCGTGACAAAGTAAGTAAAAGATTGGAATGGGTAGGAATTATGTATTATAATTTTCTTATCCTTGGTAGGAATCCTTAAGAGCTTCCAGGGAATGAGCGCGAAGTTATTCTTAGTATTATTGGGGTTTATCAAATGACCTTCAAATCCTTTGAGAATCGAGTTGAACTTTCGTCTATTGAAGAAGATACCATTACAGAAAGAAAGCTTTTAGGATTTTTTTCTTAGAATTTGAAGAATAAATTGAAGATTATATATTATAACTCACTACTACTACTACTACTACTACTACTACTACTACTACTACTACTACAACTGATAATAATAATAATAATAATAATAATAATAATAATAATAATAATAATAATAATAATAATTATTATTATGCTTCCTTTTTGTATTTACATTACCTTCATGAAAAACTTATCAGTTATCATTCTTCATCATTAGGTCTACCCAAGAGGGTAGACTGCCACATTAAACATTCGATGGCAGATTTCCCTCATAATCAGCGTTCAGCATCATAGCGAGAGACAAGAAATATCCTTGATGCTCTTTCCAGTTGATTGATACGCTCTAACCCTCGTAAAAGGATATCTGGACACCCTAAAACCAAGGTCCTTTAATTAAAGGACCTTGCCTAAAACCTCTCCAGACATCAGTTATGTACAGCCCCGGTGAAAGAAAATGAGAAGCATCTTAGAAAACATACAATTCGGGCAATCCTCTGCCTAGTAAGTTTCACTTTGGCATCTATTAGTTAATCCATTTCTGAAGCTCTTTCCTTTCCTATACTTCTTGCATTGCTATTGTCCTTTCTATCCTTTATTCTGCACCAGTTTCATTTACCTCTCGACCCATGATTGTTAGGTATAACATATATATATATATATATATATAATATATATATATATATATATGTATATATATATATATATATATATATATATATATCTATATACTATATATATATATATATATATATATATATATATATATATATATATATTAATTATATATATATATCTATATACTGTATATATATAAATATATGTATATATATATATATATATATATATATATATATATATATATATATATATATATTAATTATATGTTGACGGGAATACCCTTACTGAAGACTTCGAGACTGCAGAAAAAATATATTTCTCTTGTTCATACGGCAAACCTTTTCAAATACATAGGAGTTTTGGAGGCTGATATTCATTTATGTTATAGATTCTTTCTCGCTCTGCTGAATTTGCATTTATATTTACATATTTGAGGTATGGGGTTCTGAGACCAGTTCGTATCTCGGCATAGCAACTTGATGCTTCTTACCTATTGAAATGTTCTATGTTCATTCTTATTTTTTCTTTATAACTATTCTTTCATATTGAATTCCCTTATTTTGCTTTGGACTCCGTAGCAAAAACAGTGACGCCAAATATTCTTGCCTATTGAATTTAGGTTATCTGAATCGATTTGTGTCAACCAATCTTCAAGAATGAAATCGGCTGTGCTTTATAATGCATCGCTAAAGTTGCTTCCCAAATCCAATTATACCTGAGAATCAGATGGCACAGATTAGATAGAGGGAACTTGTGTGTTTTTTTAATGACACAGTCTATTCGAGGGGGATAAATTTGTTATTCTCTACAGTACTATTTGGCATTTATCTTATGATGAAAATTGTTAGATAAAAATAATTTAAATGAAAAGCTTCCTGTGTTTGAGTTGCTGTGTTCATATCAGGGAACTGGTGATTTCGGAACGATATTTTTTATTTATAATCAGATTAATAGATACACTAAATATTGTAAGGAGAATACTACAATAAGTTAGCAAGCACAAGACGGAAATATAATTGAGTATTTGAATAATACAGGTTGAAATATATTGTAACGTGAGAGAATGGAATTTTATTAGTATTATTCACTGACAAAAAATCTTTCCAACTCCTCATTTTTTTTTCACATTAGGTGTATTGCAAAAGGGTCTTGATTGACGTTAAACATCAACTGGCAAATATTTCTAACAAGAAATTATCAACCTTCTTCGCAATAAGAGGAAATGGCTTTTAATATCATTCCAACTTTTATGTTAGATATCTCATAATAGATGTAGTCTAGACTTTTAACTTTATTTCAAACCTCACAATCATCTGTATATCAAACCTTTCAACCCTCTAGAAAATAGAACTTTATTCCAAAGTTCACAATCCACTAGAAAGCAGAACTCTATTTTAACGTTCACAATCCACTAGAAAGCAGAACTCTATTTTAACGTTCACAATCCACTAGAAAGCAGAACTATTTCTCAAAGCTCAGAGTCCACTAGAAAACAGAACCCTATTTCAAAGCTTACAATCCACTAGCAAGCAGAACTATCATTTCAATCCTCACAATCAATTAGAAAGCAGAACTATTTCCAACGTCCCAATCCACTAGAAAGCAGAGCTGTATTTTAAACATCACAATCCATTAGAAAGCAGGATTCTATTTCAAAGCTCACAATCCACTAAAAGGCAGAACTATACTTTAAAGCCCACATTCCACTAGAAAGCCTAACTATTATTTCAAACCGCACAATCAATTAGAAAGCAGAACATTTTTAAACACCATAATCCACCAGAGAGCAGACTGTTTTAAAGTTCATATCCAATAGAAAGCAGAACTATTATTTTAAACCTCAAAATTTATTAGAGAGCAGAACTTTTTTTTTTTTTTAAGCCTCACAATCAATTAGAAAGCAGAGCTATTTTAAACTTCATAATCCACTAGAAAGCAGAACTCTATTTCGAACCTCACAATCCATTAAAAGCAGAACTCTATTTCGAACCTAAACAATCCATTAAAAGCAGAACTCTATTTCGAACCTCACAATCCATTAGAAATAAAACCTCAATCTGAAACTTGGCAATCCCCAGAAGGCAGAACTTACATTTATAAACTCGACAGGTTTACCAAGTACAAAATTGCCGAAAGTTTATGAAGCCACTATAATTCTTACCTTACAGGACCCATACTGACTCAGAATTATCCCTTCATCTCCTTGTTAAAAGTTATTTGTGGTTTTCTTAGGTACCCCATTATACTTGGATTGCTTCCTCCTTATCGTCACGCATCTTTCCCACTCCCACCTCTATGTCATGCATCGTCTTGGATACCCTCCTTTTACACATATTGTATCCCTCTGTACCTACGTCGCAGCCTTGCAATTGGATACCCTTTTTTTATCCATATCCCCTCTTGACTTCCTATGCCACCCATCATATTCACCTTCTTACTCCTGTATTCATCCAACACGTACATGACTTCTTACCTATTGGACGCCCT
>NC_090741.1:79096704-79101704 GCF_036898095.1 Palaemon carinicauda | reverse complement strand
TAGCCCAATGAGGAAAATTAAATATTATAAGAACAGTAACATTAAAATAAATAAATATTTCCTAAATAAACAATAAAAACTTTTAACTAACAAAACAAGACAAAGAGAAATTAGATAGAATAGTGTGCCGCAGTGTACCCTCAAGCAAGAGAAAGTTAACCCACGAGAGTGAAAGACCATGGTACAAAGACCATGGCACTACCCTAGACTAGAGAACAATGGTTTGATTTTGAAGTGACCTCCTAGAAGAGCTGTTTACCATAGCTAAAGAGTCCCTTCTACCCTTATAAAGAGGAAAGTTGCCACTGGACAATTACAGTGCAGTAGTTAACCCTTTGGGTGAAGAAAAATTGTTTGATGATCTGTGTTGTCAGGTGTATGATGACAAAGTAGAATCTGTAAAGAATAGGCCATTCTATTCTATGTATGTGCAGGCAATGGGAAAGTAAACTGTAACCAGAGAGTAGGATGCAATGTAGTACTGTCTCGCCAGTCAAACGACCGAATAAGTTTCTAGTGGTATATATATATATATATATATATATATATATATATATATATATATATATATATTATATATATATATATATATATAAAACACCCACGAAAGGCATTTAATACCGAATTCTATCTTGGGAATATATATCCACTTGGAATTCATTTTATGGTAACAGCTTTTGGCCGGGTAGATATTCGAACCCCCACCTCTGGGCCAGAAACCATACCAGCACGACTCTACCGACTGAGCTATCAAGAGAGATAAAAGTTTATGACAAGTTCCCGTACATATTCTTGTCGAATTCAGGAATCTTTTCATAGACTTTGAAATAAACCCACCTCCACCATGATAGCTGAATCGTGAGTTTGCTGCATGTGGTATTTTAAATGAACATATATCACAAGCATAAGTGATTCTAATCAATGGAAATATTATCCACGAAAGGCATTTAATACCGAATTCTATCTTGGTAATATATATCCACTTGGAATTAATTTTATGATAACAGGAATATGTACGGGGACTTGTCATAAACTTATCTCTCTTGATAGCTCAATCGGTAGAGTCGTGCTGGCATGGTTTCCGGCCCAAAGGTGGGGGTTCGAATCTCTACCTGGCCAGAAGTTGTTACCATAAAATGAATTCCAAGTGCATATATATTCCCAAGATAGAATTCGGTATTAAATGCCTTTCGTGGGTGATATTTACATTGAATAAAATCACGTGTGCTTCTGATATATATGTATTTATATATATATATATATATATATATATATATATATATATATATATAGATATATATATATATAGATATAGATATATATATATATATATATATATATATATATATATATATATATATATGTATACATATATATATATATATATATATATATATATATATATATATATATATATATATATATATACATCTATATCCATATATATATATATATATATATATATATATATATATATATATATATATATATATATATATATATATATATATATATATATATATGTGTTACAGTGAATCTGTATAATCAGGGTATATATATATTCTCTGATATTTTCAGGGAATGTGCATAATGTCTGATTCACTCAGAGGATATGTATATTCCCTGAAATTTTTAGTGAATATACATATTCCCTGATTATTCGGCCTTATTATTATACAGATTCCCTGAATCGTGTTTGGTATGAAAGAACAATGAAATAAATAGCTGAAACGATAAACAAAGCCTTGTTTTCACAATGTAAACTTGTATGGTATGGTAGAATAATGGAATAAATCACTAAAAACAGTAATACACTTCTGTAATATTTTATTTATCACGTAAAACACTTGGATGTACCAAATTTATTATGAACAGAAAATAAAACTTGTCTGTCACAAAATACTCATTTAAAATAAAACTAGTAAAAAAATAATAAGGATCGTTCTAATATTTAGAACGAAGCCTTGTTTTCACAATGCAAACTTGCATGATATCGTGAGTTGCATTTAACTTTCAGCTTAAAACATTTACATCGATTTGTTTGACAACGTTTTGAACCAGCACAGTTGCATTTGGCGAAACCTTGACCACCTTACATTGACCCTTGCTGCACAGCAGTGCGAAGCGAAACAATCCTATCGGTTGTCACATGGTCTTTTGAATACAGTTCATACGTACATAAATCAAACTGATTCCTGGTTTCCCACTCAGTATACCACTCTTCACTGCAATCATGTAATTGTCATTTTCGTCAATATCCATAATTATTCCCATGATATTCCTTGGATCCCCACGACCCCTATTCACCATTGGTATCGGAATCGTTACATTGTTCCTGACGTTTCCAAAGTCCATAATACGACGACTTCGTTCAACCATACGTTCAGCTTGTGAAAGCCGTGCTTCGCACGCACGTTTTCGCTGAGAGGTAATATTCTTTTGACGAACGGAGAGTGGTGATGTTGGTTCGACAGCAGGTGGTTCAGCAGTAACTGGTTCGACAACAGATGGTTCGGCAGTAACTTGTTCGACAGCAGGTGGTTCGACAGCTGCAGAGAGAGAGAGAGAGAGAGAGAGAGAGAGAGAGAGAGAGAGAGAGAAAAATAGAGAGAGAAAAAAACATTACACTCACTACAGTCCACATAATAACATAAAAATACAGTGTATAGAGGGAAATTTGTTATCTGTTTGACCATAAGGATACCCTACTGACTAACCTCTAATCACAGTCGTGCTTACAATACTCCCAGTGCAGTGACTTGTTCGACAGCAGGTGGTTCAGCAGTAACTTGTTCGACAGCAGGTGGTTCAGCAGTAACTGGTTCGACAGCAGGTGGTTCAACAGTAACTGGTTCGACAGCAGGTGGTTTAGCAGTAACTGGTTCGACAGCAGGTGGTTTAGCAGTAACTGGTTCGACAGCAGGTGGTTCTTCTGAAGTTGTTTCTTCCGTAATTACTGCCAGCAAATCGTCCTCACTTTGGAGACGGTGAATTACATCATGTGGAAGAGCTGAAGTTGTCAGTCCTACTTTTACATCGGATCCAAACAATGCAGCAAATGGTGACCTTCTAATGCCAGAATGGTAGCTAGAGTTTTCTTTAAACTGCACAAATTTTAAACCAACTGTCCAGTCTGTTGTATTATTATCCCTCAACCAGGCTACCAACATATCTTTAATATCACAGTTTGCTCATTCAACTGACCCCTGGCTCTGAGGATGTCTAGGTTTTCCATGAACCATTACGAGATCAGGCCAAACCAGCTTAAGTTCTGTAATAACACAAGCAGTAAACTCCGATCCGTTGTCACTTTGTAGAATTTCCGGTGCACCAAGTAAAAGAAAAATATCCAACAGCTGATACGCAACTTCTGCAGCACGTTTTGTTAGAGGTCTCAATACACAGAACTTTGTAAGGTGATCTTGGTAGACTATTATCCACTTATAGTTGCCTTGCTTCATCGCCTGCATGTCTACAAGGTCAACTTGTGATCTGGAGCCAAAGTTCTTTGTCAGAATAGGTCGAACAACAGTCCCTTTGGTTGTTGGTTGCTTACGTTTACGCTGACATTCGATGCACAGTGATTTGTAAATAGATATTGCATCATGGGTAATGTTGGCATACTTTTTAGATAATTCCTTTACCATCTTATTGCGCCCTCCGTGGCCAGTTGCAATATGAGCACGCTTAATAATGTCGAATGTATCCTCCAATGTAGCAAAATAGGTAGGATCTTCATTGGCAGTCCGTCTTCTAATCAACTTGAGAACATCACCACACTTGAGGATCTCATACTTCTTCAGAAGGTAGTATTCATGAGGCGTCTTTTTGCCTGACTTGTCAATTGCTGTCAGTTCTGAAATAATTTCATTATACTGTTCTTTTGGAAGCGAGACAGATTTCTTTCCTTCACTTCTTTGGAATAATTCTTCCAGAATATGTGCTTCTATATCACGCTCAGTTGGATTTGCCATGGTGTTGGCAGTAGGAAGGATGGCGTATGACTGGTGAGTTAAACTTTGCCTAACCTTGTAGTGTTGAGGGGGGGGGGGGGTATAGCACCGGGGTTGGAAGGTGGTAATTAGATGGACTCCTACCATGGTTCGCTAGTTCAGTGGTTTGCATTGTGTTTACATTCAAGTCTTCATTGTGAAAACAAGGCTTTGTTTATCGTTTCAGCTATTTATTTCATTGTTCTTTCATACCAAACACGATTCAGGGATTCTGTATAATAATAAGGCCGAACAATCAGGGAATATGTATATTCACTAAAAATTTCAGGGAATATACATATCCTCTGAGTGAATCAGACATTATGCACATTCCCTGAAAATATCAGAGAATATATATATTCCCTGATTATACAGAATCACTGTAATATATATATATATATATATATATATATATATATATATATATATATATATATATATATATATATATATATATATATATATATATATATATATATATATATGTATATTCTTACGAAGCTGGTCTAGTGTAGAGTAAATATTTTATTAATTTATTTCATTTGTGAATTTAAGCGTTAAATAACCAGCTCGTAAAGTGAGTTTCTCTCTTGTGGGTTTAAGTAATTGTATGTTAATTGCATAAGAATTTCGTCATTCATTTCGTATTTTTCATTCAAGTTAGTATATGTAAATTTACGGTATTTTTAAGAATTAACTTTATTTAACATATTTTCTTACGAGGTCTTATGCAATCTCTTTTAAGTGTACTCTATGAGCCATACGAGGTATGAAAGATGGCTAATGTGATTTTTTTATGTTTGTACGAGGTATTGTGTCATGTTTGTGAGAAATGACGCATTTCCTATATTTTCCATTTGTTTATGAGTTAGCCGAGAGAGAGTCACCTCGCTTGTGGGTTGGTATTCATCTGTAACCTGATTGTTGGCAACATTACGCTACTAGGTACTGCCCCCAAGGATCTAGAATAATTAAGTCAGTATAAATGTGCCCCTAGGAATGGACAGG
>NC_090741.1:79064204-79094204 GCF_036898095.1 Palaemon carinicauda | reverse complement strand
TGTATATATATATATATATATATATATATATATATATATATATATATATATATATATATATATATATATGTACATATAAATATACTTATATATATATATATATATATATATATATATATATATATATATATATATGTATATGTATATATATATATATATATATATATATATATATATATATATATATATATATATATATATATATACATATATACAAAATCAACAAATGCCGCTCTTTCTGCTCAACTTCAGCACAAAGACCTCAGGCATGACAACTCTTGTCTGGTGTTTGGACAGTTTTGCTCATCACGCTGGCCAGTGTGGTTTGGTAATGATGAGAGATTTTTCTTTAATCGCTCTCAGCATTCCATCCTAGTAGGGGTGTCCCTGACTATTATAATTGTCCTGATTATTGCAATACGTAAACCCTTTCACTACTTAGTTATATATACACATATATGAATTACGAAGTAAATATAATTATTAAAATGTAAAGATGTTTTTCCTTTTAACAAATATTTTTTTTCTTCGGAAATAACGCTTCAGAATTTCTCTAACGACTATAAATGAAGATAATACTTTATGCATCAGGATTCTTGAGCAGATATGACTGCCCAATATGCTATATCGAGAGTCTTAACTCCTTGTCTAAAATCCAGTCCAAAATTCCCTATTCCATGATCATCAAGGGGTTCGTTGTAGAACTGAGAGATCAAAGCAAAGGCTTTTTCTACTCAAATTTAAAAGACCAATATCATGAAACTGTAATATTGATGCCTCTTGTATATATATATATATATATATATATATATATATATATGTACTTTTGTATGTAATATAAACAGTATACATATATATATATATATATATATATATATATATATATAATTCATAAGTATATGTATATATATATATATATATATATATATATATATATATATATATATATATATATATATATATATATATAAATATATATATATAATTCATATGTATATATATATATATATATATATATATATATATATATATATATATATATATGTATATACATATATATGTATATATATATATATATATATATATATATATATATATATATATATATATATATATATATATATATAACGGATTTTGAGCGAAGCAAAAAATCTATTTTTGGGTGAGATAGCCATGGCGTCCTGATGGAAGGTTCCTTTTTGGTAGCTTCCTTGGGTATATAAACTACTAGATATTCCCAGAGTATTTAACCACAGGTTATCACAGAATTCTGACTTCTGGAGCGAGTATCCTAAAGGTTTCCCTTTAAGATATCGTATATCACCAGGGGACGCATGTATTAACGCGCCACATAGCTATCTGCACCCCACATAGAGTTAACACTTCGATGTGTAGGGGTGGAGAATAGCTGGGGAGCCGTTCCACAGCTAATCTCGTCTGTGGCTACTTTTGGTACTCGAAACGTAAACAAACGGGCGCCATTGCTAAATGACGTCACGTCCGTCCTCATCCTTCGCATAGTAGCTTGCCTTACTAAGACGGATTTTCCCTGTGCTTACTTTATCGACTTGCATCTTAGCCATGTCTCTACCCTTGGCCTCGCCTTCTTCTGGAAAGTTGAGTACCAGGTTCCAGTATTGTTTAAATAAGCTCTGACCGTAAAGTAACTTTTACTTTTCGAGACATTTTATGTTTTTTGGCAGAGCTGTGCTGCTACCGGACACGCCATTTTATGGCGTCGCTGTTGTCTTGCATGCCTTATTTAGCTTGCCTCAAGAGCTTCTCCAGCCTTATTAACTAATCGATACTATTAGTTATTTAGTCTTCATAGCTAGGAACTTTATATATCGTGTTTTGACGCTCTTTTATCGGTCATCGCCTGACCCCATACCAGATCGCTAGCCTAGCCCCTAGGCCAGAGTGCCTATCATCAGTGTTCATGCATGATATATTACAGTGTTAACTCTATGTGGGGTGCAGATAGCTATGTGGCGCGTTAATACATGCGTCCCCTGTTGATATACGATGTCTTAAAGGGAAACCTTTAGGATACTCGCTCTAGAAGTTAGAATTCTGTGATAACCTGTGGTTAAATTCTCTGGGAATATCTAGTAGTTTATATACCCAAGGAAGCTACCAAAAAAGAACCTTCCATCAGGAGGCCATGGCTTGAGCCCAAATATATACATATATATATATATATATATATATATATATATATATATATATATATATATATATATATATATATATATATATATATATATATATATATATATATATATATATATATATATATATATATATATTTGGGCTCAAGCCATGTCATGCTGATAGAATTTCCTAAGGTAGCTTCAAAAGGATATATTATATACTACAGTGATATTCCCAGAGAATTACCCTTCGGGTCCCAGAATTCTAACTCCTGGAGCGAATATCCTTAAATTTTCTCAAGGATATCGCGTATATCAGAGGACGCATTCTTGACACGTCACATAGCAATCTCTACCCCAAACAGCATTAACGCTTCGAGGGGGAACGTGGCAAAAGAATAGAAGGGGGCCGTAACAAGGTTACCCCCCGTTCCCGTACTACTATTGACAACCACCCCAGCGCCATTCCCAGGATGGCGGACATTCCTAATTTTGTAGCGATTTCGCTTAGTGGTGTTCCCTGTTGATCTAACTTTTCGATCGATTTTCAAGGATTTATTATGCATTCTCCGACTTCTTTCGCCTCCGAAAAGTTGAGTATTGGGTCTTTACAATGAAAAGTTTTTAGCTTCCTTTTCACAGTGAAATTTAAGTAATTTATTGTGTTTAGATCTAGCCTGTACTGGAGGCGCTATGAGCGCTGTCATTCGTTGGGCATGTTATTTAGTTAGCAGAACGACCTCCCGGTTTTTAAATAGCTTCATATATCATTAATTAATTATTTTATTATGTTAGCTATTTAGGCAATATATTCTTGTAAAGATATTTACATTGTACATATTTTTCCTTTCCATGTCAATCGTATAGTTAGAGTCTCGGTGAGTGAGGTAACCGAGATCTCATCTCGCCTAGGTTCCTAACCTAGGCGTGTTATTATACGTTAGACACTCCCCGGTTACCCTTGTGTACAGTGATTTCAATTAGGCAGAGATAGATATCTCTTTTAATTGGATGAACTTTACCCCTCTCAAAAAAGGGAGTTTAAGGGTAATCCCTCTTTCCTCTGAGTGTAGCCTCAGGCTACAACCTTAGCGGGTCGGCCTCAAAATTTTAATTCAGGCATGACTTTCCTATGTTTTTTTCTGCCCTTCCTCTGTAACCGCAGATGCAGGTTTTTGGGGTTTTGGCCAGAATCTCAGAGTTTTTAGTCTATGGTCGGTAGCTACCTGGCATGTTGAACAGAATTCTTTTGCTACGTTAGGCTACCGACAGAGGAGGCTAGACCTCCCTAGGCCACTCCTGAAGGGTCTGTACAATATGACCCTTCTTCCTGTGACCTAGCAGACTAGTCCTGTGTTAGTGAACCCTAGGTTGAGGAATAGATTCTTCTTATGCTTAGGGGACACTGGCACTCCAACCCCGTTTCCTTTCCTTTCGAGGTGGTGGCGAGAGTGCTACCAACCTCTTATTTGTATTATCTATCCTTAGGCCAAGGAATAGAATTCTTTAGCCGCCTGGGATAGTTCTAATACAGGAACGGAGTTGTTAGGTGGGGCAGGACAGGCTATGGCCGGCTCCTGCTGTACCTTTCACAGGACCCTCTTCCCCTTCCCTTCTATCCCTTTATGTTGATGATCCCGGCAACCTTACTGTTGCCGGTGGGTTGCCGGGATCGACCAGACTCCCCCTCTTACAGTTGATAGCTGCCGGCTGGCAGTCTTAACATCTGTTGGCCAGCAGTAATGACAGCTGTGAGCTGCCGGCCATTTTGGTTGCCGGCCGGCATTAAAGACTACTGCCGGCCGGCAATCATGGCTACTGCCGGCCGGCAGTCATGGTGACTGCTGGCAGGCAACTAGGGCAGCGGCCGGCCGGCGGCTGCTGGCCATGTTGGCTGTAAGTGGGAAGTCCCTTCTGTTTATAAAGGTTCTTCAGTTCTTTCTTGAACTGATAGCTACAGTGGCTACTGCCGGGGTGCTGCTGACCAGGCCGGCACAGAATGGTGCCTGCTCAACCGGCAGCACACCGACTGTACTAGTACTGCCGGCCGGCAGTACTGGCCAGCAGTGCCGGCCGGTAAGATTTAGAGAGATCCTTGCCGGTGACAGTACTGTAGCTGGATGGAAGCTTGAATTTTATATTCTCCCCTTCCATTTGGACCTTCTTTTTGGAGAAGGTAGTAATAGTAGACTTTTACATCCCTTTTTACTGTATATATATACAGTATTAGGTAGCCTGTTCTCCATGCTATCTCTCTTTCTTTTAGCTAGCAGGCTAGATGTGCTAGCATTAGCTAGCTATGCCGACGACATGCTGGCTGTACTACAGTATATATTTATACAGGTAGTTAGTATTTCTGTAGTATAGGATATACTGCAAATAGAAAGCTTCTGTATATTTTATGCTGGTAGTGCTTTTCAAATATATTTGAATTTCCTACCCAAATATTTGTGGAACCCAATCTCATATTGAAAGAATTTAATTCTCCAATATTCTGATTAGTAATCAGTCTTCAGGTTACCCTGCAATATTAAAATTTTTAAGGACTGGAGATTACACTCCTAACCCTTAAAGGGCAGAGCCCTTTTCCTTGAGTCTCCATGATTAGGAAACTGTTTTAATTTTGTAAGGGGGTCACAGCAAATAAGTTGGATGGGATATATACAATTATATGTCTTTCCTTTCCATACTATATAACGGATTTTGAGCAAAACGAAAAATCTATTTTCGGGTGAGATGGCCATGTTGTCGTGATGGAAGTTCCTTAAAGTAACTTCCTAAGGGATATATGTACTACAGTGATATTCCCAGAGAATTTTACCTTTAGGTATCCAGAATTCTAACTCCTGGCGCGAATATCCTTAAAATTTCTCCAAAGGATAATATCAGCGGACGCATTCTTGACACGCCTCCATAGCAATCTGCACCCCAAACAGCGTTTTGGCTTCGAGGAGGATGTGGCAAAAGGGAGCCGTCCAAAGGCTCTCCCTGCTCTCGTAATACTATTGGGAATACAACAGCGCCATTCCCACGACAGCGGACATTCCTTGTAGCATTGAGCGTGGTGTTACAGATACAGTACCACGGGAGGGATACTGTGAAGATCTTTTCTTTTAGAAGAGATGGGTGGGTCCATCAGGATGACATGGCCATCTCACTCAAAAATAGATTTTTAGCTTCGCTCAAAATCCGTTTTTTGGGCTCAAGCCATGTCGTCGTGCTGGAAGCATACCAGAGCATTAGTGTATCTGTGGATTTTTAATCAGTGCCTTATCCTTATAGCAACCTTTTCTATGGTCATGGGGACCACATGAGACAATGGACGTTACCGTTATTCGTCACCATCACTAATCACAACCAATGTTAGTGCTTCCTGCCTCCTACAGGGAAGAGTCATTCTAGACAGTAGAAAAGGGATCTTGAGGTTAACATACATAGTATGACTAAACATAAGTACACACTGAATATACAAATAGTCTCATAGTTATATATTTGCTAAAATAACATAAGTGTCTCTTATATCTATTATTTGATGCATACAAATATATGAGGGATACTTACTTTGGTAAGTTGAAGAACTCTGGCAGGTATACATACAATTGTCTGGCAAAGGTGGACGCACTACATTCTAATAGACATTTATTACTAATAAATGACTAAAAGATGTTCAGTTAAACGAATGTAGTATGACAATGGGATTATACCTGTAACAAGTACAGAGACTATATTTCGTTCTTAAAGGAAGAAATGATGAGTGCCACTCAGACTGAAGAAAATTATAAAACAAATTCTCTTCATAATTCCTGTACTGGTTACTTCTATCTGCACTGTGTACCTCGTACACCGGCAATAGTGCTATCTGTATAATTCCACACCTGGGATTTTGAACAGAGCCAGTGTTATCATGGTAACACTTAATTAAAAGAAGTCACACCTAAGAAGGGTGACCTCTTCTCCCTTTAATTGACAGTCCCAGTCAATTAGCTATTCATCTTAGAATTAGACGGCAGGTTAAATATTCTACCTGGCGTCACCACATATTGCTTCAGAACATGGATTTGTCTAGCATAGTGTATGTAGAACACTCTGGATGATTCTCATCCGTTACATGTGCGAGGACATGTGAGGTCCCAAACCAAAAACTGTTTACTACAGTAATTAGGGGGCAGCTTTTAATACACTACCTGCCGCCACTACGAAGTGTTTCAGTTCATGCACTTGTTTTGCATAGTGTTTGTAAAACACTCTGGATGATTTCCATCCAGTGTATGAACGAAGGCGCTCAAAGTCCATATACTGAAAGAAGTTCAGTGATGAAGCAATCTATCTCGGATCATGACCTGCGGGAGTACTGTCAGGATCCGCTCTACTAATAAAGTAGGTGAGCTTCACCCTCAGTTGTTCTATGGATAAATTTGATCCAGAAGTTTCTCCTTTAATGAGCTGTCCTCCCCTGAAGTCTGAAGTTCTACGAAGATAGACCTTTAGACACTCTACAGGACATAGAGAGACATCTTCCTTCAGAGGGCAGATTCTCCAGGGACCCCACCTCTTAGTGGGTAGCTTGTTTCTAGCGAGAAAGGATGGATCAGGAAATAGATTCAGTTCTCCCACTTCCGTGAACTGAATGTGACCCTCATCTCTGGATAGGGCCACTATTTCACTAACTCTAGCCCCGGAGGCGATAACGAACAGAAAAATAACCTTTTGGGTTAGATCCTTAAGAGAACAATCTATCATTGTTCACAGATGAGGCATAATGTAAGACCTTGTCCAAAGACCAAGAGATGGGCTTTGGTGGTACCGCGGGCTTAAGCCTAGTACATGCCTTTGGAATCTTATTAAAGATTTAATTCGCCAGATCCACATGAAAGGCATATAGGAGAGGCCTAGTCAAGGCTGACTTGCACGTATTTATCGTATTGGCCGCCAGACCTTGGCTATGAAGGTGGTCAAAGAAGGACAGACAGAAGTTTATTGAAATTTCTTTCGGTCCTTTTGCTTTGACAAACGCAACCCACTTTTTCCAGGAAGACTCATATTTTCTTCTAGTTGACTTGGCCTTGTATTCTTCTAAGAATTCTATATTGCCTTTTGAGATCCCAAACCTTTTTCTAACCTCTAGAGCGAGAAAATCATGAAATGAAGGGTTTGGGTTCTCTGTGATAAAACGAAGGCAGTTAATTTCTGAATCTTCGGAAATATACCTAGGGTCAGAGCTAGGACCAGCCTCATCTAGTCTATCAGCCCCACTAGAGGATCCTCGTATGGGGCTATAGAGTGAGGTAGTTTCTTGAATACGCTCGTAATAAAGAGGTCAAATTGCAGTTCTGGGACTTGTTCCCATCTGGGAGGGAATATGTCTGCGCCCATGGACCATTCCAACTCTATCGGTTTGTATCGAAATAGAGTATCCACCGTCACATCGTGGATCAGTTGTAAATGAACTGCTGGTAGGTGCCGTCCCTTTAAGAGAGGGATGGGTAACTTCACCAAGACTGAATGAGACGTTCGAATGTGACGTCTTATTATCGCTTCGGTGTCCAAGATCAGTCGTAGGGAGCCTGATCTGTGTGGAGGGAGCTTCCCCACCCATGAAAGGACCAGCAGAGTCTTGGGACTTTCGTGCTCTAATTTCTGTTAGAGAAGCGATTAAAGAGGGACCGATCTCAGTCTTTTTTTATCTCTTCAAGCGTTTGATGCATGTTTTCTCCAAGCTCTTAACGCATCTTTCCGGTGTGCCCTTAGCACCTGGTCTGTCACTATAGCGAAATGGGGAAAGTTTAGCGCTTTTTCCTGTTGGCGTTTTGGTATTCTGACTGAACATCCGAGTCTCTTGACAGACCTCACGAGCTCCTTTTATATTTCCAAAGGAGAGGAGAGTTGATGTGACTGAGGGCTTCGATGGTTTTTCAAACATCAAAACCCCTGAGCTAGAGAAAGTCGAGACTTCCAGAAGCCTATCTTGCATCCGTGATGTCCCAGGAACCGGGTCATCTCTTTGAATGCACATTGGCCGGACACTTCGGGTGCTGCCCACTCCAGCCTCTTGATCAGGTATATTAATACCTGAACTATTTCTAGGCTTGACTTTGACGTGACTAAGTTCGTCAATCCTTTGATGATACTTAGGACTGTGAGTCCGACACGTATCTTTTCTAGGATGAATGTTACTCTCTGTAACATGAATTCTAGATAGGAGGAAGGGGGGTGGTTGACTGGAAGGTTCCGAAGGACACCTTTCAGGTCTGACTAGACTACGAACACCCCTAATTGGAACAAGGTCCATATGTTCAGAAGGATTAACATTCAGAACTTGCTGTTTTTTATGAACTTGTTGAGTGGCGACAAGTTTAGAATGACTCATTGATATCTTGAGTCCTTCTCGTGAACACAAAACAGCCTTCCCTGGAACTCGATGAGCTATAGTTTTCTTACCACCTGTATGCTCTATAGCTCTCAGGTATACTTCTCCAGGAGGGTTTTGAACTGAAGGAGAAGGTAAGGAAATGATGGTAGGGACATTTCTGTTTCCCATCAATGGCTCATCTTGAATAGGCTTTTGACCGAAGGATCGAAGGTCCTGCGATCCTGAGGGAAAGTTCCTCCTAGCCGAAGCGTCTTTATGCTTCGAGTAGTCAGTAGGCTTAGACTTTTGACCATCTTCCTGTAGCACCGAGGTCACTGGAATAGTAGGATGTTGTTGAGCAGCCCGGATATTTCCAGCATTTTCGATCTTCTTTTTAGGTTGGGGACCCACAACCACAGAAGATTTTCTCTTTGAAGGAATGCCCCATTTTTGGAGAAGACTTATGTTCTCCATGGTGGCGTTCTTAATTACTTCCTTAATGACCTCGTGTGGGAAGAGGTCTTTACCCCAGATGTTGGAAGATATTAGCTTCCTTGTTTCGTGTTTCACTGTTGCGTCAGCGAACACAAACTCTCTACAGGCTCTCCTGGCCTTCATAAAGGCGTAAAGGTCCTTCACCAAGATAGCCATATGCATTTTGGCTATGACCATGAGCATGTCTGGGGTACTTTCGTAGGTTGAACACAACTCTATGTAGTTTTGTAGAGAAAGGGATGTCGCAAGTCTCTCCTTTGACTCATGTTCATTACACAAGAGCAACTCAGACAATTTACGGAGACATACCTTGAATTGTCAACTTGCGATGTCCTTGTCTAATTTTCCGACTGAAAATGTCAAATGGACTTCCTTCCAATCCTTTTCCTGTCCGGGAAAAGCTGGTGACAAAGGCTTGCACTCATCGAGTGTGGGACATGGCTTACCCACCTCTACCGCTTTGGCAACAGAAGTAAATGCCTTCCCCATGAAGGGGAATGAGAGTTAAGTAGGAGCAAGAAAGGAAAGGTGTCCATTATTCAGTGAGAATACCTTCGACTCTGAATAACCCGCCTTTCTCAGACTACCTGAAAGGATAGTCTGTGCCTTATCATGGTCGAGAATCAAGACCTCCTTTGGTTCCGCTCCTTTTCTTGACTTTGGTTCGTACTTCAGTCAAACCCAACAATTAGGGAAAGCATCAAAGCTTAGCCAAAATTGAATTTTGTCCAAAGGAACAGCATCTATTTTCTCTGAGATGTAGAGATTGCCATTTGAAATCGGCATATGCTCCGCAAACCTCCAGGGATTGGTTATGGAGCATGTTGGTAGGTCTTGATTCAAGGGTCGTTTGACTGACCCCTGGGAAGCGACAAGAGAAGCTTTACGAGGCTCTATTTTGTGTTTTACTTCCTGCTTTTCGTTTTGTTTACGAAAGCTCTCTATTTGATTCTTCAGCTGGATATATAATTGTACCACATTATCCAATACAGGGGTAGAAGACGAAGATGTCGACATCGATGGCTCTATAGCCGGCATAGGCGGAGGAAATTCCGACTCAACATTTTCCTCTTCTACCCTGGGGCGCTTCTTGCCCTTAATCCCAAAGGTTTTCTGGCCGTCAGGGGATGTAGTTGGCTCCTGAGGCACTACTGTTTCCTCACTTGCTTCCGGAAATAGTAGCTTACGCATCCTCTCATTAGGTAGGAAAGGTCCCGGAGAGATCTTTTGAAAGTCTCCCACCCAGTTGCGTAATTTATATTGAGCTGTATCACTAATCTCCGTAGACTTGGGATTTTCAAAATCTTCGGACATTAATGTCCGACATATATTGCAAACCTGTGGGTTCCAATAATGTAGGGATCCGGAAATAATATTGCAGGGGGCATGAGACCTGCAGGTATTATGACCGTAAAAATACTTACTCTTGGCCTTGCAGAGGACTGCAGCACAAGGTATCTGGTGTTCCTCTTGTAAAGAAAGGAAAACCAAATGAGTATACAATGGATTATCTCCTTGACAATCAATATGCGAATGTCCTTTACAATAGAGTAGCTTAGGGTAGTAAGCTATAAAGGGATAGTAGGAGATACATACTTGTGTACCCCAATGAGCAAATACTGTTGCCTCCCCTCAGTATTAACTACATGGAGTAACTCCAAGTAAAAGGACTCTTACCCCAAGGGGTAGAGAAGAATCAAATCACTGTCCCAAAATAATGTTAATACTGTGGGGTCAGGATGACTGATTCTTGATCAGAATATTGAAGAAAACTTATTCATTCAATATATGAACGGTACCAGCAGAATGCTCGTACAAGGGTACCCAAGGTATGTTTCTAATTGCAGTAAGTCTATATTGCAATTTACTGGCTACTGTACATCATGTATTGTAGTCTAGTCATTATGCTGCCTTCATAGTAGCATATGACAGTATGGTCCATCTAGCATGAAGCCAGCTGGACTAGGAAAATAAAGACATATATTTGTATATCCCACTCAGCCTATTTGCTGTAGTCTTCCTACTATATTAAAATATAGAGTTTCCTGATCAGGGAGACTCAAGGAAAAAGGCTGCACCCTTTAAGGGTTAGGAGTGTATTACTCCTGCCTTGAAGTATTTAATATTGTAGGGTAATCCTAATACTGATTTCTAATCAGGATATTGAAGAAATCCTATTCATTCAATATAGGATTGGGCTCAGCAAATGCCTGTGTTGGATATCCAAAATATATTGGAAATAACTACTAGTATAAACTATATAGTAGTTTTCTATCTGCAGTATATTCTATAATGCCGATATACTGGCTACCTGTATAAAATATACAGTAGTTCAGCCGGCATGTAGCCGGCATAGCTAGGTTTTGCCGGCATACCCGGCATGCTAGCTAGAGAGAGAGAGAGAGATAGCATGGAAAAAAGGCTACTCCTTACTGTGAATCTATACAGTAATTAAGGATGTAAGAGTCTAATTTGAATGCCTTTTTCCAGAGAGAAGGTTCTAATAGAAGGGGAGAATGTACCATTCAGGCTTCCATGCAGCTACAGTACTATTGCCGACAAGGTACCGCTGATACACTGCCAGCTGGCAAGTCCAGCAGTACCAGTACAGTCGGCGTGCTGCCAACTGAGTCAGCACTATCTGTGCCGGCCTGGCCGGCAGTACCCCGACAACAGGACCTGTAGCAGCAGTCCAAGGGAGGACTGAAGAACGTTGGGAACCGAAGGGACTTCCCTCTCACGGCCATCATGGTCGCCGGCAGCCATCTTGGCTGTCAGCTGGGCCGGCAGTTGCCGGCTAGGCCGGCAATTGCAGACAGATGATGTGGTTGGCGGCAGTATGCTCTGCTGTCAGCCAAAGACATGGCTCGAGAGGGAGTCTGGCTGGCTCCGGCAACCTACCAGCAAAGGAAGGTTGCAAGAAGCCAAAGACAATGGCTAAGCCATCAAAAGAGGACAATGGGGTAGGGAACAGGGTCCTGTAACGAGTGTGAAAGGAACTGGCAAAAATTATCAATCCTACCACCTGTAAAAGAAACTCTGTTTCGGTATCGGCAGAATCCCAGGGAACAGGAGAGACTCAGTTCTCCAACACAGAGATTGCCGACACAGTTAAGGGGATGGCGGCACTGCCGCCTCCTCTTAACAAAGAAGAAACAGAGTTCCAGTGCCACGTATCCTAGGCTAAAGAAAATTACTCTTCAGGCCAGAGTACTGTGGCATAGGACTAGTCTTTTAGTCGCAAGGAGAAGATGGTATCCTACCATAACTTCAAGTGCGGCTAATGAGGGCTAACCTCCATTGCCGGCCACCTAGCCGGCAGGGAAATGATGGTATCCTGCAACCCATTCGCCCTGCCGGCAGGTCGCCGACATAAGACTAAATACACTGAGATTCTGACTAAATCCCAAAACCCGATGGTATACCACAACCAACGGTTAAGGGAAGAGGCAGGACAAACCCTAAGTTAGCCATGTCTGAATAAAATTCAAGGCACGGCTATTAGGGTTGTAGCCTGAGGCTACACTCAGAGGGAAAGAGATTACCCTTAAGTCTCCTAAGAGACGTGTAATCTTTCATAACATTATAGGAGGTATCAGTCTCCACTGAATGAAAACAAAACACGAGGGTAACCGGGGAAAGTCTGAACGTATAGTAAAACGTCTAGGTAAGGTTACCTAGGCTATACGAGATCTCGGTTACCTAAATCACCGAAACTCTAACTATATGATCGACAGAGAAAAGGGAAACAAAAATTATGCACATTATCAAAACTTTACAAGAGTAATTGCATAAATAGCTAAATAATTAGAATAATTAAATAAAGCTATTAAAAACTTGAAGTCGTTCTGCTATCTAAATAACATATTCCTAACGAACGATGGCGCCATGGCGCCTCCAGTAACTGGCCTAGCTCTTAAACATAATAAAATACTCTAATTTCATTGTGGAACAGGAGCTAAAATATACTCATAGTAAAGACCTGATACTCAAATTTCCAGCCGATACTCAAATTTCCAGAGGCGGAAGATGATGGAGAAAGCATAATAATAATCCTGTAAAACGATCGAAAAGTTAGATCACCAGGAAATATCACCGAGCGAGATCGCTAAATAAAAAAGGAATGTCCGCTGTCGTGGGAATGGCGCTGTTGTATTCCCAATAGTATTACGAGACCGGGAAGAGCTTTTGGACGGCTCCCTTTTGCCACATCCTCCTCGAAGCCAAAACGCTGTTTGGGGTGCAGATTACTATGGAGGCGTGTCAAGAATGCGTCCGCTGATATTATGCGATATCCTTTGGAGAAATTTTAAGGATATTCGCGCCAGGCGTTAGAATTCTGGATACCTTAAGGTAAAATTCTCTGGGAATATCACTGTAGTACATATATCCCTTAGGAAGCTACTTTAAGGAACTTCCATCACGACGACATGGCTTGAGCCCAAAAAATTATACATTAACCAGTATATTGCAATATAGTGCATACTGCAAATAGAAAACTACGATATGATTATACAATAACTATTTCTAGCATATCTTTGGTATCCTCATGTGAGCTTATGCTGCAGCCGCTCTTACGTTAAAGGAATAGTGTTTCTTCGTTAAGCTGACTGAGAAATCGGTCTTCCATACCCCACAGTATTTAGTATGAAAGGGACAGTGAAGTATACACTTCCCTATCCCTAGGGGTTAGAAAACCCCTTTTTCAGTTGGAATTCCCTCGAAAGGAAATTCCTATCACTTAATACTGAGGGGAGGTACCAGCATTTGCTTGCAACGGATACACAAGCATGTGTTTCCTACTATCCCTTTATAGCTTGCTATCCTAAGTTATTCTGTCAAGATATGACTTTTGATTTATTGATTATCAGTGAGTTAATCAATCGTATACTCATTTTTTTTTCCTTTCTTTACAGGAGGAATGCCAGATGTCATGTGTTGCAGTCTTCTGCAAAACTAAGAGTAAGTGTTTTTATGGACATAATGCATGCAGGTTTCATGCCCCCTGCAATCTTATTTCCGGTCACCTGCAGTATTGGAACCCGCAGGCCTACAAAGTATGTCGGGCCCTATTGTCCGAAGGTTTCAAGAATCCCAAGTCGGTGGAAACTAGGGATGCAGCTCATTTCAAACTAGCAACTGGGTGAGAGGCTTTCAGAAAATCCCGCCGGGACCTTACCTGCCTAATGACAAGATGCGTAGGTTACTATTTCCAACAGCGAGTAAGGAAATAGTGGTACCCCAGACACGAGGTACGTTTCCCGATGGCCAGATAACCTTCGGGAAGGACGACAAAAAGCGCCCACGGGAAGAAGGGGAGAATGTCGGGTTGGAATTGCCTCCGTCCCAACAGGCTCATGAGCCAACATCGATATCTCTGCCTTCTATCCCTCTTTTAGATGGAATGAACCAGTTATGGGCCCAAGTCAAGAATCTAGTAGAAATTTTGTGCAAACAGAGTGCAAAGCAGGAAGCGAAATGCAAGGTAGAGCTTGGCAAAGCTCCACTTATCGCTCCTAAAGGGTCGTACAAAAGACTCATAGATCAAGACCTTCTGACATGCTCCACAACCAATCCCTGGAGGTTTGCGGAGCTAATGCCGATTTTAAACGGCAACCTCTACATCTCGGAGAAGATGGGTGCTGTTCCTTTGGACAAAATCCAGTTCTGGCCAAGCTTTGACGCTTTCCCGAACTGTTTCATTAGACTGAAGGATGAACCAACATCAGAAAAAGGAACGGAATCAAAGGAGGTTATGATTCTCGACAATGATAAATCACAGGCTATCTTATCAAGCTGCATAGAAAAGGCGGGTTACTCGGTGTCGAAGGTATCCACACCGGGTAACAAGCTATCTTTCTTCCTTGCTCCTGCTTCAATTTCATTCCCCTTTACGGAGAAGGCTTTCAAATATGTCACTGAGGCAATAGAGACTGGTAAACCGTGTCCTCCACTCAAAGAGTGTGAGCCTCTGTCACTAGTATTTCCCAGACAGGAGAAGAACTGGAAGGAGGCCCATTTCACCTTTTCAGTAGGAAGACTTGAGGCGGATATCGCCAGTCGACAATTTAAGGAAAATCTTCCAAAATTATCTGAGTTTCTCTTACAGGGCGAACAAGAAACAAAGGAGAGGCTTGCAGCCTCCTTATCTCTACAGAACTACATAGAGTTCTGTTCGTCTCATCAAGATACCCCAGACATGCTTAAGGTTTTAGCCAAAATTCATATGGCTACTTTGGTAAAAGACCTTTATGCCTTTATAAAGGCTAGAAGATCATGTAGGGAGTTTGTGTTAGCTAACGCAACAGCGAAACACGATACAAGAAAGCTAAATCTTCCAACATCTGGGGTAAAGACTTCTTTCCTGACGAGGTAGTCAAGGAAGCGATTAAGAACGCCTCTACGGTGAAAGTAGGACTTCTCCAAAAGTGGGGCATCCTTTCAAAAAGAGAATCTTCTAAGGTTGTGGGTCCCTAACCTAAAAGGAAGATGGAGAGGTCTGGACATCCATTTCGAGCGGTTCAACAACGATCCACAGTTGTAGTGACCGAGACATCACAGACAGATAGTCGAAAAAAGATTCCTACTGATCAGTCGAAGCATAGGAATGCTTCTAGTAGGAGGGAGATTCCTTTAGGATCGCTGGACCTTCGATCCTTGGGTCCATGGCCTAATCAAGATGGGACTAAGTATAGATGTGGAGATATCTCTACCACCATTTCCTCTACTCCTCCGATTATCCAAAACCCTCCTGGAGGAGTTTACCTGAGAGCTCTAGAGCATACAGGTGGTAAGGAAACTTTAGTTCACCGAATTCCAGGGAAGGCCGTTGTGTGTTTACGAGAAGGACTCAAGAAAATTCAGAGTCATTCAGGACTTATCGCCACTCAACAAGTCCAAATGAAACGAGTCCAGGAGGTTTATCCTCCTGAACATAAGGACCCCGCTGCAGAAAAGGGTGCCTATAGTCTTACCAGACCTGAAAGTCGTCTATCGGCAGCTTCTAGTCAATCACCCTTTCCCCTCCTATCTAAGATTCAGGTTACACAAAGTAACACACTTCCTAGAGAAGATACTCGTCAGACTAGACAGAGTTCTAGCTGCCTTCATGAAATTGGCAGACACAGTCATGCAATATTTAAGCCTAAGAAAGGTTCAGGCAACATTGTTCCTGGACAAGAGGCTGGGGTGGGCAGCACCCAAGGTGGCTGGTCTATGAACATCCGAAGAAATGATCCGGTCCCCGGAACATTGTGGATGAAAGATAAATTTCAGATTCCCAAAACGAGAACTGGGAGGAACACTGTTCTCTCTCCAGTTCGCAATAAAGGTAGGCCCTGTGCTAAGAGCATGGCGGCAAGATGCGCTGGGAACCTGGAAAAAACAAACATCAAACGCTCGAAGAGGCCTAAAAAGACCGATAGCAGTCCTTCCTTAATCGCTTCCCTAACAAAGGTCAAAGTCCGAAAATCCCAAGACCATGTTGGTCCAGTCATGAGTAAGGAAACTCTCTCCAAGCAGATCAGATTGTCTACAGCTGATCTGGGACTCCGAAGCGATAACGAGACGCTGCAATCGACGATGCTAGGAAACGTCTCATACAGTTTAAGTGTAGTTAGCCATCCCTTAGCTAAAGGGATGGCACCTGTCAGCAGTTCACATACAACCAATCCGCAATGTGATAGTGGATGCTCTACTCAGGCTCAGGCCGATAGAGTTAGAATGGTCCACAGACGCAGACCTATTCTCTCCCAGATGGGAACAAGTCCTCGAACTGCAATCCGACCTCTTCATTACGAGCGCTGTCAAGGAACTACCTTGATATGTAGCCCCATACGAGGATCCTCTAATTTAAATGATAAACATCTTGTCTCTGAAATGGAAGGGATAGACTTAGGATTTCCAGTTCATCCCGTCCGATTACCTGCTGAGAGTCCTCAACATGCTGAGATCCTTCCAGGCGGGACAACTCCAGAAGGTTCAGAGATTAGTTGCTTCTATATGCCTTTCAAGTAGACTTGGTGAACGATATCTTTAATAAGATCCCGAAGGCATGTGCGAGGCTTAGGCCTGCTGCACCTCCAAAGCCCATCTCTTGGTCTTTGGACAAGGTCCTACATTATGCCTCATCCTTGAACAATGAAGATTTTTCGCTTAAGGATCTAACCCAAAAGGTTATTTTTCTGTTCGCTATAGCCTCAGGGGCTAGAGTTAGTGAAATAGTGGCCCTCTCTAGGGATGAGGGCTACATTCAGTTCTCAGAAACAGGAGAACTGAATCTCTTCCCTGATCCATCCTTTCTCGCTAAGAATGAGCTACCCACCAAAAGGTGGGGTCCCTGGAGAATCTGCCCTCTGAAGGAAGATGTCTCTCTATGTCCGGTAGAGTGTCTAAAGGTCTATCTTTGTAGAACTTCAGACTTCAGGGGAGGACATCTCTTTAAAGGAGAAACCTCTGGATCAAATTTATCCCTAAAACAACTGAGGGCGAAGCTCACCTACTTTATTAGTAGAGCGGATCCTGACAGTTCTCCTGCAGGTCATGATCCGAGAAAGATTGCTTCATCACTGAACTACTTTCAGTATATGGACTTTGAGCGTCTTCGTTCATACACTGGATGGAAATCATCCAGAGTGTTTTACAAACACTATGCGAAACAGGTACATGAACTGAAACACTATGTAGTGGCGGCAGGTAGCGTATTAAAACCTGCCCCCTAATTACTGTTATAGACAGTCAATGGTTTGGTCTTCAAATGTACTCGCACATATACTGGGTGAGAATCATCCACAGTGTTCTACAAACACTATGCTAATCAAGTCCATGATCTGAAGCAGTATGTGGTGACGTCGGGTAGAATACTTAACCCGCCGTCTAATTCTACGATGAACAGCTAATTGAATGGGACTGTCAATTAAAGGGAGAAGAGGTCATCCCTCTTAGGGTGTGACCTCCTTTGATCCAGTGTTACCATGGTGACACTAGCTCTGTTCAAAATCCCAGGTGTGGAATTATATAGATGGCACTAGTGCCGGTGTACGTAGTACACACTGCCGATAAAAGTAACCAGTACAGGTATTTTGAAGAGAATTTGTCTTTAATTCTCTTCAATCTGAGAGTGGCACTCATCATTTCTTGCTTTCCAAGAAAGAAAGATAATCTCTGTACAGGTTACACGTATAGTTCCGTTATCATGCTACATTCGTTTTACTTACTAGTAAACGTCTATTAGAATGTAATTGCGTCCTAACTCGCTCGACAATTGCATGTTTATAGTCCAGAGTATGTACTTTTATATATTTGTAGGCTCACAAACAATGGAATTAAGAAACACTGTTAAGTATTTGGTAATTTTCACAATCTACGAGACTGTTTCTTCATCTGGTGTATTCTTATGTTTGTCCATAAAATGTATGCTTACCTTGAGACTCCCCTTTCTACCGTCTAGAATGATTCTTCCCTGTAGGGGGCAGGAAGCACTAACATCGGAGATGATTAATGATAATGACGGATAATGGTAACGTCATTTGTCTCGATTGATCCAAATGATCATAGAAAGGTTGTCCCAAGGTTAAGGCACTCATGAAAATCCACAGATACATTAATGCTCTGGTATACTTCCATCAGGACGACATGGCTTGAGCCCAAAAAACGGCGCGAAAAATCTTTTTTTGGGTGAGATCGCCATGTCGTCCTGATGGACCCACCCTTCTTTCTTAAAAGAAAAGATCTTCACAGTTCCCTCCCTGACATACTGTATCTGTAGCTCCACGCTCAATGCTACAAGGAATGTCCGCCATCCTAGGAATGGCGCTGGGGTGGTTGTCGATAGTAGTACGGGCACGGGGGTAACCTTGTTACGGCCCCCTTCTATTCTTTTGCCACGTCCCCCCTCGAAGCGTTAACGCTGTTTGGGGTAGAGATTGCTATGTGACGTGTCAAGAATGCGTCCTCTGATATACGCGATATCCTTGAGAAAATTTAAGGATATTCGCTCCAGGAGTTAGAATTCTTTGACCCGAAGGGTAATTCTCTTTTGGAATATCACTGTACTATATAATATATCCTTTTGAAGCTACCTTAGGAACTTCCATCAGGACGACATGGCGAACTCACCCAAAAATAGATTTTTCGCGTTTTATATATATATATATATATATATATATATATATATATATATATATATATATATATATATATATATATATATATATATATATATATATATATAAGAACAGCAGTCCTAAAACTTTACTCACGAATAAAAAAAGTTAGACAGGGAGTGACCAACTTTTCCGATTTATTCAATTCGTGCATAGACGAGATTTTTAAGAATTTAGAATGGGAAAATGTAGGAATATTAATGGTGAATATCTTAACTACTTAAGATTTGCAGATGACATAGTTCTGTTTAGTAAATCAGGAGAAGATTTGCATAAGCTGATAGAAGATTTGAGAAGAGAAAGCAGAAATGTAGGACTGGAAAATTTTTATGAATAAATCTTATATAATGTTCAATTAAAATACAGAGACAACAAATTAGGGTTATGGACCAACCTCTAGTGATTGTTAATACGTACTTAAAACAGACAGTAAATGTTTCCCTTGGACATTAGACCGAAATTAAAAGAAAGATAAGCTTGGAATGCAGAGCTTTTGGGAAACAAAATTATATTATGAAAGACAAAATACCCCTTGCTGAAAGAGTTATGGAAAGATTAATGATGGGAATAGTACTAAGAGACAAAGAACAACATATATACGAGAGAGCAAACTAAAGTACAGCATATTCTAACAACATGTAATAACTAAAGTACAGGAAATTCTGAAAATATGCAATAAGAAGAAATGGACATGTGCAGGACATATAATAAGAATGACAGATAATAGATTGACATTAATAATAACAGAATAGGTCCCAGGATATTGCAAAAGAAGCAGGGGAAGGAAGAAAAGACGATGAATTAACATATTAGGAAAGTTTTCGGGTATAGACTGGCATAGAAAGACGACAAACAGATGCAAGTGGAAGGACATGTTTGAGGCTTTATCTTGCAGTGGACTAATTGCGGCTGATGATGATGTACTGACTTTACTTTCTTATTTTTCATTACAGAAGTTGATTTTTTCTATAACAATATATGCTTGTGATTTAAATTGTTCAGAAATTACTAATTCTCCCTTGCAGAATTATACTTCTCTAAAAGAAACGTAGGTAAATTAAAGCAGATACTATTGACGTTTTTGTAAGAAAAGTTGTAGAAAACCATGAAAAATAAGGCTTTATAATCTGTTGCAGAAATTCCCCGAAATCTCAGAAAAAAGTGTTATTGAGAGAGAGAGAGAGAGAGAGAGAGAGAGAGAGAGAGAGAGAGAGAGAGAGAGAGAGAGAAAGAGAGAGAGAGAGAGAGAGAGAGAAATAATAATTTGAAAACTTAGTGTTGAAAGATGCAAATTTCTTCTTCAGTATAGTTTGAAAGGAATTAAGATGAACGTTGAAATCACCTTATCAATTTCATAATGTTTTCCTTCTGAGTTATACCCAGAACTTTAAAGTAATAATAGTCTAAACATCAGTTATGGCTGGAAGATTCAGACTCGTGATTGTTCTTTATCTCCAACTGAGAATGATTGTGACTGGAGAAGTTAATTAAAAGATGATTTAAGATTTTATATTCGATTAGGATGTGACAAAGAACTAGACACAACGACCTTAACGAAGACTCATATGTGGTGTCTTCTAAGGCCTGGAAATATGAATAGTTTGAATTTATGACCTTGAATGAAATATGAATAGTTTAGGTACTGGAAGGACACAGGACAAAGTGGGAAGATTTGCTGAAAGAGCTAGTGTAAAAATAAAAAATTCTTTTAGGTTTTGTTTGTAGTAAATACTCAGGGTTATGGGAAGCACAATTTTGTACTATCTCTATAAGATGATATTTCACATTTGGTATTTTTTTATGATGAATCGGACAGTATGATAAGATATTTGCCTTTCATTTAGAGTTATCGGTTATGGACACTTGGAAGAATAAAGGAGGAGAAGATGGATTTTGAAGTTTAGCGAGTGTATTTGAATAGTCCCAGAAGTGAACTATCCTAGTTCTGTTGTTCACTGCAAAAACACTTCGATTCTTATGTTCTTCGTCTCTTTAGTTATTGGATGGAATATGGCTTTTTCTGCAGATATTTCTTTTTATGTAAAACAATTGTTAATCAGTTGATGAAAAAAGTAGAGCCTCCGAGTTAGATGTGTCTTATCTTGCTATATTATTATTATTGTTATTATTATTATTATTATTATTATTATTATTATTATTATTATTATTATTATTATTATTATTATTATTATCATTATTATTATTATTATTATTATTAGCTAAGCTATAACCCTAATTTGAAAAACAATATTCTATAAGCCCTAGGGCTCCAAGAGGGAAAAATAGCTCAGCGAGGAAAGGAAATAAGAAAATGAATAAACAATATAAGAAGTACTAAAAAATTAAAATAAAATATTTTAAAACATTAACATTAAAAGAGATAGTTGATATATAAACTATAAAAGGCCTTTTTAAGCCTTTTCAACATAGAAACTTTTGCTGCGAGTTTGAACTCATTTTGAAGTTCTACTGAATCAACATTCCGATTAGGAAGCTCATTCCACAACTTGGTCACAGCTGAAATAAAACTTCTAGAGTAATGCGTAGTATTGAGCCTCATGGTGAAGGCCTGACTACCAGAATTAACGCCATACCTTGCATTAAGAAGAGGGTGAAACTTTCCGGGAAGATGTGAATATTAAGGATGGTCAGAATTATAAAAAATCTTCTGCAACATGCATAATGAACTAACTGAACGATGGTGCCGGAGATTAATATCTAGATCAGGAAGATTAGACCCACCCATTATCAGAGCGTAGGTAATTTTTTTTTTCTTCAAAATACCGAGTAGAAAATCCTTGAAGCGAAAGAAAATGCGTTGGCAAATAGGCCATGACTAATCCTTCCATTTGTTTTCTGAAATGTTTTCTCCTCAAATAAAGTTTTGGCGTGTAGTTCGTTACGTGGACGCAGATGCAAGTGCATGAGCACACACTCAAAAACACACTGATTTTTGGGTAATTACTGCATTAAAAAAAAAAGAAAAATAAAAATTTTCAAGAGCTTCTTTATCAATAATGCAACTAAATTCGTGGAAAGACAACACATAATTATTTACACAACATTAAACATCAAGTACTTTGATATACGAAATACTTCTATTTCAGTGATGGAATTATTATTTTTAATGTTAATTATACTCGTATTCAATTCACTTTTTATTATTATGCATACTTATATTTTGCTGAAGAGTATCTGCCATGGAATCTGTTAAAATAATTATATAAATCCATCTGCATGTTAGTATTATAGTAAATAACATTTTGTATGAAATTATACCTTGAACAGAGAATCTTATGAAACATGGATAAGGTAATTAAAACGGAAATAAAATATGCAAATCTCAAGCTTTTAAAATACGCAAATGTATCACTTTCAGTAAAGTGAAAATAAATCTTTAACACCAATTGCTTTAAATCCCGAAAAAAAAATCCCAGAACATAAATATATTTAATTTCTGTTTCTGTCGCCCTTCCTTTAAAATGAAATCTATATCTCCTTTCCCTTCTGAGCAACTTGCTTTTGTGAATGTACTTCTAAGAACAGAAATATCATCTGTGAAATGTAAGCAGTTTACTTGGTGTATGTTGTCCATAATTGTCAGTACAAATGTATTTCATTTACATTATGAGCGGCTTACCATGTTGCCATTCGTTTTAAGATAATATATTGCATTTGCATCTTTATCTCATCACCTTGTTTAGATGGCTATGCCTTTAAATTGTGATATAATTCCCTTTTCCGTCTCACCGGCTAATAGTGATACTTTGTATTGCCACCAACTTTCTATAGTGCTGTACCTGTGGATAGAGATATATTCCCCTCAGATTATCAGCAGCTCACTTATTTTCCCATTAAATTATCAGCAAACTTACTTATTCCCCTTAGATTATCAGCAGCTTACTTATCTTCCTATCAAATTATCTGAAAATTGCCTCTGTTCCCTTCAGATTATCAGTAACTTGATTATATTTCCATGAATTTATCAGAAGGTTAGTTAGCGTCCGATCAAATTATCAGCAGTTTAATTATCTTTTCATATTATCAGCAGCTTACTTATCTCCCCTCAGGCTATCATCAATTTTCTTATGTTCCCATCACATTAATAGCAGCTCACTTATATTGTCCGTATCTATGTATTGGCTGCAGCTTACTATGTTGATACTCTATACAACGTCCATTGAAGTATCCTTTGAATTAAATGATCCTTAATCTTTGGTGGCGACATCACTATGGGGAATATATTTGTGTAGGAAGGATGGTGGATAAAACGGAAGAGTCAGAACCTTTTGGGACGCAATGATAAGGAATAATTCCAAGATATAGTCAATTTGAAGGTATTTATGAGATAATCAGGCAATGGGGGCACTTGTGGTGCTGGGGCAAATAGGATTGATAACCCCAGTACGTGCGTTATCTGTAATGATTCTTAGTCTCTACTGAATATACCATGGACTAGACCCTCACAGAAGTGGCGTGTTTTGGACTTTGCTTATGAGAATATGGAGTCGTAACCTCTCTTATGGGTTGGAAGATTATGTGCTGAGATTCCGGGAACAGATCTGAGGCCATTTGATCTCTCACGGGGTATGATACTAACCGTTAATTTGTATGGGAGATGAACACGATAGATAGTTGGTGTGATCTAAGAGGTTTTTGTTGAGGAGTGAACGCAACCAAACCTTGCCATAGAGAGAGAGAGAGAGAGAGAGAGAGAGAGAGAGAGAGAGAGAGAGAGAGAGAGAGAGAGAGAGAGAGAGAGAGAGAGAGAGAGCAGCTTTGATACGAAAGCAAGTGATTGATTAATTGATTTGAGGTTTTTTGGCATCCTGACATCTAAGGTCATTGACACCGAGCCCCAAGTGAGAAGATAGCTAATGCCAAGATATATGTTTTAATGATTAGATATTGTTAATTTACTGTATGCAATTTTTTTTGAATACCTCTTCCTGGGAATACGTGTTTAATTGATTTTGAGAAAATGAGTACTGGTATGCGTATATGCTGTATACTCATAAAAACGTAAAACATTTTCTTACTAAAGCGTATTAAAAAGAAAAGACATTTGTAAGAGAGAGAGAGAGAGAGAGAGAGAGAGAGAGAGAGAGAGAGAGAGAGAGAGAGAGAGAGAGAGAGAGAGAGAGAGAGAATTTCTTATTCAATGTGCAATTTCAAACATCCTCAATTACACTGATATTCTACAGGTAAAGTTTAATGAATCCTATTATGGTGGAAGATATCGATGTTTTTCTTTTAATAATCTGGTTACTTCGACGTGTCTTATTGCTTCTCTCTTATTTTTGTTGTTAAGACGTCCAAAATAAACTAATTTCATCTATATACCGTTGACTAATTACCGCTTTATTACATACGCAGAAACATGTCACATCATCTAATCTCTGTTTTTCTTAACGAGACTTCTATATTTCTAGAACTACAATTCATTCCAGAGTCATTCTATTTATTTTTTATTGTTATTGATCCCAAGTAAAGAACACACACATGTATGCATGCATGTACGGATACACATATAAACATGTACATATGTGAATATATATACACACATATATATATATATATACATACATATATATATATATATATATATATATATATATGTATATATATAAATATATATATATATATATATATATATATATATATATACACATATATATGTATGTATATATATATATATATATATATATATATATATATATATATATATATATATATATATATATATTTATATTTATATATACACACGTACAAATGTGAATATATATTTATATATATACTGTATATATATATAAAATATATATATATATATATATATATATATATATATATATATATATATATATATATATATATATAGGTGTGGGTGTGTAAATATAGAACATATATAATGTAAGCAGTATGCATATGTAACATATAGACACTAGAACCGACAATATCTATATAAATTATATATATTAAATAAAAATTCTATATCTATATATCTATATAAATTATATATATGTGCATATATATATATATATATATATATATATATATATATATATATATATATATACATATATACATATATATATATATATATATATATATATATATATATATATACAAACACGCACATACGAGTATTTGTGTATTTCAACATACACATATTTCTTTCTAACTTAAGTTGTTCCTAATGGGATGAGGCAGCTAGGCACACGCTCTCTCTCTCGTTTAGAAATAACAATTATGCTCATTAACAATTCGGGTAATTAGTAGCAGCCATGATATGTCAAAACACAGACGTTATGGATGCGAATCTACTGGTAGCAAACCACAAGTGTTGTGAAAGCAAGCCTAGCTCTCTAAGACTGAACTACAGAATATAGGAAGATGACTTACGTGAAACAATAAGAAAAATCTAATTTTGAACCCCTTTGTGATGCTCATTTCACTTCGGCACTGCAATCTAACTACAAAAGATTCTTACATCTGTACATATATGGTGGTCGTAAAAATCAGAAGATATTACGATAAGGGAGATAGCAAAGCAAACTTTAAGGATCACTTACACTTAATTTCATGGTCTTATGCAGAAATTGAACTACTAGCCTAGTGGAGAATATCATATAGTTCAAGTTATCATTAATGTCTTTTCGAATTGGATTACTATTAAGCCTAAGTTGGGTCAGATTAGTTCCAGGATTGGTTAGAGTAAGTTTGCGTTGTCTAATATAAGGTTGGTAAGTTAGGTTTCATTAATCCTTATTGGGTATGAAGTGACTGCAGTCTAGTACTAAAAATAACAGACAGTCCTATGTGATTACCATTCTACATGCTTAAACAAGGCATGTAATGATGGTTCTGTTCAAAGTGAATACAATCATGTTCCATCAATTCTGTGATATCATTACTTGTTTAGTCAATCACTATCTATATACCATAGATTGCAATCATTACGAGTGAGAGTACAAATTTTTGCAGCTACCACCTAGAGTATTAAAAAAAAAAAACTCAAAAATAGATAAAGAAAAGCACACTAATATTGGAACAGGTGGATTTCTCATCTAAGTTTAAAGATATACCAATGACCTTTAAAGAGGCCCCTGCTCTCACATTAAATCAACACTGAATGTTGGTAATGACATATACATCCATAGGTGATAATCTTATGTTTATATATATATATATATATATATATATATATATATATATATATACATATATATATATACATATATATATATCTATATATATATATATATATATATATATATATATATACATATATATATATATATATATATATATATATATATATATATATATATATATATATATATATATATATATATATATTTCGCATAGGTTTGTATGCGCGTTTGTATCTAACTTATTCTCAGCTTCCAAATACACAATCTCCCAAGTATTCTATATCTAAACTTCTAGTTCTCCCCAAACCCAAGCTCCCAAAACTTCACTCACAAATAAACATCTTTCGAACTTCACAATGTCTTTATCGAATATCTCGATTTGTCTCTTTCGTCAGCAGAAATATTCTGAGCACATGTCTTTCCTGAGGCATACACTCTCTAAACTTCTCCCTACCATAAACCTCTGAGGCATTCTAGTTTCCTGAGTTTTCCAGCACTGAGATTATTACCTCCGCCAAGCGGCGGAGGTTATGTTTTCGGTTCGGTTTGTTTGTTTGTTTGTTTGTTTCTCTGTTTGTCTGTCTGTCTGTGGACAACGTAGAGGCCACATTTCTACACGGAATCACTTCAAACTTGGCCAAGTAGTTCCCCAATGTGTATGGAAGAACTGATTAAATTTTGGTCAAGGTCACCCCAAGGTCAAGGTCACAGGGGTCACTGGTGTCACTATGACATAAGTGGCCATATCAAGAGACAGAAATAAAGCACTGACTTTTGCATAAGCCAACAGGGAAGTCCTAGTCCAGGCGCAACCCATGGGTGATGTTCAAATTTATAAAGGTCAAAGGTCAAGGTCATATTGGTGCATTATATCAATGTCATATTAAGTATCAGTGGCAAATGAACAAAGATCACTTGAAGGTCAAAAGTCAAGCAGGTCACTTGAAGGTCAAGGTCACGTGAAGGTCAAGGTCACGTGAAGGTCAAGGTCACCTGAAGGTCAAGGTCACGTGAAGGTCAAGTACATTTGAAGATCAAGGTCACTTGAAGCCAAGGTCATGTGAAGGTCAAGGTCACGTGAAGGTCAAGGTCACTTGAAGGTCACGTGAAGGTCAAGGTCATGTGAAGGTCAAAGTCACATCAATTCATGATTCTAGGACATATGGCGCTCTAGGTCACCTTGGCGGAGGTATGTCCTCTACGAGGACCATGTCCGCGTTCAGGACTTGCTCACTTGTTTCATGTGTGAGAATACCAAGTCTCCGAATTACACTTGAAGCAAAGGTTTCTACTGAGAGTGTGCTGGAGAAAAACAACTGTTAGTTGAAAAAGGCCATCCAAGTATAGATAACCTTGATTATGTTCTATAATTTAGGTGTGTCACTGAGCTACCGATATAAATGGAATTACAGGCATCTACATTCAGTCCTACTGTATGCGTAAGTTTTTCTCTAGAGCACACGCATGCGTAATGAGGTAATCCTCCAGCACGAACAACATTTTGTTAATTTTATAATTTTAAACTGTTTTTTTTTTTCATTTCATTTTTCTAATTTATTAAGCCCCTACATCTGGGAATTAGCAGCATGAGAGACTTTATGGCTTCTCCACCAAATTATGTGTGTGGGTTTGTTTGTGTTGTGTAAGTGCATGCCCATATATGCGCTGACACGAGATATAGTTCGAGTATCCAATTTCATCATCATTGCCCCTGAAAAAATATGAGTGGAAAAGGGAAGAAAGGTGAAAGAAAATTGCTCTTATGCCTGTAAATATCCCCGCTTTACCTAGAAGTATCTCACCTGATCCTTTCTCTAAGGCAGATCAGTACAAAACCTCACATAGACGCACCTTGTTACAGAAAACTTGCCAAAGAAACTTGGATAGAGAGACCAAATGTGCAACAAGCTTGGCCAGGGGATTTAGCATGCTCGGAATTTACCACCATTCACCTTTTATGAGTGTGCCCTCAAAGGGATTGGGTCTGTGAGAAAACCTATACGTCTTACTGGAGACGAAAAATACATTATTTTTTCATGACCTATTTTTCAAAGTCCTTCCATACATATTAATGATAAATGACTTCAGAGAAGTAATAATTTAGAAGAATATCATTTACTTATACAAAATATTTAATAGAATATTCATGATGCATTCTTTATTATTTTTCCTATAGATTATTGGATAATTTGTAAAAAAAAAAGAAAGGGGGGTTGCTTGAAACAAAACCCATTTCAACTATATTCTCAAGAATATTACAATATCTACTATGCGAAATGACAAATATTTCATTTCACTGAAAAGAGATGATTTTTATCAGTCAGTCTATGTTCCTTTTGTTTTCGTTCTATTGCCTGGGCATTTCATGAAAAAATACCATAATTAAAGGCTAATAAAGTAATGTATAACTGAATATTCCTGCGTGTGATTAGATTGTAGACTTGTAGAGCTGGTTGCAAAACAAGACTAAAATTATAAAGAAACAACACACACAATCAATCAATTAATATATATATATATATATATATATATATATATATATATATATATATATATATATATATATATATATATTTATATATATGTATATATATATACACACACACACACACACACACATATATATATATATATATATATATATATATATATATAGTGGAAGTAAAGCGCAAGGTACGTGAGGCAATGAGGGCAGCTGACCTGAGGTGGGGTCAGGGACTGGGTCAGTCATATGAAGAGAATTAGAAGAAGTTTTGGAAAGAAGTGAAGAGAGTAAGGAAGGCCGGCGCAAGAATTGAAGAGACAGTGAAAGATGGAAATGGAAGGTTGTTAAAAGGAGAGGAGGCAAGGAAAAGGTGGGCGGAATATTTTGAAAGTTTGCTGAATGTTGAGGATAATAGGGAGGCAGATATAATTGCTGTTCCAGGTGTTGAGGTGCCAGTGATGGGAGATGAGAATGAGAGAGAGATTACAATAGAGGAAGTGAGGAGAGCACTAGATGAAACGAGAGTAGGAAAAGCATCTGGTATGGATGGTGTGAAAGCTGAGATGTTGAAGGAAGGGGGTGTGACTATACTTGAATGTTTGGTGAGATTGTTTAATGTGTGTTTTGTGTTGTCAATGGTACCAGTAGATTGGGTCTGTGCATGTATTGTACCACTATATAAGGGTAAGTGAGATGTGCATGATTGTTGTAATTCAAGAGGTATTAGTTTGTTGAGTGTAGTTGGAAAAGTGTATGGTAGAGTACTGATTAATAGGATTAAGGATAAAACAGAGAATGCAATCTTGGAAGTACAGGGTGGTTTTAGAAGAGGTAGGGGTTGTATGAATCAGATTTTTACAGTTAGGCAGATATGCGAGAAATATTTAGCAAAAGGTAAGGAGGTGTATGTTGCGTTTATGGATCTGGAGAAAGCATATGATAGAGTTGATAGGGAAACAATGTGGAATGTGATGAGGTTATATGGAGTTGGTGGAAGGTTGTTGCAAGCAGTGAAAAGTTTCTACAAAGGTAGTAAAGCATGTGTTAGAATAGGAAATGAAGTGAGCGATTGGTTTCCGGTGAGAGTGGGGCTGAGACAGGGATGTGTGATGTCGCCGTGGTTGTTTAACTTGTATGTTGATGGAGTGGTGAAAGAGGTGAATGCTCGAGTGCTTGGACGAGGATTAAAACTGGTAGGCGA
>NC_090741.1:79049204-79059204 GCF_036898095.1 Palaemon carinicauda | reverse complement strand
CATCTACCCCTTTTCTTATCATAATGTGATCATTAATATTTGTGCCAGATATTATAGAAAATCAACCACTTTAATTCTTAAGTAATCCTATGAACATTCAACAATCTATCTTCATAATATGAAGTTACCCTTTTAAATTCTTAGTTTCCTCTTTGAAGGAAAGGCTGTTCCATAAATTATTAAGTGTAGTATATACCTCAGGATATCTATCTCTAGGTCAAAAAATTAGTTTTCGAGTTATTTTGGTGAAAACAAAGGTTTTCCAGTTCTCAAGTCAATGCAGTGAAACCAATTGTCAAAACAAGCTTGAATTATTGCAATATAAGCAATTGTGAGTGTACTAGCTTGAGTTATTGCAATATAAGCAATTGTGAGTGTACTACCTTGAGTTATTGCAATATAAGCAATTGTGAGTGTACTAGCTTGACTTATTGCAATATAAGCAATTGTGAGTGCACTAGCTTGAGTTATTGCAATATAAGCAATTGTGAGTATACTAGCATGAGTTTTTGTATTATAAGCAATTGTGAGTGTACTAGCTTGACTTATTGCAATATAAGCAATTGTAAGTGTATTAGCTTGAGTTATTGCAATATAAGCAATTGTGAGTGTACTAGCTTGAGTTATTGCAATATAAGCAATTGTGAGTGTACTTGCTTGACTTATTGCATTATAAGCAATTTTGAGTGCACTAGCTTGAGTTATTGCAATATAAGCAATTGTGAGTATACTAGCTTGAGTTTTTGTATTATAAGCAATTGTGAGTGTACTAGCTTGACTTATTGCAATATAGGCAATTGTGAGTGTACTAGCTTGAGTTATTGCAATATAAGCAATTGTGATTGTACTAACTTGTTTAATTGCAATATAAGCATTTGTGCGTGTACTACAAGAGAAAACTAAATAAGTCCTATACTTTTCACATTATGGCTTTTCTACATATTATAAATGGTCCATAAAGATAAACATATTTCACTACCAAATACATACTCATATCTAATAATAATAGTCATCTTAATCCAAAACTTGTCCGAGTAGAAGTAGCTTTCGAATATAAAAATAGTATAAGGTAGACATGATAAAACTCAGACCGGACATACATAAGGTAACACAGTTAAGTTGTTCGTTAGACTTTGGAGAGATTAGTAGCGTTGGTAATTACCGCGACAACAGAAGTTTGAGGCAAATGTTTGTCGAGTTAGGATTTCCACAAGTTCATCAGTTTGAGACTTTGTTTGTTCGTTCATTTGCGGTTTCAACTTGAATTAATAATAATAATAATAATAATAATAATAATAATAATAATAATAATAATTATAATAATAATAATAATAATCAGCGATGACCGTGTAAAATCTATAGATGTTCAAACCATGGGATAAAATTATTCTTATTGCTGTATGATTTAGAAGCAAAAGCTTATATTTAGTTTAAATAATAAATTGTCAATAAAATATATGATTTAAATATAAAAGGGATAAATAAAAATTCAAATGTTTTAACCTAAAACGACATTACCCTTTTGAAAACGTACAAAGAATATACGTTATAAAACAATTAAGTATTTTCCATAAAAATAAGGATTATGTTGCGATATCATTTTATGAATTAAAGATGTCTTTATATACAAAGGAAATGCTGTAAGAGGTATGTTTTAAAATACTACTACTACTACTACTACTACTACTACTACTACTATTAATAATAATAATAATAATAATAATAATAATAATAATAATAATAATAACAATAATAGTAATAATAATAAGGGGTTTTAAAATCGAAAATGAGAAATTCGCCATGCAAAGAACGATAAAATTTAACAATTCCAGGTGATATGAAAACCGATTAAAGTTAGAAAAGCGAATTAAAAAAGTAAAAAATTAAAGGTCCAAATGCTATGGAAAAAACTGTGTTTTTTTTCAAAGATTTTATGGCTTCAATGAAATAACAGAGAAAATGTATATTATAAAATTGAAAGTATCCCAATTAATCTACACAAGCCAACGGGAGTAGAGAGAATATTGCGGATAAAAAAGAGAAAATTGCTTTTTACATGATGTTCTATGTTCAAATATAAAATGTATACCCATAGTAGGTAATCTTCTTATAAGTTGATATATTTTGCATACGATGACAAAATCTGCAATAGATGAATGTCAAAAAATTTCAGTAAAAAAAAAATAATTCAATAATTTTCCAGCGAAATATGCTGAAGCTGAAATAAATATTTTCACAGTAATATCACGGACACAAAAAGTTCTTTAAATTCAATAAACGGTTATTTTCGAACGTAGATTATAGATTATATTTTCGTTGTCATACTGTTTTTTTACTAAGGTTCATATGTGCATCGAAATAAAACGGTTTCATAAATAAGAGTTTAAAAGCAAAATGCATGAAGGAAAAATCTCCCACGATAGAATACTTTTTTTTATAAATAGCTTTATAAATCTAATACACACAGATAAAGTTCACCAGAACAGAGTTTATATAAAATAGACGAAATGAGATTTAGAATGAAGAATAGAGGATGGGTGGAGATTGATTAGAAGCTTTGAAATTTAAGAAAAATAAGTCTTGAATGGAGACTTTTCTTACCGGACAAGTGGAGAAAAGCTGCAGAAAATGGTGAAAGATTTTGAAAGCATACTTTATAATAAATGTGAAAACAAGTAATGATAAGAGTAAATGAAAACCAAAATGACAAATAAAAAAAAAATGAAAACCAAACCATGTAACTTAGATGTAAATAACAACAAAATGGGATTTAATATTTCTTTTATAATAAATCTTTTGACTGGGCAAGGACTCGAATCTATGCCTGTGAGTCGAAGCATTCCCACCACTAGACGCTACTAATGAAACATCAGGAGAGATATAAGTTAACCAAAGTCCACAGTACATATTCCTGTCCAGTTCGTGAAATTGTACTAAGTCGTAAAATCTGATTTTTTTTTTATGTTCAACAGGGCTGCCATATTTTAGTAGATCTCCCCGGAATGAACTGCAGAAGTAAAGAAAATCCTCTCACGTAGCACCTTGATAAAAGTAAGACTGCTACCCAATATGTAAAAGGCGATAGTTAAGAATAAGAAGGTTATGAATAAAGGTAAGGGGAAGATCAGATGAGAGGAAAATGACACTAATAAAGAGGAAAAGAATTGATGCTGGGTAATCAATAACTTCCGAATACAAAACAGTTCAATAAAATGCTAGAAACATGTGAAGCACTTAATGTGAAATCTATAAATGTGGATGGGAGGCAAAAGCAATGCATAAACAGACTTGCTTAGTTATTTTCATTCTCAAAAAATCATACTAAAAATATATAACAAGCCTCAACTATAGTACCTCTTATTAATAAATATTACCAACAATTACTAGAGTAAATATTTACTTCTAAAAAGTTGCTATTAATTGTCGGTACTTTAATTTTGGTTTCAAAGCGAAAGCGAAAATATATTTCTCAAAATTTTTGTATATCATACCATTGAAAACGAAGGAAAATAAATGCCACTAGTACCAGTACGATGAGGACAGGGAAGTGGGGAATATGGGGAAAGGATAAGTACCTCTGAATACAATCCAGTTTATAGCCCGAGGGCAGGTACCTGGGATGGGGAAGGAGAAGGGGGAAAAAAAAGGGGGGGGGGGGGAAAGGAAGTACAGGGAAAGAATAAAAGAGAGGGGCAGACCCTCATGCGACATTAGATAGTAGTAGAATTATTCTGAGACAGGAAGAGACAGGCAGGAATAGGAAAGGTTTTTTGGTTCACGCAAAGCAAAAGGACACCAATCGACTGTCACCAATTTGTTGATTGAGTAGGGTATGATGGTTACTGAAGGTTATTGTTTTTTTTTTTTTTTATGATGAAGATATAATGTTTAAATGAAATTACAATTTAATTGCAAAAAGAATATATAATGAATTCAATCAGATGAAATGAATCTGGGCCTAGGAGGATCGCAATTGATCTTAGGCTCCAGTCTCTTCCACCAATAATGATCACGAGCATGTTCAGTAGTGAGAGTTCTAGTTCGGGTGCAAAGGTCGTCATCGTCTAAAGCAAGTTTGTCCCAGGTTTTCTGGCCAAGCCTGTGAAACCGGACATTAAGAGGCTCCAATTTGGAATAAGCATGTAAATCCCTAATTGTATTGTAATAGGGAGGGCTCTCTTTGTAGGCTCTCCTCAAAGCCCTATTTTGAATTGCCTGCATTTCATTAAGGGAAGTTTTGCTGATTGCTCCAAATATTATGGTGGGGTACTCTAACTGTGGCCTTACTAAAGATTTATATAAACGGAGTTGAGTTTTAGTTGATATGTATTTAAATCGTAGCAATTTGTCAAAAGTTTTTCTAGAAACAGCTATTCTCTCTTTGACGTGTGAAAGTATACCAGATTTCTTAAAGTTACACCCAAGTATTGTGGCCTTTTGTTTAAATGGAATTCTAACATTATCAACATTGATTTCTGCAGGACTGCGAGCTGAAATGGGGAGGAGCTGGAATTTATTCATGTTTGTTGTTATTTTCCATTTCTTTTCGTAATTATTTACTTTTTGTATTTCCCTGACTGTTTTAATTTGCAGCATACGTTTGTTCTTATTAGGAATAGATATTACCTGGGTGTGGTCATCTGCAAACATGATTTGCAGACAACCTGGAGCAGGAGGAGGGGTGTCTCTGATATAAAAATTGTAAAGTGAAGGAGAGAGAACACTGCCCTGAGGAACACCAGATAGAAGTGGAAACTCTGGTCCAATATATTCTTTAATCTTGATCATGGCTACTCGATTATCAAGAAAGTTACACAATAGCCTAGTAGCTAGATTTGGGAGTTGTGCTTCTATTAACTTGTATTTAAGGCCCTCGTGCCATACCTTATCAAAAGCTCGGCTGACATCCCTAGATATTAGGTTACAACGACCCCCAAGGTTTGACTTGACCGCAATGTATTCGTAAAGACGAGCTAATGCAAGTTGGGTCCCTTTACCCCTTGTAAATCCGTATTGATTGTTATTGTTAAGTAAATTTTCCTCAAGGAAATCCTCCAATCTTTCTTTAATAGGTCTATAGTTAGAGACTGAGGTGAGGTCTCTGCCCTTTTTCCCCACAAAGGGAAGTATTGCTTTTTTGAAATAATCTGGCCAATAACCCATACTAAAAGTTTCATTGAAGATGTTGCAAAGAAAAGAGAGCATCGAATTTGGCAAATTACTAAGGATAAGTTTATTTACTTTAGACTGGCCTGGAGCTTTGTTTTTAAAACTTTTGATTATTTCAATAATATCTTGAAGTTGAATAGGTTTGAGGAAAGGGTCATCTTCGTCAAGTCTCTCAAGATCTACTGAATCATAAGGTATTATATGATCAGCATGTTCACGGATTGACTCAGTGACATGCTGTTCATGCCGTTGGTCAAACCTTAGATTTTCTCCCATCAATAACAATAAAAATCAAAAGCTGCTGCATCTTTCAAAAGGACGAAAACGTGACGCGAGAAATAAATCCCTTAAAATAAGGTCTGGGTCAGGAGAGGTTATCCCTACTTCCTGGAAATGACTGATTCATTACATATGTCAATATGGATACAATAGGCTTTTTAAGGTTACTGGCCTAAAGAATGAACTCAGGTCCCTAGTTGCTGAAAATTCGTTAATCACTCAGCTGCTGAATTATTTCAGTGTTCAAGTTTCCTTTCTAGTGCCGAGAGTATCTACCATTTTTGGGTGGTCCTCTATCGAAGTATTGAACCAATGAAGAATAAGCTTCGCCATGTTTATTGTTGTTGTGGTTGGTGTTGTCATTTTTCTCTAGAAGTGAACTTGTCTCCAAACAATTCTGTTATTTTTCGCAGCTGGCTTTTGGAGGATGTTTCCTCTTTGTCAAATCAACTCGGCGAGGCGCAAAAAATCTCGTTTGGGGAGTATTTTGAGAGACTGTATTTACTGTCGATTTTTCAGAGCCGCGTATTTATTCTCGATTTATAATTTTAACCTTACTACATTTTCACTTATATATATATATATATATATATATATATATATATATATATATATATATATATATATATATATACATATATATATCTATCTATATATATATATATATATCTATCTATCTATATATATATATATATATATATGTATACATATATATATATATATATATATATATATATATATATATATATATATATGTATATATATATCTCTCTCTCTCTCTCTCTCTCTCTATATCTCTCTCTCTCTCTCTCTCTCTCTCTCTCTCTCTCTCTCTCTATATATATATATATATATATATAGATAGATATATATGCATACATACGTATATATATAAATATATATATATATATATATATATATATATATATATATATTATAAAGTTAGCATCATTGACCGGCAGAAGTATTTATCTTAAAATGAATTTCCTTTTGGGTCTGTGATTCCATGGTAGAGTAAATTCAATATTGAATGGTGTTATTGATCGAGTATTAGTGATAAAATCACACATATATATATATATATATATATATATATATATATATATATACTATATATGTATATACATATATATATATATATAAATATATATATATACATATATATATATATACATATATATATATATATATATATATATATATATATATATATATAGTGTATATATAAATATATATGTATATATATATATATATATATATATATATATATATATATATTTCATTCATAAGTCTCTTGTCATATTTACTCTTGTATTTTATATCTTATATTATATATATTTATATATATGTATATACATATTAATATATATATATATATATATATATATATATATATATATATATATATAATATAATATAATGTAAGAATAAATATAACGGGAGACCGATGAATAGGTTACGGAAAGTCCCATTGTTTACCTTTGCTATGGTTTCATTTCAAATCATTGTTTTCATAAAAATAACCCCAAATTACAAGCTTCTTTCAATATATAAAATTGAAAATAAAATAAAGTAAAAAGGAAATATCAATAAACGTACATGTTTAGGCTATGACAATGCTGAAACAATGTACCTTGTGTTATTTGACAGTCACTTACTGCAGTATGCCACAACTGTGAAAAATTGCACAAATCAAAAAAGAGAACTTATTACAATGCATTATTTTTGTGCACGGACTTTCATATGCATTTTTGAAATCGATGCTCGATAAATCTTAAAGCAAGTCAATTTCTCGTTTTGTAAACTTAAATGTTTAGACCAAGCAAAAATATTTTCATCCTTATTTTTAATATTGGAATTTAGTCATTTCATAAACATATTTTATGTAAAAAATATTTAGATAATAGCCCTTACAATATTAGTATGTATTTTGCAAAACAAAATGTCTTTATGAAAAGGAAATATATCTTTCAAAATTAAGATAACAACATAGCGTATAATGTCTTTTTGAATATGAAATGGCTTTCAAGTTTAAGATGGTACTGATTTTGAAGCCCCTTTTTATTACAAAATCATACTTTGAATGTGAAATGTGTTTTAAATCTCCCTCTAGCGAAAAACTATGTCATTGATACCACGTTTTAAATCTATACTGTCTCCCTGGTGTATAAACTTCCGTATGAAATCAATATAATTTTGCTAGAATTAAAAAGCCCATTTATAATGAAAAAAAAAAACTCTTTAAACATGAAATGCTTCTCAGACGTGAAAACTTCCCAATGTTTATAAAGTATTTTTGTTAAGTTACACTTAAAAAAAAAGTTTAAATGTGTTTCTGAATCACGAATATCTAAATGGAGTGAAAACTTCCTTCAAATAACTTTCCTGATCTAAAATGAATTGAAGATGGATCACGACTTTACTCTTAGTAAGATCCTTGGGAACCGAATGGGATGAAAAATCTGTCCTTCCTTTGTCTGTGTCTTTTCGTTCTTTGATATTTAAGGAAGAGGTCAAATGGAAACTAATAATAATAATAATAATAATAATAATAATAATAATAATAATAATAATAATAATAATAATGTTTCATAATCATCACCACCACCATCATACGGCTTCGCAAAAGTATTGACACAACTTTTTTTTTTTTTCATTAAAACCAATTCGAGAAAATTGTAATTAAATTTTTTTGGGGTTAGGCATATAAATAATTATCATCATCACTACCCAAGCCCAATCCTAGTTATGAATGCAGGATGCTACAAGTCCAAAGGCTTCAACACGGAAAATAACCCAGTGAGGAAGGTAAACAAGGAAAAAAGATAGAATAGTGTACCCTCAAGTCTAAGAGCAGATTCCTGAATTCGAAAGAAATAAGTACAGAAGACATGTAAAAAGTTATATCTCTCTTGATAGCTCGATTGGTAAGAGTCCCTGCTGGCATTATTTCAACTAAAAGGCATAGGTTAAAATCTTTGCCAGCCAGAAGCCTTATCGTAAATGAATTTTCTAGTGGATTTATATTCCTGAAGGTAGAATTCGATATCAAATACCATTGTGGTTGCTATTTACATTGATTAAAATCACTAGTGTTGGTGAAAGATATTCATCATAAATAACCAATTGTCGCAAATTCACCAATCAGCTAGCATGGTTCAGAGGAGTTGATTTCAAGTCTAAGAACAGATTTCTGAATTCGACAGGACTTCTACAGTAGACTTGTAATAAACGTATATCTCTCTTGATAACTCGATTGGTTAGAGTCCTTGCTGATAATGTTTCGACTAAACCATAGGTTCGAATCCTTGCCCAGCCGGAAACATATATCATAAGTGAATTTCCAGTGGATACACCTTCCCAAAGGTAAAATTCGATACTAAATGGCATTGTGGTTTATATATATATATATATATATATATATATATATATATATATATATATATACATATATATACATATATACAAATATATATATACATATATAATAATTTTATATATATATGTATGTATATATATATATATATATATATATATATATATATATATATATATATATATATATATATATATATATATAATCTTTGGAATATTGTAGCGTAAATGGAGATAGTTGTTATCTTTCCAAAAATAATGATTCTCTCCTAAAATCTCTAAGTTGCCGGCAGGAAAAAATCTTGACTACGGTAATGGAAAACGTAATTATGAACTCCTGTTTATGATATCAGAATAATTGAATATGCTAAGTTTTCATTTTTTTTTACGGGTGGCTATTCAAAAAAATACAGACACACATATATGTATATATACACACACAGTCACATAAATATATATATATATATATATATATATATATATATATATATATACATATATATATATATATATATATATATATATATATATATATTTATATATATATATATATATATATATATATATATATATATATGGTATATATATATATATACATATATATATATATATGTATATATATATATATATATATATATATATATATATATATATATATATATATATATATATATATATATATATACAGTATATATATATGCATTTGTGTGTATACATCATATCTACATACGTATATATACACATATAAGCGGTTACAACTTAAATTGACAGCAGATGGGTTTGTTGATCGTGTATATAGGTAAGGATAATTTTTCATTTTCTTAGAACCTTTAAAATATCCTTTTTGAATTATTTGACTGTAATTCTATATATACATATACGTGCGTGTATATATATATATACAGTATATATATATATATATACATATATATGTGTATATATATATATAAATATATATATATATATATATATATATATATATATATATATATACATATATATATGTATATATATAAACATATATATACATATATATATATATATATAAATATATATATATAAATATATATATATATATATATATATATATATATATATATATATATATATATATTTAACATAATGCTAGAGACTCAATTCCTACAAACTGAAATATCTCAAAATAGAAAACCTTTAA
>NC_090741.1:79029204-79039204 GCF_036898095.1 Palaemon carinicauda | reverse complement strand
TGGATTACCAAAATCAACAACAACAACAATAAACTGAAATGCGATTATATCCATTAAAGTTTCAAAGGTCATTCATGAATGGCAGAAGCAAGGGACAGTAACAATAACCATATACAGTATACAAGTAATCAGCGTTTAAGCTCCCTCTCCACCCAAGCAAGAACTGCGGAGGATCAGGCCAATGTTTTTCACCTATTATTATTATTATTATTATTATTATTATTATTATTATTATTATTATTATTATTATTATTATTATTATTATTACAAGCCAGGCTACAACCCCAGTTTGAAAAGCAAGATGCTATACAATATGATTTCAAGGATTGTTTAGGGTTTAACTTCATGCCCCATGAAAGCAAGTTTGCATTTAACATTTTCTTGTTTTATATTCATGAAAGTAGCTGTATGGGATTACGAGAATTTGTTCAATTTATATCCCGCTGAATCTCAACATAAATCACTTTACCATTGATGGCAATAGATAATTCGACTGATACATTGAAAAAGAAAGCCGTAATAAGCGTGAGAAAAAAAAACAACAGACTTAGGTACTTTTGAAGTATAAGTAAGATCGTCATTAGTGAGTGAAGTAATTAGATGCTGAACGCTAATTAAAACTCTGTGTTTTGATGTTGGCAAATGAGTTCTAACTGCTTTTTCTTTCATGACTGCATCCTGAATATAGCAGTCGCAGTGTTTGTTGGTTCATCAGCACTGTTAAAATGGGTGCGATGAATGAACGAAGTAATTAGGAGATCGGGCACTAATTTGCATACACAGAGTAATACATTTCTATCTTATCATTATTATTGTAAGGATTATTAACACGTAACGAACTTCATGTCCTTATTTTTTATGTTAGCCAAATCTGGTCCCTATATAAAAGCTTCATGCTTAAGGGAGTTGGGTTTAACTACTAATGTTTATAACACACTTTTATTATAACAAAGACCAATAAAGCTATAAATATCAATCTCTCTCTCTCTCTCTCTCTCTCTCTCTCTCTCTCTCTCTCTCTCTCTCTCGTAGGATATTGTGATAAAATTGACCGTTGGCGTATTATGATTAAGACTGGGGACCCGCCCTTCTCTCTCTCTCTCTCTCTCTCTCTCTCTCTCTCTCTCTCTCTCTCTCTCTCTCTCTCTCTCTCTCTCTCGTAGGAAATTGTGATAAAATTAACCGTTGGCGTATTATGATTAAGACTGGGGACCCCCCCATCTCTCTCTCTCTCTCTCTCTCTCTCTCTCTCTCTCTCTCTCTCTCTCTCTCTCTCTCTCTCTCGTACCAATTATATCCTAATTATTCGTCAGAATTACGTGCAATAGTGAATTGGTCTACTTTCGATAATTTCTTATTATCTTTTCCTTTATCTTGACAACTATAAGATTCTTCTATTTATCATCAGACTTTCAATCCTCTACACCATTATTTAATTTCCTGTTTTTTTTCTTCTTCCTATTTTCCTCCTAACAGTTTCCTTCTCTTCCTGCTCTCTTCCTCCATTATCCAACTTCAATTCCCCAAGAGAAAAAGGGACAAATCTTTCTCTCATGATGAAAAATGAATGAATTGGGTTGCTCTGTTTCAAATGTCAAAATAAAATGAAAAGACAGGCAATGATTCAAAAGGAAATGGTGCCTTGGTTCCTTAAAACCGTATTGAATATATATATATATATATATATATATATATATATATATATATATATATATATATATATATATATATAGATAGATATAGTGTCATAAAATAAAAGTCTTTCAGTATATAAGAGGCCTGAAATACTGAATTCCCTTACAAAACCATAACTGTTAAACCAAAATTAATCTACTAAACTCCCTACTTGAAAAACTGACATGTTTGTCAAAATTATGACATCATATCACACACGCGTACACACACAAACACGTGTATACACACACACACACATATATATATATAAATATATATATATATATATATATATATATTTATATATATATATATATATATATATATATATATATATATATATATATATATATATATGTATATATATAGATATATATATATATGTATATATATATATATATATATATATATATATATATATATATATAAATATATATATACATATATATATATATATATATATATACATATATATATATATATATATATATATATATATATATATATATATAGAATTAAAAAGGGTAGAAAGATCTAGATTTAATTCATATTCATATTAGAAATATATATTTTGGATGTTCGTTCTGATTGGTTAAATGTTACTTACCACTAATTTAAAGGAAAAAAAAAACGACCATCAGGTATGTTAATAACTTCTTGTTTTGACTGTATTGTAATTCTCGACTCATGGTGATCCATGGCACCATATTGAAAGTTCATTTATCACGAACACATAAAGAAAAAAGAAAAATAGTGGATTTAATTTTCGTTTTGAAATCTGGCATGCGCTAATAACACAAAACTGAAACTCCTAATTAGGAAACTAAAATAGGCGTTTAACGAGGTCATCAAACCCTTAAAACAATCACTATCTCGACAAACTCCTTTCCTTATTAGTGACTCAGAATTCGTGGTCACTCGGGTCCTTAATTGCTGCCTACTAGGTTAATGAGGTTCAGTGGCGCAACATGGAACACTTAATGGTCGTCTTGTGAAACATGCATATGCTTAATTTCTTACTAGATAATTCTCTCTCTCTCTCTCTCTCTCTCTCTCTCTCTCTCTCTCTCTCTCTCTCTCTCTCTCTCTCTCTTTCTGCCCTTTGAAAAACCTTCCATCAGGTTCCTTTTTATTTCCTATAAGTGTGACTCAAAATACCTATCACTACCCTCACATTCTTTAACCCATAATAAATTTTTAGCAGTTATATGTATATGATGACACGTGATGCGCAAATACTGAACAAGAATTGAAATCATATAAAAGTCTCTGGATAGCTAGACTTTTGAGAGAGCAGTGTGATTAGATTTTGATTTTTTAAATGTTTGCACCATCCCTACCCCCAACTTTCTAATTTCACATGCACATGTGGACGCAAATATATATTCACTATTCACTACCATGTAAATCATTTACTTCTTATGTCAATGTAAATTCAAAGAAAGTTGAAGTAATGTGCCCTTTGGACTTTGCCTCGACATGGAATCAAACCAATTGCCTCATGCTAATAAAGTGATTATTTATAATTTATGAGACATACACACAACAGAGTCTTTATCACAAACAATGCATTCAGGAGGAGAATACCTCATCACTAAAGCGTCTGAACGATTCAGTCAAGATCCATTAGTCAAGGATGGTATTCCTGGAAGCTTTCCCATACTTTGACCCTTAACAAATGTTTTTGGCATCCAGATTCTACTTCATCTTATGACTTGCAAGCTACCTACCGCAAATCTGGGATATAAAGGAAAGTCCGTTCTCAATACACTTGAAATTAACTAATTTCTATTATTCTCGAGTTACATTCTTATACATTTTACTTTCATTTATCTGATGAATTTTCTGGGTATCTATGTATTATTACTTGAAATGCATGGTTTAGACTTTAGAGGGAGAAATTAAAAGATAAAATTTCTTACAATACACAAAAAAGAAAAAAAGGTGGAACTACTTTCGTTTATTAAAAATAATATAGAAAAAGAAAATAAAATATATATAAAAAAGCTTGAAGAAACATTTTTTTAAAAATGCCAAAACTTGTATAATACAATAAGCAAACAACTAGTGAGGGACTTTTACAAAGATAAAACAACCACAGACTCTGATATTTTTCAAGTTATGATACAATAGTGGAAATCTTAATAATGTCGGAATCACTTTTTATCCTAATTATATCATTTGCAGTGAAAATATTCCACATGAATTTACTGTGTTTTTGACTCTAAAATTCATGTTAATGAATATTTCTAGACAAAGGCTGATTAAGAAGTAATATACTAACTAAAATTATTTCTAGTCACCTGTAGAGATCATATAGAATTGATGCAAAGGAAAATACCGTTGTAACTCATTTTACTCCTTCATTATCTACTTCTAAAGCAACTCATACGTTCATGAATAGACAAATATGTAAACCATTGTATCATGTTATATATATATATATATATATATATATATATATATATATATATATATATGTATATATATATATATATATATATATATATATATATATATATATATGTATGTATGTATATAAATATATATATTCATATATATTTATATATATATATATATATATATATATATATATATATATATATATATATATATATATATATATGTGTGTGTATATATATATTCAAAATTATTTGTTTCTGGAGTCATGAATTGTGGTAATCCCTTAGATGACTAGTACTTTTCGATTACAATTGACATCTATCGAAATAAATTAAAAAAATAAATAAAAACTATACATTATGCATAGTAAACGCTCAATTTTAAAGATTCCGAATTATCTATTTAGATAATGGTCGTGATTTACCTCGACATCAGATTACTTCAAAACATCTCTCTCTCTCTCTCTCTCTCTCTCTCTCTCTCTCTCTCTCTCTCTCTCTCTCTCTCTCTCTCTCTCTCTCCTGTGTTTATCGTTATCCCCATTTCCTCCTAAGCCAAAACCAGGATTAATCCTAGCCAAAACATCGTTCCTCCTTTCTTTAATGGATTTTCCTAATCCTTTTCTGTTTCCTACACTATATCTCCCTCATCCTGTTCCTCATTGTCCTTCTTAATCTCATTCTTCCTTAGCCTAAAACAATTCCCACCTTCGCCTTAATCACCCTCCCAATTACATCACACACCCCTTTTGGGGAATTGAATTACCTTCAATGACAAAATTCCTAATCTGCTTCGACCCAAACCAAAGTGAAACCAATTAACAAACTTTGACTGTCATGGCGGAGGAGAACGAACAAAGAGAGCTCATTCTAACAGAAAGGATTTTACTCTCTCTCTCTCTCTCTCTCTCTCTCTCTCTCTCTCTCTCTCTCTCTCTCTCTCTCTCTCTCTCTCTCTCTCTCTCTCTCCAACATAATGTAAAAAAATTTATCTTTCTTTAAGAAGCATAAAAGTAGTTACATTGATTTTTTCACCATCTTACATACGAATCTCTCTTTGACTGTGTCATTGTTTCAAATGTTCATTTATATTACTTTAGTCTGTGTGTCTATCTGTTTATTACAAGCAGAAAAAGGACAACATTATTTCCACTCATCACTTCGCTCTCTCGGCGTCCGAAGCAAAATCTCATAACATTTCCTCTTAATCTTCCACCAGTCGTGTGTACTAAGATACGATATTCACCTTTCGTAATATCCTGATATAATTTCCTTCTTGGACGCAATGACTCAAACAATAAAAATCGTGATCTCAATTTATGTAATCAGAGAAAGAACAATTATCATGTGTACCCGCGTTCGCAGGATGGAAGCAACTTCCATTCATCACGACCTGGACTCATGGAAGCTGTATTATGTTTGATTTAGGCAAATGTGCTTAATAAACATGAATTTTCTCCCACAATCAGGAAAGCGTTTTTCTGAGTCCGGCTTAATATGAGAGAAAAAGAAGTGACCCTTTTTCCCTAGAGATAAGATTTTTACTTCCTTTGATGTGACACAATTCAATGAAAAAATTCTTAGACCAAGTGCAAATGGGTGAGGTTCAAAGGATGCTATTTAACAGTATCAATTGTTTAGGATAATAATTTCCATTAAGCTAACTATATTCAATTAATTGTAGATGGATATTTCGACAATAGTATAGGGGCTTTATTTGTTCCGGTAAAAATATTTTATATATATATATATATATATATATATATATATATATATATATATATATATATATATATATATATATATGTATTGACGCAAACGGCTTCGGTTAGATTTCGCCAGTCGTCCCTATCTTGAGCTTTTCAAACAATACTTCTCCATTCATCATCTCCTACCTCACGCTTCATAGTCGTCAGCCATGTACGCCTGGGTGTTCTGACTCTCTTAGTGCCTTTTAAAGCCAAGTTGAAATTAAAAGTTTTGAGAACTAATCTCTCTTGGGGAGTGCGAAGAGGATGCCCAAACCATCTCCATCTGCCCCTCCCCATGATCTCAGCCACATATGGCACTCGAGTAATCTGTCTTATAGTTTCATTTCCAACCCTGTCCTTCCTTTTAACTCCCAATATTCTTCCGAGGGCTTTGTTCTCAAATCTACAAATTCTGTTAGATATTTTTTTATTGTCATACCAAGACTCATATCCATACAGTAACACAGATCTTAGTAAACTGATATATAAATTAGATTTTTATGTGATTTCAGGGGATTTTATTTTCAAATTTTACTTAACCTACCCATTCTCTGATTCACTTTTTTTACCTCTTTCATTAGACTCAGACTCTAAAGATCCTGTACTAGAGATTATAGATCCTAAATATTTAAATGATTTCACTTTTTCCTTCCACTGATATCTCATCTTCCATTGTATATTCCGTTCTCGTCATCTCTATCTTTTATTTATCTTGAGCCTAACCTCTTGTGATATTTCATGCATTCTGGTAAGCAATTTTTGGAAGTCCTGTGGTGTTCTGCTAATAAGGAGAGCGTCATCGGCATACACTCGGTCAGCTAATTTCCTGTTACTGTCCTATGCATTGCAAAATCCATGAGGAGGATAAACAACATAGGTGACAACACATTCCATTGGAGTACTCCAGTGTTCACTGGAAATTAATTTCATAGGACTCCACTAACATTCCCTTTCACTTGATATGCTCATGAACACACTTGATATAATTTTCATATATAGGAGGAATTCCATAACAACGCAGGACTCTTAACAAAATTGGCCGGTGCACACTAGCAAAGGCTTTTTTCATAGTCCACAAATGCCATCAAAATTGGATTTCTATATTCTACACATTGCTGTATACCATGTCTTGAAATTTAAATTTGGTCTGTTCAACTTCTACCTTCTCTAAATCCTTCTTGTTGATCTCTGCTTTTCAGCGATCTTTCTAGAACAAGTATACTACATAATTTCATGAAAACTGACGTACGATGCCTCTGTAATTATTGCAATCAGTCATATCTCTTTTTTGGTTGCCATTTTCACCAACGCTCCTAGCTCCCATTTATCAGGTTTTGCCTCCTCACGCCATATCGAACAAAAACATTTTTGTTAGTATTCTGGGAGTCACTTCATTTTCGGCCAATATCATCTTAGCAGTTATTTCATCGTATCCAGGGGATTTTCATCTTTAGTTTTTAATGATAGCTTCGACTTCAAACACTCATACACCCATATATATATGAATATATATATATATATATATATATATATATATATATATATATATATATATATATTCAAATAAGCCATATATATTTTTGATATATTAATGTCTGGATTCTCTTAACAACCTCGGGATCACAGACCCAGGCGATTCCCGAGGTTGTTAAGAGAATCCAGACATTAATATATCAAAAATATATATGGCTTATTTGAATATGAAAAACACGTAAAAATTTGCAAAATTTATCATATATATATATATATATATGTATATATATATATTTATATACATATATATACATATTTATATATATATATTTATATATATATGTATATATATATATATATATATATATATATATATATATATGTATATATATATGTATATATATATGTATATATATATATATGTATGTATATATATATATATATCTATATATATATATATATATATATATATATATATATATATATATATATATATATATATGTATATATATATATATATTTATATATATATATATGTATATATATATATATATATATATATATATATATATATATATATATATATATATATATATATATATGTGTGTGTGTGTGTGTGTGTGTGTGTGTGTGAATGTGTGCGTGTTTATGTGCTTACACACAAAAAAAATGATACCATTAAGTAATTATTATAAAGCAAAGTACTGCATGTACAGTGAGATTCTTCCAGTCTTTATTCCCTCTGAAAAAAAAAAAATAAAAAAAATAAACACCCAACATTTAATGGAAAACGCTCACAGGATGACTTGAGGACATTTTATTTCGGAACTCTAAAATGCAATTTTCGTTCGACTTATGAAGCAGATACACCAAATGAAAGGATAATTTTCTTCCTATTTACCTCGTGAGACGTGAAATATACATATGAAGATTTCACTGCCACAATATTTCTATCCGAAATAGGACTTCTGCGTCTCATACTAAGCATAATAATATTCTTGAAGATGCTGAGAACTTGAGAGCATTTTCTTGTTAAGACTCTTTGTGAAATAGAAATGACTGCAGTTTTGATATCTCTCAGGCGTAGTTGCGTTTCTAAAGCCTGCAGAATTTCCTTTGATTGTAAGTAAATTGCAATTATTAATACGGTAGGTAATATGCAATGCTATTTCTATAAATTAGATTTAATCATCGTTGATAACTACTGATTTTTAAAACGAATAAAACTACCTAATGTCTAGCACCATTTGGTTTAACTAACCTTGATAAAATATGGGCACTATCCTAAAATTTTGAAAATATAAAAACAATGTTGAATAAATAACAACGGTAGTTATTGCTGACTTCTAAAAACCAAAAAAAAAAAAAATAACCTAATTATCTTTCCTAGTTTCATCAAGAATTTTTTCTTTTAAATATGAAACTGTCATATGACATAATATGTTAATGTTAATGTAGGGCTATCGTTATGCCAGCCCGTGTTCGCATTTAAAGGTTTAAAGGCCACTCATGAATGGCAGAAGCGAGGAACAGTGACACTGCCCTATCAATCACGACAATGTCCTAGACTCTACAGACTGACGATATATATATATACATATGATCAGCGCCCAAGCCCCCTTTCCACCCAAGCTAGGACAAGGGAGGGTTAGGCAATGGCTGCTGATGACTCAGCAGATAAACCTTTTGGCTCCCCCAAATTCCCCATCCTTAGCTCACAAAGATGGTGGGGTTACAGCAACCAAAGGAACTAATAAGTTTGAGCGGGACTCGAACCCCAGTCCGGCGTTGACCCGTCAGGGACGTTACCACATCAGCCACCACAACCCTATATTCACTTATATATTGCTTCTACACAGCTACAATTATTGAAAGTTGAATGATGGAAAAATGAATTATTCAGGTTATCATAGACCCATTAATGTATTGAAGGATTGTGAACCATATGAGCAACCATACGGAAATCCCTGGAGTGTAAGGAAATTTTGGATGAAAGTTGATCCATGCCATAAGATAAATACCTTCCAACGATATCAACACTTGAATCTGATTGAAAACAGCTTCACTGATAGAAAGTTTTTTTTTTTCTTTTTTTTTTTTGCTGGTGAGGAGACAATAATAAATTTGTGAAGAACTATAAATGTGATACACGCACAGTTATATATATATATATATATATATATATATATATATATATATATATATATATATATAATATATATATATATATGTGTGTGTGTGTGTGTGTGTGTGTGTGTATAATGGGTGTGCGCATTCACTCGTGTGTGGTAAGTATATTTCAGTAAGTCCTCCAGAATGTACAGGAGACATGATGAAACACTCTAAAGCAATGATCCTGAAGTAAACAGACGTAAGCGAATTTTTACCGGAGTTATGCGGCATTATGTTCCTTCATAAAAGCGGCTCATCCATCCATGCTCCAAATTAACTTGGCTCCTCCCATTCCACCCCCACCACCCGAGACCACCAGTAACAACAAACAGCAAGTCACCTGTGCATGCGTGAGTTAAGCTTGCGCTCATAAAGCAAAATTCTTCCCGTTTTTTTGCATAATTTACTTTATTCACGGCATCATAAAGACTGCCGTAACTGGGCCACTTCTAAACAGTAACAGCTGTTTTTAAGATCCTTCCCAGGACGTAAAGGCTTTGTTAAAACAGCTCATCAAGCTCGGTTAAA
>NC_090741.1:78976704-79026704 GCF_036898095.1 Palaemon carinicauda | reverse complement strand
ATATATATACACAGACATATATATGTACATATGCCTAAACACAGAATGCCATGTAAATAAAAGACGTAAAATCTGAGCATAAAATGAAAATAGGAATGTCTGATTCGCAAGGGAATGTCACTAAAGGCACCAACCAGTGGTCTAAACCTGCTTTAAAAACGGAAAAGAAAAAATATATCCGGAGAGAGGCTTAACCGGCCTAAAGAACGCATTTCAAAAGTCTAATCATTTAGGAAGCTGCTATTCCAGCTCTGGCTGAAAGTTTCCTTTGAGGGGATTTCAGAATATCCCAACTTGAAAAACTCAAGTCGTCTCTTCCCAACATGGCGGAGCTAAGTGGATGCGCTTAGCGGTATTCATTTTTATGGCTCCGATGTAGTTATGCTCAACGATGGTGTTTGTTATGTTTTCACCAAATCGTGCTCATTTACAAAAACTGGATTACCAAAATCAACAACAACAACAATAAACTGAAATGCGATTATATCCATTAAAGTTTCAAAGGTCATTCATGAATGGCAGAAGCAAGGGACAGTAACAATAACCATATACAGTATACAAGTAATCAGCGTTTAAGCTCCCTCTCCACCCAAGCAAGAACTGCGGAGGATCAGGCCAATGTTTTTCACCTATTATTATTATTATTATTATTATTATTATTATTATTATTATTATTACAAGCCAGGATACAACCCCAGTTTGAAAAAAAAGATGCTATACAATATGATTTTAAGTTTTGTTTAGGGTTTAACTTCATGACCCATGAAAGTGAGTTTACATTTAACATTTTCTTGTTTTATATTTATGAAAGTAGCTGTATGTGATTAAGTGAATTTGTGCAATTTACATCCCAAAATATCTCAACATAATTCACTTTACCATTGATGGCAATGGATAATTCGACTGATGCCTTGAAAAGAAAGCCGTAATAAGCGAGAGAAAAAATACGACTTGTGTACTTTTGAAGTATAAGTAAAATCGTCATTAGTGAGTGAAGTAATTAGATGCTGAACGCTAATTAAAACTCTGTGTTTTGATGTTGGCAAATGAGTTCTAACTGCTTTTTCTTTCATGACTGCATCCTGAATATAGCAGTCGCAGTGTTTGTTGGTTCATCAGCACTGTTAAAATGGGTGCGATGAATGAACTAAGTAATTAGGAGATCGGGCACTAATTTGCATACACAGAATAATGCATTTCTATATTATTATTATTGCAGGGAATATTAACACGAAACAAACTGCTTTTCCTTATTTTTATGTTAGCCAAAATCTGGTCCCTATATAAAAGCTTCATGCTTAATGGACTTGGGCTTAACTACTAATGTTTATAACACACTTTTATTGTAACAAAGACCAATAAAGCTATAAATATCTCTCTCTCTCTCTCTCTCTCTCTCTCTCTCTCTCTCTCTCTCTCTCTCTCTCTCTCGTAGGAAATTGTGATAAAATTGACCGTTGGCGTATTATGATTAAGACTGGGGACCCCCCCCCCTCTCTCTCTCTCTCTCTCTCTCTCTCTCTCTCTCTCTCTCTCTCTCTCTCTTAAGTAAGAAAGTATTTTGTGATATGACGTACCAATTATATCTTAATTATTCCTCACAATTACGGACAAAAGTGAATTGATCTACTTTCTATAATTTCTTATTATCTTTTCATTCATCTTGACAACTATAAGTTTCTTTTATTTATCATCAGACTTTCAATCCTCTACACCATTAGTTAATTTCCTGTTTTTTTTCCTCTTCCTATTTTCCTCCTAACAGTTTCCTTCTCTTCCTGCTCTCTTCCTCCATTATCCAACTTCAATTCCCCAAGAGAAAAAGGGACAAATCTTTCTCTCATGATGAAAAATGAATGAATTGGGTTGCTCTGTTTCAAATGTCAAAATAAAATGAAAAGACAGGCAATGATTCAAAAGGAAATGGTGCTTTGGTTCCTTAGAACCGCATTGATATATATATATATATATATATATATATATATATATATATATATATATATATATATATATATATACATATATATATATATATATATATATATATATATATTGTCAGAAAATAAAAGTCTTTCAGTATTTAAGAGGAATGAAATACTGAATTCCCTTAGAAAACCGTAACTGTCAAATAAAAATAAATCTACAAAACTCCCTATTTGAAAAACTGACATGTTTGTCAAAATTTTAACATCGTATCACACACGCACACACACATACGTGTATATATATATATATATATATATATATATATATATATATTTATATATATATATATATGCATATATATATATATATATATATATATATATATGTATGTATATATATATATATATATATATATATATATATATATATATATATAAATATATATATATGTATGCATATATATATATATATATATATATATATATATATATATATATATATATATATATATATATATACATACATATATATATATATATATATATATATATATATATATATATATATATATATATATATATATACACATAGAATTAAAAAGGGTAGAAAGATCTAGATTTAATTCATATTCATGATAAAAATATATATTTTGGATGTTCTTTCTGATTGGTTAAATGTTACTTACCACTAATTTAAAAAATAAAAAATAAAAATGACCATCAGATATGTTAATAACTCCGTGATTTGACTGTATTGTAATTCTCGACTCATGGTGATCCATGGCACCAGATTGAAAGTTCATTTATCACGAACACATTTACGAGAAAAGGTACAAAAGGTTTTCGTGCATAAAGGAAAAAGAAAAATGGTGGATTTAATTTTCGTATGGAAATCTGGCAGGCGCTAAAAACACAGAACTCAGACTTCTCATTACGAAACTAAAATAGGCGTTTAAATAGGTCATCAAACCCTTAAAACAGTCACTATCTCTGCAAACTCCTTTCCTTATTAGCGGCTCAGAATGCGTGGTCACTCGGGTCCTTAATTGCTGCCTACTAGGTTAATGAGGTTCAGTGGCGCAACATGGAACACATAATGGTCGTCTTGTGAAACATGCATATGCTTAATTTCTTACTAGATAATTTTCTCTCTCTCTCTCTCTCTCTCTCTCTCTCTCTCTCTCTCTCTCTCTCTCTCTCTCTCTCTCTTGAAAAACCTTCCATCAGGTTCCACTTCATTTCCTACAAGTGTGACTCAAAATACCTTTCACTACCCTCACATTCTTTGACACATAATAATTATTTAGCAGTTATATGCATATGATGACACGTGATGCGCAAATAATGAGCAAAAATTGAAATTATATAAAGGTCTTTGTATAGCTAGACTTTTGAGAGATCGGTCTGATTGCATTTTGATTTTTTAAATGTTTGCACAATCACTACCCCCAACTTTCTAATTTCACATGCACATGTGGACGCAAATATATATTCACTATGCATTACCATGTAAATCATTTACTTCTTATGTCAATGTAATTTCAAAGAAAGTTGAAGTAACGCGCCCAATGGGCTTTGCCTCGACATGGAATCAAACCAATTGCCTCATGCTAATAAAGTGATTATTATAATTTAGGAGACATGCGCACAACAGAGTCTTTATCACAAACAATGCAATAAGAAGGAGAATACCTCGTTACTAAAGCGTCTGAACAATTCAGTCAAGGACGGTATTCCTGGAAGCTTTCCCTTACTTAGACCCCTAACAAATGTTTTTGGCAACCAGGATTCTACTTCATCTTATGACTTGCAAGCCACCTACCACAAATCCGCGATAAAAAGGGAAGGCCGTTCTCAATGCACTTGAAATTAATTAATTTCTATTATTTTCGAGTTAGATTCTTAGAAGTTTTACTCTCATTTGTCTGATGAATTTTCTGGGTATCTATGTATTATTCCTTGAATTTCATGGTTTAAAGGGGAAAATTAAAAGATCAAATTTCCTACAATAGACAAAAAAAAAGTGGAACTATTTTCGTTCATTAAAAATAATATAGAAAAATAAAATTAAATATATATAAAAGGCTGAAAAAATATTTTGAAAAAATGCCAAAACTTGTATAATACAATAAGCAAACAACTAATGAGGAACTGTTACAAAGATAAAACAACCACAGAATCTGATAGATTTCAAGTTATGATACTATAATGGTAATCTTAATAATGGTGTCGGCATCATCTTTTTTCCTAATTAAACTTTTGACAGTGAAAATATTTCATATGAATTTACTGAAAATGTTTTCGAAGTTAAAATTCCAATGATGAATATTTACTGACAAAGGGTGATTAAAAGGCAATTATTTTTAGCCACCTGTAGAGATCATTTAGATTTGATACAACGGAAAATACCGTTGTAACTCATTTAACTCGCTTTTTTATCTACTTCTAAAGCAACTCACAGGTTTACGAATAGACACATAATTTATGTATATCATTGGATCATGTTACATATTCAAACTTATTGGTTTCCTAAGTCATGAATTGAGAACCAAAGTATTCCCTCAGAAGGAATAATTTTATATTAAATTTTCCTGATACATTCTTCCATCATAGCAAATGTCAAGATAGTTAAAAAAAACATTATTCGTTATGCATACTAAACGCCGAATTGGCTATTGAGATCGTGTTCCTAGTTTATTATCTCGACATCAGATTACTTCAAAATCTCTCTCTCTCTCTCTCTCTCTCTCTCTCTCTCTCTCTCTCTCTCTCTCTCTTTGGTGTTTATCGTTATCCCCCATTTCACCCTATGCCAAATCATCGTTTCTCCTTTCTTCAATGGATTTTTCTAATACTATTGTTTCCCAATATATCTCCCTCATCCAGTTCCTCATTGTCCTTCTTAATCTCCTTCTTCCTTAACCTAAAACAATTCCCAGCTTCGCCTGAATCACCTTCCCGATTACATCATATACCCCTTTTGAAGAATTGAATTACCTTCAATGATAAAATTCCTAATCTCCTTCGACCCAAACCAAAGTGAAACTAATTAACAAACTTTTACTGTCATTGCGGAGGAGATCGAACAAAGAGAGCTCACTCTGGCACTAAGGGTTCCCCCTCTCTCTCTCTCTCTCTCTCTCTCTCTCTCTCTCTCTCTCTCTCTCTCTCTCTCTCTCTCTCTCTCTCTGTCTCTCTCTCTCTCTCTCTCTCTCTCTCTCTCTCTCTCTCTCTAAGAAGCATGGAAGCAGTTATGTTGATCTTACTTAAGAATTTCTCTTTGACAATGTGTTCATTTATATTACTTTAGTCTGTTTATTACAAGCAGAAAACCAAAACATTATTTGCTCTCTTGGTGTCCGATGAAAAATCTCATAACATTTCCTCTTAATCTTCCACCAGTCGTGTGTACTAAGAAACGTAATTCACCTTTCACAATATTCAGATATATTTTCCTTCTTGGTCGCAATGACACAAACAATAAAAATCTTGATCTCAATTTATGTCATCAGAGAGAACAATTATCATGTGTACTCGCGTTCACAACTTTCATTCATCACGACCTGGACTCATGGAATCAGTTTTATGTTTGCTTTAGATAAATGTGTTTAATAAACATGAATTTCCTCTCATAATCTGGAAGGCGTTTATCTAAATCCGGGTTGATATAAGAGAAAACTAACATGTGACTCTTTTTCGCTTAAGATATGATTTTTACTTACTTTGGTATGACACAATTTTATTATTCGTTGAAAAAGTTCTTGGGCCAAGTGCAAATGGATTTTATATTATGTCAAAATTAAGGATTCTCCAGAAATCATAATGACATGTTTAACCAATGTATATATATATATATATATATATATATATATATATATATATATATATATATATATATATATATATATATATATATATATATATATATATATATATATATATATATATGTATACAATGTAGTAGGTTGGCCAGGGCACAAGCCGCCCGTTGAGAGTTAATGGGTCCTATGACTGGCCAGACAGAACTATATTGAATCCTTCTCTCTGGTTACGGTTCACTTTCCTCTGCCTACTCATACACCGAATAGTCTGGGGATAACTACTGCACTTTGATTGGTTAGTGGCTACTTTCCTCTTGATAAGGGTAGAGGAGACTTTTTAGCTTTTAGCTATGGTAAGCAGCTCTTCTAGGATAAGGACACTCCAAAATCATGCTCTCTTAGTCTTGGGTAGTGCCATAGCCTCTGTACCATGGACTTCCACTATCTTGAGTTAGAGTTCTCTTGCTTAAGGGTACACTCGGTCACACTATTCTAACTAATTTCTCTTCCTCTTGTTTTGTTAAATCATTCAAAGCTTATATATGAAATATATATTTTAATGTTGTTACTGTTCTTAAAATGTTTTATTTTTCCTTGTTTCCTTTCCTCACTGGGCTATTTTCCCTGTTGGATCCCTCTGGGCTTGTAGCATCCTTTTTTCCAAGTAAGGTTGTAGCTACACTACTACTACTACTACTACTACTACTACTACTACAAATAATAATAATAATAATAATAATAATAATAATAATAATAATAATAATAATAATAATAATAAAGGGGTTTTAAAATCGAAAATGGGAAATTCGCCATGCAAAGAACGATAAAAGTTAGTAATTCCAGCTGACATGAAAACCGATTAAAGTTAGAAAAGCGAATCAAAAAAACTTGAAAAGAAAAGGTCAAAATGCTTTGGAACAAACTCGGTTGTTTTTTTTTAAAGATTTTATGGCTTAAATGACATAACAACGAAAATGTTTATTATGAAATTGAAAATATCTCAATTAATCTACGTAAAAGAGGAAGGCAAAGGGAGTAAAGAGAATATTCGGAATAAAAAACGGATTTTGAGCGAAGCGAAAAATCTATTTTTGGGTGAGATGGCCATGTCATCCTGATGGAAGTTCCTATAGGGTAGCTTCCTAGGGTATATTACAACTACGGCGATATTCCCAGGGAATTTACCTTAAGGTACCCAGAATTCTAACTCCTGGAGCGAATATCCCTAATGAAAGGGATATCGCGACATATCAGAGGACGTATTCTTGACACGCCACATGGCAATCTGCGCCCCAAACAGAGATAACACATCGAGGGGTCAATTGGCAAGAAACGAAAACGGGAAAGAAAAAGGGGGAGCCGCTCCCAAGGCTCCCTCTTCTCCAGTTTCGTAAGCGTGCCTGGCGCCAATCCTGGCGCCATCTGTATTCCTTGTAGCGTACACGAGGTGCTACAGATACTGTATGAAGGGAGGGGTCCTACAGCCCTTTCATAGAAAGGGAAGGGCGGGTCCATCAGGACGACATGGCCATCTCACCCAAAAATAGATTTTTCGCTTCGCTCAAAATCCGTTTTTTGGGCTCAAGCCATGTCGTCCTGATGGAAGTATACCAGAGCATTACTGTATCTGTGGATTCTCAGAACGTGCCGTACTCCCTGGAGGTAATTTTTCCCGGTCGACTAGACCTAGAGACCTAAGATGTTACCGTTATACATCTTTTCAACTAACCATAAACCATGTTAGAGCTTCCTGCCCCCTACAGGGAAGAGTCCTACTAGACTCTGGAAAAGTCTCGAAGAGTACATATACCTATGTATGAATACCAGGCAAGCTAATATAGTGGTCTCACCCTATAATAAGTAAAGCATAGTTTGTAAAGAACCACTGCGTCAATATGAAATATCGACCAGTTCTCCGCACAATACTTCTATTGGACAAAGGTTTATATCCGCATAGGAGGAAACTTGTAAAACCGCCACCGTCCCCTTCTGCGACGGAGGCCTCCCGATAAGGGAAAGCATAAACCAATGCAACATAGCTTGCATACAGGAACAATCTATTAGAATGATCCCAGATAAATATACATAGAATGAATGCTCAAGTATATCAATAAATTGACACAGGTGAAGGAGACGCAAGGTTCTCAAGAACAAGTTTATTGATAGACAATAAACAGACAGGTTAACAACAATTCTATATATATATATATATATATATATATATATATATATATATATATATATATATATATATATATATATATATAAGAAGAGGATAACCAAAACTTTAAGCATAAGTCTGATAGTAAACAGAAACTTGTTTATTTGAAAGAAAAACATTAGTGCCACTTTTAACATACCGAGGTATGAAGGTCAGAAAAGTCTGTATTACTAATCAGTTACATTAGCGTTAGAAACGCTCGGCACACATGTCTGCACTTATGCTAGGTTCACCTTTGGAAGTGGAACAGTCGACGTGGGCACCTCAGTGCCCTCACTTAGTTTGTAGCACAGAATGTAACTACACACTCACCCTGGAATTAATTGTCCCAATTAAAACCACTGTTCCTCGCAGAGTTAAACAGCAGGGTTAACGACGCAACCCACTGCTACCACAGAACTCTTTAGTTGCTCCACTTGCTTCGCATAGTGGCGAAAGAACACTCTGGAAGACTTCCAGCCAGTGTATGAACGAATATGTTCAAAATCCATACAATTAAGGAAATTTAAGGATGAAGCAACTTTTCTCGGATCGTGACCTGCGGGTGTACTGTCAGGATCCGCTCTGCGAATAAAATATGCGATTTTTGCCCTGAGTTGATTCAGTGATAAATTTGAGCCTGATGTTTCTCCCCTGAATAGTTGACCACCCTAGAAGTCTGAAGTTCTATGAAGATAGACCTTTAGGCATTCTACTGGACATAGAGATGCATCTCCTTTCAGAGGGCAGATTCTCCAGGGACCCCACCTGTTGGTGGGTAACTCATTCTTGGTGAGAAACTAAGGATCCGGAAACAGGTTCAGTTCTCCCCCATCCGGGAACTGAACACGACCTTCCTCTATCGAGAGGGCTACAATCTCACTAACCCTGGCCCCAGACGCGAGTGGAAATAGGAAAATAACTTTTTGGGTCAAATCCAATAACGCACCCTCCTCATTGCTCCACAGAGAAGCAAAATGAAGAACTTTGTCTAAAGACCATGAAATGGGCTTTGGAGGTGCTGAAGGTCTGAGCTTAGCGCAGGCTTTCAGAACTTTATTGCCTTCTAATAAATTTGCACTTATTTTCCTCTAGGAAGTCTATGCTGGCTTCCGAAATCCCGAAACGCTTTCTCACCGCTAGGGAGAGAAAATCATGAGCTGCAGGATCCGGGTTTTCTGTAATGAAGCGCAGACAGAAGACTTCTGGACTCGCTGGGTCAGAACTGGATCTGGTAGCGGTAGAAACTTCAGTCGTAGTTCCAATGCCAGGGGGAACCACATGCTGTTCGACCACTTGTGGGTCAATATTGCCGCTAACCCCTTGAAGGATCTCAGTTGTTGAGGACCCTCAACAGAAGGTTGTGAGGAGGGAACAGATAAATCCTGGACCATCTGTTCCAGTCGAGGGACATCGCGTCCACTGCTTCCGCTAAGGGGTCCTCGTACGGGGACACGTACAGGGGCAACTTCTTGTTGTCTTTCGTCGCAAAGAGGTCTATCTGCAGTTCTGGGACTTGTTCAGAATGAAGGAGAAGGATCCTGCGTCTAAGGACCATTCCGACTCTATCGGTGTGAACCTGGATAGAGCGTCCGCTGTCACATTGCGGACTCCTTGAAGGTGAACTGCCGACAGGTACCACTTCTTCTTTTCCGCCAATCGGAAGATGGCCAACATCACCTGGTTGAGAGGTGGTGACCTCGATCCTTGTCGATTCAAGCATCTCACAACTACCTCGCTGTCCATCACCAACCTTATGTGGATCGAGTGACGCGGGGAGACTTTCTTTAAGGTAAGGAGCACTGCCATAGCTTCTAGAAAGTTTATGTGAAAGGTCTTGAATAGCTTGGACCAAGTCCCCTGGACTTTTTTCCGATGAGAGTGACCTCCCCGTCCCTCCTTCGAGGAGTCTGAGTGAATCGTCACCGACGGGGGAGGTGGCTGAAGAAGAACCGACTTCTTTAGATGTCTGGCTTGGGACCAAGGCCTGAGAAGAGTACGTAGCTGAAGCGGAACTGGTCTTCTCAGATCTCTTCGCGCGTTTGATGCATAACTTCTCCAAACTCCGGTTGCATCCTTTAGCTGTGCTCTTAGCACTGGGTCTGTCACCGAAGCAAACTGGAGAGAGCCCAGTACCCTCTCCTGTTCGCGTCTTGATATCCTTTCGGAATCTAGAAGTCTCTTGACAGAACCCGCTATCTCCTTCCTTTTCTTCGCCGGGATGGAGAAACGGTGTGACATTAAGTCCCAGTGGATTCCCAGCCACTGGAACTTTTGAGATGGAGAAAGTCGAGACTTCTTTCTGTTGATCTTGAAGCCTAGATACTCTAGGAACTGGATCACTTGACTGGAAGCTTGCAAGCATTCTGTCTCGGATGCTGCCCACACCAGCCAGTCGTCCAGGTAGGCTACTACCTGAATTCCCTTTAGGCGTAATTGTTTGAGAGCTACGCTCGCAAGCTTCGTGAAAATCCTTGTGGCTATATTTAGCCCGAATGGCATGGCTCTGAAGGCGTATAGTCTTCCTTGTAGCTTGAACCCTAGGTAGGGGGAGAGTCGACGGTTGATTGGAACGTGCCAATAGGCGTCTGACAAGTCTGTGGAGACGGAATATGCCCTCATGGGCAGTAAGGTCCTTATGTGTTGCAGTGTTAGCATCTTGAATTTGCAATTCACTATGAACTTGTTGAGTGGCGACAAGTCCAGAATGACTCTGACCTTTTCCGAGTCTTTCTTAGGAACACAAAACAGCCTTCCTTGGAATTTGATGGACTTCACCCTTCGGATCACATTTTTCTCCAACAGTTCTTGAACGTACTCCTCCAAAACGGGGGTGGAGTGTTGGAAAAAACTGAGGGCACGGGGGTGGAGTGCTGTACCAGCTCCAGCCCAGTCCGTTCTTGAGTAGGCTGTGGGCCCAGGGATCGAAGGTCCACTGATCCCGAAAATTCTGAAGTCTCCCTTCTACCGGCATCATCTCACTTGGACTGCCGTCCTGAGGTCTTGCCTCCCCGACCGCGACCACCCCTGAATCCCCTTCCCCTTGAGGGGCACCTAGACGAGCCTCTGGCTGCTCCTCTAGGCTTTGCTCGAAAGGAAGTAGACTGCCCTTCGAACGTTGGGGTGAACACCGTGGACTGTGTCGACACGGCCTGGGGTACCCACTGGAAAGTGGTCGGGGTTTGTGCCACCATCTGGGGCACTGAAGGCATCGGCAACTGCTGTTGCTGTTACTGCTCAACTGGCTTGTCTGGCCGAGACGGTAGCCTAGGCCTTTTAGTCTTCCTCTTCGGTTGGGGACCCTCATCCGGGGAAGACTTTCTCTTGATAGACAGGCCCCACTTTTGGAGAAGATTTCTATTCTCCGTGGCGGCCTTATCCATAACCTCTTTGACCAATTCGCTAGGAAAAAGGTCTTTGCCCCAAATGTTGGAGGAGATTAGTTTCCTTGGCTCATGCCTCACCGTAGCCGAGGTGAACACGAACTCCCTACAAGCTCTCCTCGCCCTGACGAAGCTGTAAAGATCCTTCGTCACTGTGGCCAGATGAATCTTGGCCACTACCATGAACATTTCTTGGACCTTGGGGTCACTTGCCATCATCTCAAGAGTGGTCTGAAGAGACATTGAGGCAGTCAGTCTTTCTTTTGTCTTGAGCTCTCTCCGCAAAAGAAAGTCAGACAGCTTAGGGAAGTTCTCACCGAACTGACGTCCGGCAATATCAGCCTCCAACTTCCCGACTGAGAAGGTAAGATGGACGTCCTTCCAGTCCTTGTGGTCCATGGGTAGGGCCAGCGACAAGGGTTTACACTCCTCCAGGGAGGGGCAAGGGTTGCCAGCCTCGACTGCTTTTAATACAGCCGCAAACCCTTTCTGCAAAAAGGGGAAGGCTCTAGCAGGAGAGGACACAAAGGAAGGGAGCTTCTTACTCAATGCAGTAACTTTTGAGTTTGTGAAGCCCCTCTCTTTCATCGAAGATGAAAGCAAAGCTTGAGCCTTAGCATGGTCCATCACTATGACCTCCTTCGGCTCTGTCTCCTCCTTTGAAGCTGGTTCCTTCCTCAACCGGACATAACAGTCCGGATATGACCCTTTGCTGGGCCAGAATTCCACTTCCTCAAGGGGAACTGAACCCAGCTTATCCGACATGACGATCTTTCCAGTCGTCATCGGCATGTGCTCAGCATATCTCCACGGGTTAGCATCTGAGCACAAGGGAAGGTCTTTCATATTGAGCCTTTTCTGGGGCCCACGTGATGCTGCAAGCTTCTGCATCCGCAGTTCCATTGCAGCCGCCTTCTCCATATTCTCCTTCTGCATTTGTTGGATCATTCCAACAATGGAGGAGAGGGCCTGTCCCTGCTCTACTGGGAGAGCGGACGATGTTGAGGGAATAGGTTCAGGGATCAGAACCGGAGCAGCCGACACCTCGTTGGCTTCTTCCTCTACGATGTCTGGGGCTTGATCTTCATCCTGGCCTCCTGCCAGGAGGTCTTCCTCCAGACGCTCGGACACGTCTGACATCCGGTCGCCCAACTGGATGTCTTGCACGGCGACCACCACTTCAGCATCCACCTGGATCTGAACTAGGGGGATCTCCTCTTGAGGCTGGGTAATCACTGCATCAGCTGATGCCCTAGGGAAAAGGTAAGCCCTCATCTTCTCACTTGGAAGATAAGGTCCAGAGGTGTTCTTCTGGAAGCCCCTTACCCAGGTGCGAAGCTTCCCCCTTGCTATATCCCTTGATTCCGCTGTCCTAGGGGAATCAAAAGCTTCAGTAATCAGGTTAGAGCACACGGTACATACCTGGGGGTCCCAATACCGGAGCTCACCTTTGGAGACAGCGCATGCTGCGTGCCTCCTACATAATCCATGTCCGCAGAGGTTCTTACTGCGGACGTTGCAGAAAGCACTTCCGCACTTCGGACGTACCTCCTGCAAAGAGAAGAAAATTTCCATGAGTATCAAGTGAACTATGTATCACTGGACATGCACAGTTTAGCATAACAATTCAGAAAGGAAAGACACACACTTGTGTTTCCTTCACAACCAATTGTTGCAGCCTTCCAGATAATAAAATCGAATGGTTAATCTCTTCTAGAATTACCAATGCAAAGTTTCCAGAGGAAACAGGTGGAGCTCACACCTAAGCAATGATTTTAAAATCCTGGATAATAGACAAGAACTCACTTTCTTATCTGTAAGGCAACAGCAAAGGGCTGTGCAAGACAACACAAAAGTGTTAGAACACACAGTGCTGTACCAAAACTTATACTATAGTTTTCCTCTTACAGTATATGTTATACTGAAGAATACTGGTACAGTATAGGAGGTATTGCTGGCTTTAAAGTATACTACTTAACAGCTATAAGGCGGCAGAACGCTGGTTCAAATGCATGTGCCGGCCGGCAGTAACTGCCGGCCGGCAACAGCCCATGTCGGCTACACAAGGTAGCACCCGGTTGCCGGCCACACTCCTGGCGACCGGCAGACAAGGGCTGACATTAGCCGGCTGGCAAAGGTACACAACCGATGCTAGCCAGCAGCAAAAGAACCAGAGGACTACGAATACCCGGCTGCCGGCCTCATAGGCCGGCAGCCGGGTCGGGTACAGCACTAGAAGAAAACAGAATGGATGCCGGGATAAGAGCGTAAACAACCTCCAAGACCGGCAATCCGAAAGAGTGCATATAAGGAAGGGGAGAATCTAATTCAGGCTTCCTGACCAATGCCGTCTGACTCACAGGCAGGCATGGATGAGGGACCAAGGGAGATCCGGGCAGCACTCAAGCAGAAGACCCCTGCCGGCCGGCAAAGGAATGAGTCAATTCCACATCACTCTGCCGGCCGGCAAAGGACTGAGTCAATTCCACATCCTAACCTATCCTAGGTCCAGATGTAGAATGACGTACAGTACTGTAATGGCTAGGCCATTACGGAGATAGAGGGGGAAGGGACAAAAGAGGGTCCTACCGACCTTGCTTTAGTGAAGGATCACCCGCAGCCAAGGAAACTCATCTTAGTCTAAGGGAGATCCAAGGAGGGAGGCCAGCAATACTTGCCAGCTCCCAAAGAACCAAAGCAAGGAAGGTGTTGCAACTCTCAGGGAAAGAATCTTATCCTCCCACCGAGAACAGCAACAAGGACTAGTCTGCTAGATCACAAAAGAAGGAATCATCTCGTACAGAAACCTTCGGTAGTGACCTAAGGAGGCTAAGCCTCCTATGTCTGTGTCAGGCCAGCGAGGGAGACTCTACCCCAAGCCAGACGAACACAGACTCAGACTAAAAACTCTGTTGTTCTGTCCCACTTCGAAACCAGACTTACTGGAACAGGAAGGTACAGTAACACCCCAGTATAGTTTTATCGAAAGTTAATTCAGATAAACCACTTAGGGATAAGCCCAAGGCTTAAACAGAGGGAAAGGGATTGCATACCTTCTCCGAAGAAAAGAAAGCAACCGGGGAGTATGAGAAAGTATACTAAGGCTCCATAAGCAACTTAGCCTAGGCACCAAGAGAATCGATTACCTAAATCACCGAAACTCACTCGTATACTATCTTGGAAATATTCAACATAATCTTAAATGTATAAAAAACAGCCTAAAGCTTCAATAAAATTTTAATACACTCGGAAAACCAAAATCATGCAGAAAGTACTAGGACCAAACGACTAGGCTACATGGCCTAGCATAGGCAAGAGTTGGCGAATACTTCGCCAAAATAATACTAAAGCACGAAAGGAAATCCTATGTAACGCTAGATAGCTAAAATTTATTAAAGCAAAACAACCGGGAATGTCGCTCTGGCTAACTAAAACTCATACCTAGCAAGCGACAGCGTCCATGACGCCTCCGGTAGGCTATGGCTCTTGTAACAAAGATTAATCCTATTAATCACTTAAAAATTTACCAAGAGCCTACATTTATACATAAAAGAAATGGTACTCAACTTATCAGAGGCCGACGAAGTTGGAGAAGCCATGAAAAGCTGAATAAATCCAAGATTTGCGAGAAACACAGGAAAAAACACCGAGTTGTTAAGCTACACAAAAAGGAATACAGATGGCGCCAGGATTGGCACCAGGCACGCTTACGAAACTGGAGAAGAGGGAGCGGCTCCCCCTTTTTCTTTCCCGTTTTCGTTTCTTGCCAATTGACCCCTCGATGTGTTATCTCTGTTTGGGGCGCAGATTGCCATGTGGCGTGTCAAGAATACGTCCTCTGATATGTCGCGATATCCCTTTCATTAGGGATATTTGCTCCAGGAGTTAGAATTCTGGGTACCTTAAGGTAAATTCTCTGGGAATATCGCTGTAGTTGTAATATACCCTAGGAAGCTACCCTATAGGAACTTCCATCAGGACGACATGGCTTGAGCCCAAAAAAAGAGATTTTTTTTTTTACATGATGCTTAATGTTAAAATATAAAATATTTACCCATAGAAGGTAATCTTGTTATAAGCTGATATATTTTACATACAATCACAAAATCTGCAAGAGATGAATTAAAGTAATAAAATTAATAAATAATTTTCCATCGAAATATGATGAAGCTGAAATAAATATTTTCACAGTAATATCATGGACAAGAACATTCTTTAAATTCAATAACCGTTTTTTTCTAAAGTAGATTATAAATTTAATTTTCGTTGCCATATTGTTTTTTTTATAAAGGTTCATATGTGCATCGAAATAAAACGTTCGCATAAATAAGTTTAAAAGCAAAACATATGAGGGAAAAATCTCCCACGATAGCATACTTTTATAAATAGCTTTATAAATTAAAAGATCTTTTACGCACTGGTAAAGTTCACCAGAACAGATTTTATATAAAATAGACGAAATGAGATTCAGAATGAAGGATAGAGGATGATTGGAGATTGATTAGAAGCTTTGAAATTTAAGAAAAATAAGTCTTGAATGGATACTTTCCTTACCGGACAAGTGGAGAAAAGCTGCAGAAAATGATATAAGATTTTGAAAGTATACAGTGTAAGATAAATGTAAAAACGCGTAATGCTAAGAGAGTAAATGAAAACCAAAATGACGAATGAAAAAAACACAACTTGCAAAAAAATCCATGTGACTTTAATAAATGTAAATATCAACTACGAATGGGATTTAATATTTCTTCTATGATAAATGCTTTTGTTGGGCAAGGAATAGTAGGAATAGAAGCTGTGTCCGAATCAAAGCAATCCCACTACTAAACATTACCAATGAAACATTGAGAGATATAAGTTTATCCAAGTCCATAGTATATACGCCAGTCCAATTCGAGTATTTGTACTAAGTCTTGAAATTGATTTTTCATGGTCAACAGGTCTGCCAATACATTACAGTAGATCTCCCCGGTATGAAATGCGGAGGTAAAGATAACAGTAGGTCTGATATCCAAAACATGGAAGGCGATAGCTAAAAATAAGAATAATAAACAAGGTTATGAATAAAGGGAAGGAAATATCAGATGAGAGAACAATGACACTAACAAAGAGGAAAAAAATTGATGCTGTTTTAATCAATAACTTCTAAATACAAAACAGTTCAATATAAAGCTAGAAACATGTGAAGCACTTAATGTAAAATCTATAAATGTGGATGGGAGGCAAAAGCAATGCACAAATAGTTTTGTTACGTTATATTTTAGTAAAAAAATCATACTGAAAAATATATAACTCAAGCCTCAACTATACTACCTCTTTTTAATAAGTAATAATAATAATTACTAAGGAATATATTTACTTCTAAAAGTTGCAATTGATAATTGTCGGTATTTTAATTTTGATTTCAAAGAGTAAGTCAAAATGCTGCATTTTTAAATATATTTCTAGAGTTTTATATATCCACATCACCAAAAAAAAAAGAAGGAAATAAATACCACAAAAACCTCCCATCAATAACAATAAAAATCGAAAACTGCTGCTTCTTTCAAAAGGACGAAAACGTGACGCGAGAAATAAATCCCTTAAAATAAGGTCTGGGTCAGGAGAGGTTATTCCTGCTTCCTGGAAATGACTGATTGCCATTGGAGTGAAAAGAGAGAGAGAGAGAGAGAGAGAGAGAGAGAGAGAGAGAGAGAGAGAGAGAGAGAGAGAGAGAGAGACTCCTAAAGGTTAAAACGTCGAAGTGATAAGGCGTCCTTTCTTCAATAGGACGAGGCTTTCCCCCACAGCATCTAGAGCAGTCTTATCTCACCTCAGAAATGGGACATCTTGGACGTAGAGAACAGACCCATAACTCGAGGGAAGAAGATAGAAAACCGGTAGGGTGTTAACACAGATAGCCTTTACAAAAGTATGTGATTCTTCATAAGGTGACGAGGTCTTGTGAAGTCAATGCATTAGCTGGACAAAAATATTCTTTAAAAATATTTTTTGTCTTCCTAGGGTTTAAAAATTTTGGTTATATAGCCATGTGTCAGGGCCTATTAGGTCATTAAGCACCCAAGCGCAAATGGGGGAAAACCCAGCTGTTGTGTTATGAAGAAATAGTTAAAAAGATAAGAAAAAAAAGATGGATAGCAAAATTGAAGGGGAACGAAGATAAAGTCGAAGGATATAAAGCAAAGGCAAATAGGGGAAGCTAGAAAGTCCTTAAACAATGCCTACAGAGCACCATATGAAGTACACTAACGGCCCGATATAAACAAACAATAGTTTAAATAATTCCCTCTCTCTCTCTCTCTCTCTCCTCTCTCTCTCACTCTCTCTCTCTCTCTCTCTCTCTCTCTCTCTCTCTCTCTCTCTTTATATATATATATATATATATATATATATATATATATATATATATATATAGATATATATATATATATATATATATATATATATATATATATATATATGTGTGTATATATATATATATATATATATATATATATAAATATAAATATATATATATATATATATATATATATATATATATATATATATATATATATATATATATATATATATATATATACGTGATGTTCGGACTAATTCTTGTATGCTAGCCATTATCGGAGTCCTATAGGAGCTATAATAAATGTATTAGACTTTAGCCCAATCCTTTGAATTTCCACATAACGTTGGAAGACAACAGGTGGTAGAATAATGTGCTGTAACAGATGGCTCATGCACTAGTACCAGCACCATCTGCCAGTAACCTGTACTTACAATTATTCCTCTGGAGATGATTAAATGGATAAAAAAATAAAATAAAAAAAACACTGGGGGGAATTAATATTAAAGAAATTATTATTGCCTAAGAAATTTACACTTAAGAAAAGTTTAATTTTGGAGGCAATCATCGTTCTCTCGTTCCTGGATAAGTTGACCAGGTTCTAAAACTAATAACAATTATTCATACCCCCCCCCCTCTCTCTCTCTCTCTCTCTCTCTCTCTCTCTCTCTCTCTCTCTCTCTCTCTCTCTCTCTCTCTCTCTCTCTCTCAAAACAGACATGTCATATATAAACTATTAAAAACATCAAAAACAAATATGTCATAAATAAACTATAAAAAGACTCATGTCCGCCTGGTCAACAAAAAAGCATTTGCTCCAACTTTGAACTTTTGAAGTTCTACTGATTCAACCACCCGAATAGGAAGATCATTCCATAACTTGGTAACAGCTGGAATAAAACTTCTAGAGTACTGCGTAGTATTGAGCCTCGTGATGAAGAAGGCCTGGCTATTAGAATTAATTGCCTGCCTAGTATTACGAACAGGATAGAATTGTCCAGGGAGATCTGAATGTAAAGGATGGTCAGAGTTATGAAAAATCTTATGCAACATGCATAATGAACTAATTGAACGACGGTGCCAGAGATTAATATCTAGATCAGGAATAAGAAATTTAATAGACCGTAAGTTTCTGTCCAACAAATTAAGATGAGAATCAGCAGCTGAAGACCAGACAGGAGAACAATACTCAAAACAAGGTAGAATGAAAGAATTAAAACACTTCTTCAGAATAGATTGATCACCGAAAATCTTGAAAGACTTTCTCAATAAGCCTATTTTTTGTGCAATTGAAGAAGACACAGACCTTATATGTTTCTCAAAAGTAAATTTACTGTCGAGAATCACACCTAAAATTTTCAAAGAGTCATACATATTTAAAGAAACATTATCAATACTGAGATCCGGATGTTGAGAAGCCACCGTCCTTGAGCTATTTACAATCATACTTTGAGTTTTGTTAGGATTCAACTTCATACTCCATAATTTGAACCATGCACTAATTCTAGCTAAATCTCTATTAAGGGATTCACCAACCCTAGATCTACATTCAGGGGATAGAATTGATGAAAAGAGAGTAGCATCATCTGCATATGCAACAGCTTGTTGTCCGTATCAATGTATTGGCAGCAGCTTGCTATGTTACCCTGCTTTTAAAAATGATGATACTCTATTCAACGTCCATTGAAGTATCCTTTGAATTAAATTATCCTCAATCTTGAGTGTCAACATTACTATGGGGAATATATTTGTGGAGGAAGGATGGCGGATTAAACGGAAGAGTCGGAACCTTTGGGGACGCAATAATAAGGAATAATTCCAAGATATAGTCAAGTCGAAGATATTTATGAGATAATCAGGCAATGAGTGCACTTGTGAGGTTAATAGGATTGATAACCCCAGTACATGCGTTATCTGTAATGAATCTTGATCTCTAATGAATATATCGGGGACTAGACCCTTACAGAAGTGGCGTGTTTTGGACTTTGGTTATAGGAATATGGAGTTGTAACCTCTCTTATGGGTTGGAAGATTATGTGCTGAGATTCCTGGAAGAGATCTGAGGCCATTTGATCTCTCACGGGGTATGATACTAATCGTTAATATGTATGGCAGATGAACACGGTAAATAGTTGATGTGGTCTAAGAGGTTTTTCTTGAGGAGTGAACGCAACCAAACCTTGCCAGGGTGCTGTAAGGAAGCTGATGTATATATTTAGGATTTATTAAATTTTCATCACCATTATTATTATTATTATTATTATAATTATTATTATTATTATTATTATTATTATTATTATTATTATTATTATTATTATTATTATTGTTGTTGTTGTTGTTGTTGTTGTTGTTGTTGTCATAACTTATTATTGATGTTGATGTTATTATTAACCTTCTATTAAGCTCAATTGACTTTACTTTTGCTATTTTCATTTCCCAAAGTTTATAAACTTTCTCTGTTTTACTGATATTATTTTCATGCACAGGATTTTTATGAAATAAATCGCATCTCGATATGGTAGGTAAACGGATGCACTAAACTTTCTCAGAAAATTATTATTTTTTATTAATATTCACGTTTGAACATATAATTCTTCATATGTTGATTATTTTTTTCATGGTTTGTGTATCCTAAACATTTTCAATACTTGGGTAACATTGTGTCTTTTTTTACTGTTTTTTTCTTAATTTGCATTTCAATATCTATCTTAAAAGCCAATTTTCCTCATAGTTAATATTTGATGATATTGCCGTTTTTCATTTTAGCTATCGGATATGATATTCCAAACCATATCATCTCTTTCTACACAACTAAACTATACCGTCTTCATCCCTTTTTCTGTGTTACTTGTGGTCTCGGAATTTAAGATGGAAACTTGAAGGCCCAGATGATCTGGCAGAGAAGATATCGTTTAGGAAAAAAGTGATTACAGGAAGACATTTGGAAAACTATCGAGGATTTATAGCCAGAGATTTATAGCTAGTTAATTTTTTTTGACCGTTCAGGCTACCATATATAAGAGGATGAAAAATTCCGTGATTTTTCAATGGTGTGTGCGCGTGTGTGAGCGAAGTTAGAGTAGACAGATTGAATATATTGGTATTTTTCTGCCTCCTTTTGGGTATTTACAAAGCATTAAAAATTCCGTGTTTTTCGTGGATTTTTGTACTTGTGTTTGGGTACATTCGTGCTTCAGGGTAACTTATTTCAGAATAAAGATTTAAAAAGGATACATTGGTATTTGCACTCTCCTTTGGGTATCATTCATAACGGAGCACTCAAGCAAATGACAGTATTTAAGTCATAGACGTTTATCTTGGCTCAGTGTCATTTTAGGGGCTTTCCAAAGCATGCATGCATGGATGAATACCTACGTACTTACTCTTGCTACGGGAAAGAACTTAGTTCTATGGTTCTTATTTTAAAGCAAATATAGAAAATTCAAGGAATTTTAATCTTTGACTATTCTCTTATATGTCTGTATTATTTTTTTTTTTGGTAGAGGATGGGAGGGTTTAATCAGTATTTTGGTATTTTATTGCCATTTTTTATTTTTTAGTTTTTGAGTGTTTTTGTTTTGCTTGGTTCGTTCAGAGAGAAAGGATTCTGGTCTTTGGTCTCGATTTTACAATGATTTTTTGAAATGGGAACAAAGGAGGATTCAAGCATAGGACTTGTAACATAAGTCACCACTTCTATATAGAGAGACCTATTGCAATTCAAAACTCTCTTTATTAACCTAGCTGTCTTATTGTAAAGTTAATTGGTTCTTAAAAAATAAGTATTCCTTCTGATTCTAACCTCTTGCAGGGACAAAACTTTGCAAATGTTCCAAGCGTGACTGGTTTGATGCTTCGAAAAAAGATGATAAAAAACGAACTCCAAAGATTAGGAAATATTGAGAATATTTTTGTTCCCGATAGTACATATATAAAAGAAAATATGAAGCGTAAAAGAACTGGAAGCTAAATCTCTTGCGCTGTGAGACAGGTAAGAATGGTGGAGAGAGAGAGAGAGAGAGAGAGAGAGAGAGAGAGAGAGAGAGAGAGAGAGAGAGAGAGAGAGAGAGAGAGAGAGAGAGAAAATATAATTGTAATTTGACAAGTACCCCTTCTCTCTCCTCAGTCATTCCATCCTCTCCTTCTTCCTGTCCTTATCCTCTTCCCTTTAGGCGATCTTCTATTTATATTCGAGTCTCTCATAATAAAGAAACGATATAAAAGATGAGATATTTTGACCAATTGATAAGGAAAGTTATTAATTTTCACCAATATATTTAACGTTTTAATTATCATTACAGTATCCATATCAGATTAAAAAATATTCATGTCAGCATTAATAGCGTCCATGTCAGAATTATGAAAAAAAACATTGTCAGAATTAACAATATCCATGTAAAATTTATAAATATTCATGTCAGAATTAACTATTAATGTCAGAATTAATGTAATTCATGACATAATTAACAGTATGTCAGAATTAGGAGTATTCCTGCCAGAATAACAGTACCCATGTCAGATCTATAACAGTATTCATGTCAGAATTAACAGATTTCATGTTATTATTAACAGCATCCATGTCAGAATTAATAGCATCCATGTCAATACTAACTTTCAAAATAAATTTTACTCAGGCGAAATAATACCACAATTTCCTTTCCTGTTTTAGTAACTTTATGATTTATAGTTGAAATTGAGATAATTTATGTAATATCTGAATGTACAATAAATGAAGACCCATATATATTTAGATATTCAATTTTGATAAAATTGGATGGGTGTGTCTGATAGGATTGAGACCACAAGTACAGAAAATCAGTTGAATTGCAGAAAAGGAATGCACATACACTAAAGTTATTAGAATTTCTAAAGAATTTTTTTTAAGCTGATGCGTAAAGTGTCAAGATGGCAAAGGAAATTATATTGATTGAACCTTCTATAAGGCAAGTCATGTTCATATAATAATGATTCTATCAATGGTATTGATAATGGATATGATAATAGTGATTCTAATATTAACGATGATAATGGGATTCACAATGTTAACGGTCCCTCAATATTTGCCGTATGATAATGATTCTAGTAATGGTAATGATAATGGATATGATAATTGTTATCATAATATCAATAATGATAATATGGAATTTGCCAATTGTCTTTAATAGTATTTTTTATTTTATTCGACAGACTCTCAACCATGCTCACAGATAATTAAAGACAGCACTTTATCCAAAGATAAAAAAGGTCTTTACTTTCTTTACACCTAAACAGATAATACAAAGGTCTACGATATTGAATTGAGAATTTTATTACACTGCGAGCCTTCTCGAATCCAGTCAGAATCATCGTACATCATCGATCTCTCTATCCTGGAACGAGAGGCAACCTACTTTATAGTAACCCTTTTCTGTATTAGTGCTTTCTAGTCATTTATACAGCCATCCGTTGTTCCCCTCTCCTCTTCTATCTCTTTGATACTTCCCTCTCATCTATTCTATTCGATGGGGTTTTTATTCTTCCCTGTACTCTTCCCTCAATTCCCAGCGCATCAGATATATGGGTCACTTGACTCTCTCGATATTTATTAGATGTTTAGGGGATCTCCTTTACTAGTCCCTCTAAAACAGCAAAGGAAGTTTGTTTTTCTTTTAATTGGAAAGGAGCTGGAATAAAATTTCATGGGAATGTTTATAGAAAAAAGGGTTTTGCGATGTTCAAGGATGATTTATTAGTGCAGAATTATTATCACTTGACTTATTGTATTTAAGTACTAAGAATTATAGTCAGGTCTTCTTATCTTGGGGTTTTCTTCCAAGAGATTATTGCTGTAGTATATTTCCTTTCATATTATAACAGAAATTTGATGAACTGGAAGTTATTACTTTAATCATATATTTTCTTTTAACTTTATTGGGAGTTATAGAGTTACGATAATTGGAAGCATAATTTTTTATAAATGTACATAATGAGAATTCAGATTTGAATAGTACATATTTCGCTCTTGACTTACCAAACTAAGAATGATAAAAAATAGATCAAGACCTTCAGCAACATTATTATTATTTATTATTATTATTATTATTATTATTATTATTACCGATGATAATGATATTAATAAAATTATTATTATTTCTTTTATTATTACTATTGTTGTTGTTGTTGTTGTTGTTGTTGTTGATATTGATGATAATGATGATATTGATATAATTAATATTGGTATTACTATTATTATATAATCCCGGGACTTCTATAGAAGAATATTGTCAAGCTACACATTTTTTGATAAAGTATTATGTTCACAAAATTTATTGACGGGTAATTACGGAGATTTTAACTCTCTCCTCTCTCTCTCTCTCTCTCTCTCTCTCTCTCTCCTCCTATCTCCTCTCTCTCTCCTCTCTCTCTCTCTCTCTCTCTCTCTCTTTTCTCCTCTACTCCTCGTTTTCAATCTCAAATGGTAGTATTCCACTGTGGAATCTATGGCATAAGTCGAAAATATCTAGACACATTTCCCAAAGAATTATTATTATTATCAGCCATTGAGTCTTTGGTAGAGCATGAAGGAGAAAAACAAGAAATTTATGTCTCACCCTTTTTCCTCCCCTTTCCCTTACCCTTCCCGCTTCCCATTGCCCTTCCCACTTCCCCTTCCCACGTCCCCTTCCCCTTCCCCTTATCACCAATAGTATCTTCCTGTCACTCCTCTGCCTCCTCCTCACCCAACCTATTCCATCTTTTCTCTTCCTTTTTTTTCCTCAGCGTATCAGATTCGAGAATCTCTTAAATCCTGGTTATTCATGAGATGCTGAGGGAAGCTCCCTAACAGAGGTCGCTCAAACTGCCAAGGTAATTTTTTTTTTTTAAGTGAGATCTTTTGGCTTATATATAAAGGCACTGCAAATATTTGTAATAATGAGGTGTTTTGTTATCTATCATTATCGCTTTAATTAATATGTTGTTGACCTATCAAATTTAACACTATTTACCCGTTGTTTTCGCTGTGTTTTGCATTTCATTTTTTGTTATTTAATTGTTGCAAGAGTAAGATGGATGCATGCTATGGTATTAGGTGAAGTATTTCGTTTAGTCTTATCCTGGGATTACCCTAAGTATACTGAGAAAAATCAATTTTCATACATGTAAATCAATTGGACACAACATTGTTCTTTCTTGATTTATGAAGTTTATCGCAAGAAAAATACTCTGGAGTCCGAATTTTATGGGTAAAAGTTTATGCACAAGGTCATGTATAGTCCATTTTTTTTAGTGAGGCAGATTTGCACCGACTCGCAGGGGTGCCCTTATAGCTCGGATATATTCCCTGATAGCTGATTGGTCGGAAGTATTTTTGTCCGGATACTTCCGACTAGTCAGCGCTCAGGAAACTTTTCCTAGCTAAAAGGGCACCCCTGCGAGTAGGTGCAAATCTGCCTCACTAAAAAAAAATGACTATAGTTATTCTACTTCCTTAGCACTCTCTCTCTCTCTCTCTCTCTCTCCTCTCTCTCTCTCTCTCTCTCTCTCTCTCTCTCTGTATGTACATGTATTTGTATTTATGTATGTCTAACTAGGCAATAAAACTCACATGTCCTTATTTTTATGTTAACTAAATCTGATCCATTTCAAAGCTTCTTGCTTAAGGGACTTGGGCTGTACTACTAATGTTTATAACATTTTAATTGTAACAAAGGCCAATAAAGATATAAATACTTCTCTCTCTCTCTCTCTCTCTCTCTCTCTCTCTCTCTCTCTCTCTCTCTCTCTCTCTCTCTCTCTCTCTCTCTCTCTCTCTCATATTAAAAATAAGTTTCATACTCTCAATGTAATTTTTCAATAATTTCTCAACTTACTATATCTATTATCTCTATTTTGCATGCAGCTGGATTATGGATAAAATTCCATGAAATTAGCTTTTATCTTTGGATCAGTCTCGAATTTAGTTCTGTTCATGAATCAGCTTACTTAGAATTAAATGCTATCTCCAGATCATGGGGTTTTTTTTTTTTCTTTCTCCATCGTTTGATCACCTTTCTCTGGAATTGAAGGTAATTAAGCTTCTTTTACAATTATACCTAAGGCTAGATTTATTGTGGATTTAGTGCCGCCACAAGATCAGTGTTTTGGGGGGAAATGTTGCTATTTTGGGAATTCAGTTCTTTCGATTCTGCAGAACTGAGGTATTCAGCTTTCTCGTTAGACCAGTTTTCTCCTTAATTAAGCAATATTAGATGTAAATTCCACTCTAAAGGTAGATAAGCTATTTCGTGATTTCAATTCTACTGCCAGGTCAGCTTTTTCCAAATTTCAGGTTTATAACTAAATTAGATCAGCTCTCTATTGACTTTGGTAATATTGCAAGATCATAATTCTTAAGAATCTAGCTTTCTTGGAATCTAAGCTATATACTTAGGTCAGCTGTATCTATGATGTGATTTATCTTCAATGCAATGTTCATTTTGAGCCAATTACGCTATTCCTAGAATAGCTTTCTTAGAATTCGGCAATATTGCTAGATCAAGATTTTAGCTCTTTTGCAAGATCGTGTATCCCTAAACTCAGCTCGATCACCGGATAAGATTTAAAAAAAGCACCTTGCTAAATCTATATAATCGTAAATTTAGTTCTTTCTTTATATCAGTTTTTAAAGAATTCGGATTTAATTACTATATCAGCTTTCTCAACAATTTGTGTATATATCAGTAAAACTGCCCTATTGTAAGACCATTTTTTTTATATAGTGGATGGACAGATCAGATGTCTGAAATTTACTTTTATTTTAATTTGATCTCATCACTAGATCAGGTTTCTCAAGGATGCAGTTTTATGGCTTGTTTAGAGCTAGATAAACTTCTCATGAATTCAAACCCATTTCTATATCACCTTTCCTTTGACTTAGCTATATTGCAAGATCGATTTCTATATAATTTAGCTCTGTAACGTTCGATCGTTTTTTTTTTTTATTTATTAATTTTTTATTTTAATTTTAGGAATTAAGCGTGTTACTAGATCAACTTTTCAGGAAATCTTATTCGATCAAAAAAATAGCATTCCTGCGAATTCGACTTTCTGCTTGATCAACATTCACGAAAATCCGGCCATATCACACTAGATTAGCTTTTTTTTTTCTTTGATATATCTCTATAGTTTGATCATATTTTTGGAAATTATCATTTTGTCTAGATTACTTTTTCTCGTGAATTAGGTCTGTTCTGGCAATAGCCTTGTAAATAGTTCAGTTGTCTCATGAAATTAGCCATCCCGTGTGATTACGTTTCAGTTAAGATCCGCTCTATCATGTAAGCTAAGTTTTAAAGGTTTAAAGGTCACTCATGAATGGCAGAGGCAACGGACAGTGACATTGCCCTATCTAGCAGGACAATGCCATAAGGACCAAGAAGGGCCATGCAACTGCTTCAGATGAGTCAGCTGAAAGACCTATAGGCTCCCAAACCCGCCATCCGTATCTCACAAGGATGGTGAAGTTGCAGCGACCAAAGGAGTTAACGAATTTGAACGGGTCTCGAACCCTGGTCTGACAATCACCAGTCAAGGACGATACTACCAAGCCACCACAACCCTGAAATGGTCCCACCAGTTCAGGTAAAGCAACGTTGGCCCTTTCATGAATTTGGCGTTTTTGAAGACCAGCTCTCTAGCTAGTATAAGTTTCTTGAGAGTTTAACCTTTTACCAATTCCAGGCTTAGCTGAAGAATAATTTCCCAGCTACTAAATAAAATTTAATTCCATTAATATTAGAAATGAAGATACCTGAATTTTAATACAAAAAGCTTTAATTCGATTGAATTCTATGTATCATTTTCGGCCGATTTCTTGCAACAGTTTATGTCATACGACATGTATTCCGAGGCACATTTGCTGAAACAACTTGAAGACTTTCAAAAAATGTTGTTTACCTGCTGCAATTATCTATAGATTATCCGTTATTATAAAGATTTGCATAATACGACAATAGCGGTCGATAGATTAAAACTTAGCCGTTTATCCCCCATCAATATAAGAGGAATAAAGGGTTAAAAAGATCTCTTTCTGTCATTTTTATAGGAGGGGTAAGCGCTCATGTGAAAGCATCACGAAGGATTTGCATAATTATGAAAATTTACATTTAAACGATCACCAAAACCACTGGAATAAAATCCCCCACCCCCCAAAAAATAGAAAATTTAATTTTGTAAACCAGGAATCAAATTTAAAAAAGATACTTTTGTGGTCAATACCATATGAAGGGCAAACTATCGGATGAAAGCAACGAGAAGGTGTTTTAGGAAAGACTTACTAAAAAAGTATATACCCTCAATAAATTCCCGTAAACGACATGTTTACGGAAAGGCATTCCCAGGTCGACCAATTCCCGATTTCATGGATTCCCAAACTCACAGTTAGGTGAATTCTCCCTTTCACGAAAAGTTTGTAAAGTTCCTCTTATTTACTCCCCGTCGAAGGCTAGAGGAAGCACATATTCCAATTCGGGAAATAACGAGTACCCCCCCCCCCCTCTCTCTCTCTCTCTCTCTCTCTCTCTCTCTCTCTCTCTCTCTCTCTCTCTCTCTCTCTCTCTCTAATGCAAATCCATTCTTTTAATGCTAAGCAGGAGGAATGTAGACATGCAGAAAATCAACAGGAATAAAAAAGCAATAAGCTAAATAATTAAAATGATTTGGTTGTCACATTTGGAAAAGTGGGATTTAATTATTAAAGGATAGCCTTTAATGGGAGCATAATAGGTCATATGTGAGAGAATAATAATAATAATAACAATAATAATAATAATAATAATTATAATAACAATAATAATAAAATAACTACAGATATCATTAGTTGTTTTCCTAATGTTTTGCTTTTGATTTTTTCCACTATTTTTTCCTATTTTATAAAAATGATTTTATAAAGATATTTTGGGAAAATTTCAAATTTACCAGTATCTGTTGGTTATTACAAACTTTTGCGTTTAATACCTATTTCTGCCACTTAAGTTCCGAAGATATTTGAAAATAATGCACCATTTCATTTGACATCGAATTATTTTGATTAGAAGTTAGCTTCCTGAGTAAAGGATGATTCTAGGTAATCTTGCAAAAGACTCTGCACCAGAATAATCCCCTTGCAAAGAACTTATCACCAGTATAATCTCCTTGCAAAAAACTCTTAGAGTAATCCCTTGCAAAATACTCCTTAACAGGGAAATCCCTTGCCAAAAAACTTCTCAAGGGTAATCCCCTTGCAGAACAATACTCACCATAATAATTCAATGGCAGAAAACTCACCAACTGAGTAATCCCCTTGCAAAAAAAACTATACCAGATTAATCCCTTGGAAAAAAACTTTCACCAGAGTAATCCCCAGGCAAGATATCCTCAGCAAAGTAATCCTCATGTAAAAATCTCTTCCCCAGAGTAATCTCTTGGGAAAAACTTCACCAGAGTAATCTACTCGGAAAAAGTCTTCACCAGTTTAATACTCCTTTCAAAAGGCTCACCAAGGTAATTCCTTTTCAAAAACTCACCAGAGTAATCCCTTTGCAAAAAAACTTCTCACCAGAGTAATACCTTTTCACTAGAATCCTCACCCTTGCAAAAATAATTTCACCAGATTAATACCCTTGCAAGATTCTTCAGCAGAATAATCCCCTTGGAATATTTCAGCATAGTAATCCCCATGCAGGATTCTTTGCTGGAACAATCCCCTCGAAAGATTTTTCACCAGAGTAATCCCCTTGTAGAAAACTCCTCCTTAGAGTAATCTCTTAAAGACAACTCATCACCAGAGTAATGACCTTGTAGAAAACTCCTCCCCAGGAGTAATCCTCTTGCAAAAAAGACTTTAGCAGAGTAACCCCCTGGCAGAAAACCTCACCAGAGTAATGCCCTTTCAAGACTCTTCACCTGAGTAATCCCCTTACACAAAACTCACTAGAGTTATCCCTGTGGGAAAACATCATGAAAGTAGTCCCCTGCAAAAAAATCCTCACCTGAGTAATCCCCTTTTAAAGAAACATCACTAGAGTAATCCCCTTGTAAAAAAACTTCATGCCAGAGTAATCCCTTTGCAAAAAAAAATTAATTCACCAGAGTAATCATCTTGTAGAAAATGCCTGTTTGAGTAATCCCTTTGCACAGAACTTCACCAGAGTAGTCTCCCTGTTAAAAACCCCTCACCAAAGTAATCCTTTAGCAAATTTTTTTCCCTAGGTTAGTCATCTTACAAAAAACTCCTCACCAGAGTAATCCCTTTGCATAAAATAAAAATCACCAGATCTTCTTAAAATAACCTCCTAACCACAGTAATCCGTTTGCACAAAACTTCAAGAGAGTAATCCCCTTGTTAAAACTCCTCACCAGAGTAATCCCATTGCAAAATAAACTTTCCCAGACTAATTATCTTGCGAAAAACTCACCAGAGTAATCCCCTTTCGCAAAACTCATCACAGTAATCCCCTTTCGAAAAACTCATCACAGTAATTCCATTTCAAAAAAATCTTTACCAGAGTAATCCCTTGTAAAAAAAATTCCTCGCCTGAGTACTCACTTCACACAAAAAAAAAAAACTTCAGGGTATTCCCCTTGTCAAAAAAACTAATCTGAGTAATCCCTTCCCAACAAACTCCTCACCGGGGTAATTTCTTATTAAAACTCCAGTGTAAACTGCCTTGTAATAGAATTTATCTCCAGAGCAATCCTCTTGCAAAGAAATCCTCCTGAAACTAATCCCTGGGAGAAAATTCCCCACCAGAATAAGCACTTGCAAAAGAGTCCTAGCCAGAGTAATTCCTAGGAAACAAATGTATAGAAATCCCCTTGCAAAAAGGAAGAAAAAAAATCTCCACCCAGAGTAATCCCCTTGGAGAAAACTAACCCCTCAAAGAATTTCACTACATACATTGAGCATTGATTTAAAGAAATTGGATGTATTTAGTTTCTCTCTCTCTCTCTCTCTCCTCTCTCTCTCTCTCTCTCTCTCTCTCTCTCTCTCTCTCTCTCTCTCTCTCTCTCTCTCTCTCAGTAAAATTTGAATATGCGCAATGCTCCCTCTGGTCTAACAATTTCTCTCCCACGTTTTACCAGAATTCATGTTGACTTTTCCTCTTCATCAGTTATGAAATAGCAGCTGTATTTCTTACTTATTTCTTCATATTAATTTACTCTAAATATTAAGTTTACAAAATATATTGTAACAACAGATCTCCAAAATTTGTAGCTACTGTATGGGGCAAAATCAAGAGTTGATTTTTATTGATACTCGGTTGATTCTTAACAAGTTATTGTATAGATAGATGAATAAAAGCGATTGCGTGTATAAAAAAGAAAAAATATCTTTTTTATTTCCAAAGACTCATTGAGGAATCTATTACATTATTTCACTTCTAGTCAAGTTCTTTATCCAGAGCAATAAAAAAAATAAAAACTTACAGTTAAAGCACTTGAAGGTTTAAAGGCCGCTCATGAATGGCAGAGGCAAGGGGCAGTGACATGCCTTATCAAGCAGGACAATTCAAGGCAATACCCTAGGCCTAGAGACTGTTCAGCACCCAAACCCCCTCTTGACCCAAGCAAGCACCAAAGAGGGCCAGGTTCGACAGCCGATAAATCAGCATATAGTCCTATATGTTCCCCAAAATCCACCCCCATCCTTAGCTCACAATGATAATGATGTTACAGCGACTAAAGAAACTAACGAGTTTGAGAAGGACTATAACCCCAGTCTGGCGATCACCAGTCAAGCAAGTTACCAACAGGCCACCACAACCAGGAAGAATTAAGAGAAGAATCAAATGAAAAACGACAAATTGAAATAATAGAATACTTCATAGAACGAGAAATCTTTTCTCTGAGGGTCTGAAATAGATGGAAAGACTAAATTTGCGTGTTACTAAAATTAAAAGGTGGATGGAAAAGCCGTTTTTATGAATGACATGTTTTTTTTTCAAGTAGGAGACAAAACTCCCTCTATTTCAGTCATGGCTTCTCATATTCTTAAAAATAGGTCTTAAATATATTTCTGAAAAATTGAGCTAAATACAGAGATATTACTTAGTAAATATGATGCTGACGAGAGCACGAAAAGCTACGTTTTTCGTTCATCTAAAATATTGGCGCTGAGAAAGGTGGCTTATGTCATATATATGAATAATAAAGAAAAAATCGTTATAGTGAGCGAAAAGTTCTGGAAAAAAAAACAAATATGATCATTTATAAGTGTTTTATTCCAAAGAAAATAAAAAAAAAGAGCTTAGAGAGAGAGAGAGAGAGAGAGAGAGAGAGAGAGAGAGAGAGAGAGAGAGAGAGAGAGAGAGAGAGAGAGAGAGAGAGAGAGAGAGAATTTAATTATAATTTGATAAGTATACTCTCTCCTTCCCCTTTTCTCTTCTCAGTCCTTCCATCCTCTCCTTCCTGTTCTTATCCTCTTCCCCTTTTCTGCAATCTTCTATTTATATTTCGAGTCTCTCATAATAAAGAAGCGATATAAAAGATTAGATATTTTGACCAATTGATAGGTGAAGTTATTATTTTGTACCCATCTATTTAATGTTTTAGTTATTTTTTACAGTATCTATGTCAGATTTAATAATATTCATGCCAGAATTAAGAGTATCCAGTTCAGAATTAAAAATAATCATGTCTGAATTAAGTGTCCAAGTCAGATTTAACAGTAACCGTGTCAGAATTAACAGTATTAATGTCAGAATTAATATAATTCATGACATAATCAACAGAATCTGTCAGATTTAGCAGTATCAATGTCAGAATTAACAATACCCATGGCAGAATTCTAACACATTCATGTCAGTATTAACATAATTAGCAATATCTATGTCAGAATTAATAGTATCCATGTCAGTATTAACTTTCAAAATCTATTTTTTCTTGTAAAGTTCCCCTCATGGATTTACTCATGCGAAATAATACCACTATTTCCTTTCCTGATTTAGTAACTTTATGATTTTTGTTGAAAGAGAAGTAATTTCTGGAATTGTGATAAAGTTGGATGAGTGTGTCTGATGATAAAGGGAGTCTATATTTTAAGGGATTGAGACCAAAAATACAGAAAATCAGTTGAATTGCAGAAAAGGAATGCACATACACTAAAGTTATTAGAATTTCTAAAGAAAAATTATTTCAGCTGATGTGTAAAGTTTGAAGATGTCAAAGGAAAGTATATCAATTGAGCCTTTTATAAGGCAAGTCATGTTCATATAATGATGATTCTAGCAATGGTAATAATAATGGATATGATAATAGTATTTATAATATTAATCATGATAATAGGATTCACAATGTTAACAGTCCCTTAATATTTGTCATATGATAATGATTCTAGTAATGGCAATGATAATGGATATAATTATTGTTGTTGTAATAATAATGATGATAATGGAATTCACAGTGTTAACGGTCCCTTAATATTTGCCAATTGTCTTCAATTATTTTTTCATTGTATTCAACAGACTTTCAATCATACTTACAGATAAGCACTTTATCCAATGATAAAATAGGTCTTTACTTTCTTTACACATAAACCGATAATCCAAGTTATAAGATATTGAAGTGAGAAGTTTATGTCTCTGTGAGCCTTCTCCTATCCGGCTAGAATCATCGTACATCATCCATCTCTCTAACCTGGAGCGAAAGCCAACGTACTTTAAAGTAACCATTTTCTGTATTAGTACTTTCTGGTCATCTAGCCAGCCATTCGTTGATCCCCTCTCCTCTCCTATCCTTCAATACTTCTCTCTCATCAATCCTATTTGATACGGTATCTATTCTTCCATCTATTCTCAGGACATCAGATACATGGATCACTTGACTCTCGATATTTATTAGATGTTTAGAGGATCTCCTTTGCTGGTCCCTCTAAGACAGCAAAGGAAGTTTGTTTTTCTTTTAATTGGAAAGGAGCTGGAATAAAATTGTTTGGGAATGTTTATAGAAGAAGGGTGTTGAAAGGATCAAGGATTATTTATTAGAGCAGAATTATTATCACTTGACTTGCTATTTGGTATTTACAGGAAAAAAACATCCCTTCATATTTCCCTTAATTATTCCTACATTATTTGTGACCTTTTGCATTTTGAAACCGTCTGGAATTAATAAAATATTTTTTTTTTTTATTCTGCTGTATAAAAGAATTTGTTTTGAAGTCATTTATTAAAACTGGATTTTTCCATTTTCCAAAACTGTGATATGAATTTGTCTTTATAACAGAGAATGTTTTTTTTTAATTACATGATATGTAATTTATATCTTTATTTCTAATTGACCAGAAGAGGAAATTATAATAGACAATTTTTATGAAATAAAATCCTTTATTTTGCTTAATAACAATTTGGAAACAATGACCTCAACTGTATAATGGAGTACAGTTATTAACTGAAAGGAAAGCCAAAGTAAGGTGAGACTTCCAAATATTATTGTCCTGAAAAGACCAAATATGTAGTAGGTTGGCCACTCGTTTAGATACTACCGCTAGAGAGTTATGGGGTTAATTTGATTCGTCACACAGTACTACAGGATCGTTCCCTCTGGTTACGGTTAATTAATATGTATATATATATATATATATATATATATATATATATATATATATATATATATATATATATATATATATACATATATATATGTATATATATACATGAATATATATATATATATATATATATATATATATATATATATATATATATTTATATATATATATATATACATATATATATATATATATATATATATATATATATATATATATATATATATAAATATATATATATATATATATATATATATATATATATATATATATATATATATATATATATATATATGTGTGTGTGTGTGTGTGTGTGTGTGTGTGTGTGTGTGTGTATAAGAATCTAAAGTTTTCAATTATCAATTTTGTTGAATGTTTTTATAATTTCCAAATAAATTTGTATATAATTTCCACCGCCAAATCCTATTTATTAAAATGTAGTTCCAAAACTTAATGTAGTCTTGTGGAAGGGTCGCGAAGTGATCCGAAACTCGTGCCGACACTAAACAATAAATGAAGAAAAGTAAATGTATTTCTGTGATCTTCTTGAAAACTATCTGTAGGATGATCTGTCCGAGGAGAAGACGTCTCCGATTTTTGGACGCCGTTGAAATGTTGTGTATTAATTTTATATAATATATATACAGTATATATATATATATATATATATATATATATATATATATATATATATATATATATATATATATATACATATATATATATATATATATATATATATATATATATATTATATATTTATATGGATATATATATATACATATATATATATATATACTTATATATATATATATGTTTATATATATATATATATATATATATACATATATGTATATATATATATATATATATATATATATATATATATATGTATATATATATATATATATATATATATATATATATGTATATATATATATACATATATATATAAATATATGTATATATATATATATATATATATATATATATATATACATATATGTATATATATATATATATATATACATATATACATACATACATACATAATATATATACACCGTTTCTTGTCCACTGCAGGATAATGGCCTCAGTCATGCTAATTCATGTCTGGGGTTTGCCCAGTTTTGCTCATTTCGCTGGCCAGTGTGGTTTGGCAATGATGCGAGATTTTCGTCTGATCGCTCAAAGCAGACCAACCTATTATGGGTATCCATGACTATTTTAGCTGTCCTGATTATGGCAATAAGCAAACCCCTTCACGAGGTAATGCTATATATGAATTACAAAGCAAATACAATTAATAAAATAAAGAGATAGCTGCTGATGAATCAGCTGATAGACATATTGGCTCTCCAAAACCCGCCATCCTGCAGCGATTAAAGAAGTTAACGAGTTTGAACGGGACTCGAACCCTGGTCTGGCAATCACCAGGCAAAGACGCCGCCACTAGGCCACCACAACCCTGAAATGGTCCCACAAGTTCAGGTTAAAACAGATTTGGCTCTCTCTTGAATTTAGCATTTTTGAAGACCAGGGCTCTGGCTGCTTTATCTTTCTTCTTCTACTAATTTCGGGCTAATCTTAAGAATAATTTTCCAGCTATTTTATAAAATTTTATTCCAACAATATTAGAAATCAAGATATCTAAGCTTTAATACAAATAGTTTTTATTCGATTGAAATAATCATATTATTTTCGGCCAATTTCCTGCAACGGTTTATAAGCTTTATAAAATTTACGATGTATATATGACATGTATTCCGAAGCATATTTACTGAAACAACTTGAAGACTTAGAAGAATATTTCTTATACCTGCTGCAATTTCACGACCATAAAGATCGCTAGATTAAAAGTCATCTGTTTATACCCCATCAATATAGAAGGAATAAAGGGTTGAAAAGATCCCTTTCATGTCATTTTTTATAGGAGCGGTAAGCGCTCATGTGAAAGCATCACGGAGGGTTTGCATAATTATGAAAATTAACATTTAAATGATCACCAAAACCACCGGAATGAAATTCCCCCGTCTCCCCCCTCCCAAAAAAAAAAAAATTCGTAAACCAGGAATCATATTCAAAAAAGATACTTTCCTGGTCATTACAATATGAAGGGTAACCTATCAGATGAAAGCAACGAGATGGCTGTTTAGGAGAGACTTACTGCAAAGTATATATCCTCAATAAATTCCCGTAAACGACATGTTTACAGGAGGGCATTCCCAGGTCGACCAATTCCCGAATTCATGGATTCCCAAAGTGACAGTTAGGTGAATTCTCCATTTCACGAAAAGTTTGCTAAGTTCCTCTCATTTACTCCCCTTCGAAGGTTAGAGGAAACACATATTCCAGTTCGGGAAATAAGGAGTATCTCTCTCTCTCTCTCTCTCTCTCTCTCTCTCTCTCTCTCTCTCTCTCTCTCTCTCTCTCTAATGCAAATTCATTCCTTTAAGCTTAAGCGGGAGGAATGTATACATACAGAAAATCAACAGGAATAAAAAAGTATTAAGCTAGATTATTAAAATGATTTAGTTGTCATATTAGGAAAAATGTGATTAAACTATTGAAATAAAAATAGCCTTTAATGAGAGAAGAAATAGGTCATATATGAGAGAATAACAGACAAATAATAATAATAATAATAATAATAATAATAATAATAATAATAATAATAATAATAATAATAATAATAATAAGATAACTATAGATATCATTAGTTGTCATCCTAATGTTTTGCTTTTGATCTTTTCCACTATTTTTTTCTATTTTATAAAAATAATTTTATAAAGATATTTTGGGAACATTTAAAATTCACAAGTTTTTGCGTTTAATACCTATTTCTGCCACTTAAGTCCCGAAGATATTTAAATATAATGCACCATTTCATTTGACATCGAATTATTTTGAATAGAAGTTAGCTTGGTGAGTAGAGGATAATTCTAGGTAATTTTACAAAAGACTCTGCATCAGAATAATCCACTTGCAAAGAACTTATCACCAGTATAATCTCCTTACAAAAAACCCATAGAGTAATCCCTTGCAAAATACTCCTTAACAGGGAAATCCCTTTCCAAAAACTTCTCAAGAGTAATCCCCTTGCAGAAGAATACTCACCATAATAATTCCATGGCAGAAAACTCCTCACCAGAGTAATCCCCTTGCAAAAAAATCTATACCAGATTAATCCCTTGGAAAAAAATTTTCCCCAGAGTAATCCCCCTTCAAGAAATCCTCAGCAAAAGTAATCCCTTTGTAAAAAACTCTTCACCAGAGTAATATTCTTGGAAAAACTCTTCACCAGTTAATACTCCTTTCAAAAGGCTCACCAAGGTAATTCCTTTTCAAAAACTCCTCACCAGAGTAAGCCCCATGGAAAAAACTTCTCCCCAGAGTAATACCTTTTCAATAGAGTCCTCACACTTGCAAAAAAAACTTCATCAAATTAATACCCTAGCAAGATTCTTCACCAGAATAATCGCCTTGAAATATTTCACCATAGTAATCCCTATGCAAGATTCTTTGCTGGAACAATCTCCTTGAAAGATTTTCCACCAGAGTAATCCCCATGTAGAAAACTCCTCCTTAGAGTAATCTCTTAAAGACAACTCATCACCAGAATAATGCCCTTGTAGGAAACTCCTCCCCAGAGTAATCCTTTTGCAAAAAAAGACGTCAACAGAGTAACTCCCTGGCAGAAAACCTCACCAGAGTAATGCCCTTCCAAGACTCTTCACCTGAGTAATCCCCTGGCACAAAACTCACCAGGGTAATCCCTGTGGGAAAACACCAAGAGAGTAATCCCCTTCAGAATACTCACCTGAGTAATCCCCTTGTAAAGAAACTTCATGCCAGAGTAATCCCTTTGCAAAAAAAAAAAAAAATTCACCTGAGTAATTATCTTGTAAAAAACGCCTGGTTGAGTAATCCCTTTGCAAAGAACGTCACCAGAGTAGTCTCCCTGTTAAAAACTCCTCACCAGAGTAATCCTTTTGCAAAAAAAAAATTTCCTCAAGTTAGTCATCTTGCAAAAAACTCCTCGCCAGAGTAATCCCTTTGCATAAAATAGAAATCACCATATCTTCTCGAAATAAACTCGTAACCAGAGTAATCCCTTTGCATAAAACTTCAACAGATTAATCCCCTTGTTAAAAACTCCTCATCAGAGTAACCACATTGCAAGAAAAAAAAAAACTTTCCCGGGTTAATTATCTTGCGAAAAACTCATCACAGTAATTCCCTTTCACAAACTACTTACCAGAGTAATCCCTTGTAAAAAAAAAAACTCCTCACCTGAGTAATCACTTTACACAAAAAAAAAACTTCAGGGTATTCCCCTTGTCAAAAAAAAAAAACTAACCTGAGTAATCCCTTCCCAACAAACTCCTCACCAGAGTAATTCCTTGTTAAAACTCCAGAGTAAACTGCCTCGTAATAAAATTTTTCTCCAGAGTAATCCTTTTGCAAAAACTCCTCCTCAAACTAATCCCCTTGAAGAAAATTCCTCACCAGAATAAGCACTTGCAAAAAAGTCCTAACCAGAGTAATTCCTAGCAAACAAACGTATAGAAATCACCTTGCGAAAGAAAAAAAATTTCCACACCAGAGTAATCCTCCTGGAGAAAACTAACCCAGCTCAAAGAATTTCACTACATACACCGAGCATTGATTTAAAGAAATCAAATGTATTTATTTTCTCTCTCTCTCTCTCTCTCTCTCTCTCTCTCTCTCTCTCTCTCTCAGTAAAATGTGAATATAGTGATAAGATATTTATTTCATATATACATGCGCAATGCTTCGTCTGGTCAAACAATTTCTCTCCAACTTTTTACCAGAATTCATGTTGACTTTTCATCTTCAGTAGGTATGGAATAGCAACTGTATTTCGGACTTGTTTCTTCATATTAATTTACTCTAAATATTAAATTTACAAAATATATTGTAACAACAGATCTCCAAATTTGTAGCTACGGTATGGGACAAAATCAAGATTCGAGTTTTATTCATACTCGGTTGATTCTTAAACAAGTGATTGTATAGATAGATGAATAAATGAGTAATTGCATATATAGAAAAAAATATACTTTTTATTTTCAAAGACTCACTGATGAATATATTACATTAGTTCACTTCAGTCAAGTTCTTTATCCAAAGAAATAAAAAAAAAAGACTTCAAGTTTTAAAGGCCACTCATGAATGGCAGAGGCAAGGGGCAGTGACAGTCCTTATCAAGCAGAACAATGCAGGGCGATGCCCTAGACCTAGAGACTGATCAGCGCCCTAGCCCCTCTCCACGCAAGCTAGGACCAAGGAGGGCTAGGCAATGGCAGCTGATAACTCAGCATACAGACCTATGTGCTCCCCCAAATCCACCCTCATCCTTAGCTCTCAAGGATGGACAGGTTACAGCAACCAAAGAAATTTTAACGGGACTCGAACCCCAGTCTGGCGATCACCAGGTAAGCAAGTTACCCACAGGCCACCACAGCCTGGAAGAATAAAGAGAAGAATTAAATGACAAATGAAAATTTTTGAAATAATAGAAAACTTCATAAAATCTGAGGGTCTGGAATAGATGGAAAGACGAAATTTGCGTTTGTTACAAAATTTAAAAGCTTTAATGGAAAAGCAGTTTTTAATAAATGATATTTTTAAGTAGAATACAAAACTTCCTCTATTTTAATCATGGCTTTTCATGATCTTAAAAATAGGTCTTAAATATATTTTTGAAAAATTGAGGTAAATATAGATATTAGGCTACACGGCAAATATAATGATGACAAGATCATAAAAAGCTACGTTTTTCGTTGCGTCTAAAATATTGGGGCTGAAAAAGATATGGCTTATGTCATATTACTGAATAATGAAGAATAAATCCTTTGTAGTGAGCGAAAAGTTCTGGAAAAAAACAAATATCATTTATCAGTTTTTTATTTCAATGAAAATTGGAAAAAATGGCTTAGAGAGAGAGAGAGAGAGAGAGAGAGAGAGAGAGAGAGAGAGAGAGAGAGAGAGAGAGAGAGAGAGAGAGAGAGAGAGAATTTACTTGTAATTTGAAAAGTATCTCCTCTCCCTTCCCCTTCTCTCTTCTCAGTCCTTCCATCCTCTCCTTCTTCCTGTTCTTATCTTCTTCCCCTTTTGACGATCTATTTATATTCGAGTCTCTCATAATAAAGAGGCGGAGTAAAAGATTACATATTTTGACCAATTGATAGGTGAAGTTAGTAATATATTTAATATATTTAACGTTTTTATTATTATTACACTATCCATATCAGATTTTAGAATATTCATGTCATCTTTAATAGCGCCCATGTCAGATATATAAAAAAATCTTGTCAGAGTTAACAGTATCCATGTCAAATTTGAAAATATTCATGTCTAAATGAATATTGCCCACGTCAGGTTTAACAGTAACCATGTCAGAATTAACTAATATTGCCAAAATTAATGTAATTCCTGACATAATAGTATGTCAGAATTAGGCGTATTCATGTCAGAATTAACAGTACCCATGTCAGAATTATAAGAGTATTCATGTCAGAATGAACAGAATTAATGTTATAATTAACAGTATCCATATCAGAATTAATAGCCTCCATGTCAATACTAACTTTCAAAGTCTATTTTTTCTTTTAAGTTCCCCTCATGGAATTACTCAGGCGAAATAATACCACTATATCATTTCTTGTTTTAGTAACTGTATTATTTTTGTTGAAAGAAAAGTAATTTCTGGAATATCTGAATGTACAATAAATGAAGGCTATTATATATTTAGATATTTAATTGTGATAAAGTTGGATGCGTTTGTCGGATGATAAAGGGAGTCTACATTTTAAGGGATTGAGACCAGAAATACAGAAAATCAGTTGAATTGCAGAAAATGAATGCAATAATTTTTTAAGCTGGCAAAGGAAATTATGTTAATTGAACCCTCTATAATGCAAGTCATGTTCATATAATAACAATTCTAGTAATGGTAATGGTAGTGGATATGATAATAGTGATTATGATATTAATGATGATAATAGGATTCACAATGTTAAAGGTCCCTTAATATATGTCATATGATAATGAGTCTAGTAATGGTAAGGATAATGGATATGACAATAGTGATTACGATATCAATAATGATGATAATGGAATTCATAATATTAACGGTCCTTTAATATTCGCTAATCTTTATTGGTGTTTCTTTTTTTATTTTATTCAACAGACTCGCAATCAACAGACAATTAAAAACAGCACTTTATCCAAAGATAAAAAAAGGTCTTTACTTTCTTTAGACCTAAACAGATAATACAGAGTTCTACGATAATGAATTGAGAAGATTATGACTTTTGGAGCCTTCTCCAATCCAGTCAGAATCATCGTACATCATCCATCTCTCTAACATGAAACGAGAGCCAACCTACTTTATAGTAACCCTTTCCAGTATTAGTACATTCCAGTCATCTAGCCAGCCATTCGTTGTTCCCCTCTCCTATCCTATCCCTCCGATACTTCCCTCTCATCTATCCTATTTGATACGGTTTCTGTTCTTTCCACTACTCTTACCTCAATTCTCAGCGCATCAGATACAGGGATAACTTGACTGGCTCGATATTTATTAGTTTAGGGGATCTCCTTTGTTGGTCCCTCTAAGCCTGGAAAGGAAGTTTGTTTTTCTTTTAATTGGAAAGGAGCTGGAATGAAATTGTATGGGAAAGTTTATAGAAAAAGGGTGTTGCGATGTTCAAGGATGATTTATTAGAGCAGAATTATTATCGCTTGACTTGTTTATTTACGTACTAAGAATTATTTTCATGTCCTTTTCAATTTGTTTAGACTCGAAGTAATGCTGCTTATCTTGTGGTTTCTTCAAAGAGATTAGTGTTGTAGTATATTGCCATTCATATCATTACAGAAATTCGATAGACTGCAAGTTATTACTTTAATCAAATGTTTTCTTTCAACTTTATTAGGAGTTATAGAGTTACGATAATTAGAACCACTATTTTCCATGAATGTACATAATGAGAATTCAGACTTGAATATTACAAATTTCGCTCTTGACTTACCAATCTAGATATGATGAAAATAGATCAGACCTTCAGCAATATTATTATTATTATTATTATTATTATTATTATTATTATTATTATTATTATTATTATTAATATTATTTTTGTTGTTGTTATCGATGACAATGATATTATTAATGGAATTATTATTATCACTATTATTATATAATCCCCAGTCTTTTATAGCAGAATATTGCCGAATCACAAATTTTATGGGAAAAGTACAATGTTCACAAATTTTTGAATGCCGGACAATTATGGAGATTTTATATTCTTGTGATGTAACGATTGACGTAGATAAAATAACTATTACGTTCTCTCTCTCTCTCTCTCTCTCTCTCTCTCTCTCTCTCTCTCTCTCTCTCTCTCTCTCTCTCTCTCTCTCTCTCTCTCTCTCCTCTCTCTCTCAATTTACTGTTTTTTTAATCTTTTGTGGTAGTATTCACTGTGGATATTAGATACAAATATTGTATGATTTCCGATGGTAGAATCTTTGTGAATTGTTTAACGTAAGAGCTCTTTCGAAGCCTGAAATTTTCCAGGGACGAGATAGGATTTTTAATATATCCTTTTACACGGGATGGTAAACAAGAAATCCGTTACTCGTTTATCAATCATTAGTCTTCAATGTTGTAACAAATAGAAGAGTTTTGTAAAAAAAAAAAAAAAAAAAATAATCTTAACCTCAAGACTATGAAATGAGTTGAAAGTATCTAGGCACACTTCCAAATGAATTATTATCATCATCTATTTAGTCTTAGGTAGAGCATGAAGGAGAAAAATAAAAAATATGAGTATCGCCCTTTTTCCTCTCTTTTCCTCACCCTTCCCCTTTCCCCCTTTCCCCTTTCCCAAGTCCTCTTTCCCTTCCCTTATTACGAATAGTATTTTCCTGTCACTCCTTTACTCCTCCTTACCCAACATATTCCATCTCTTCCCTCCCTTCTGGTGATTGCCAAGTTTCAGATAGAGGTCTTATTTCTAATGGATTGTGAGGTTCGAAATAGAGTTCTGCTTTTAATGGATTGTGAGGTTCGAAATAGAGTTCTGCTTTTAATGGATTGTGAGGTTCGAAATAGAGTTCTGCTTTTAATGGATTGTGAGGTTCGAAATAGAGTCTCTCTCTCTCTCTCTCTCTCTCTCTCTCTCTCTCTCTCTCTCTCTCTCTCTCTCTCTCTCTCTCAAATGAAGTGTTTCCTACTCTCAAAGTGATCTTTTAGGTGGTAGAGATAAGGACGGGGGGCACCTTTAAAAACTTTTTTTTTTCTTGCAGAATCATTATCATTTAGTCTCATTTAGAACACGTGGAATAAGCAACGACGTAGACAAGAAACTACAAAATTTATCATTACCTGATTCGGTTTTCATTACTTGGGACTTCCTCGTCCATGTATATTAAAGGCCGCTCATGAATGGTAGACATTGACAGTGCCCTATCGAGCAGGACATTGCCCAAGAGACTGACCATATATACATATGATAAGCACCCAAGCCCCCTCTCCATGCAAGCTAGGACCAAGGAGGGCAAGGCAATTGCTGCTGATGACTCAGCAGATAGACCCATAGGCTCCCCCAAACCCACCCCACATACTTTGCTCACAAGGATGGTGAGGTTGCAGCGACCAAAGGAACTAAGGAATTTGAGAGGGACTCGAACCCTAGTCTGGTGTTCACCAGTCAGGGACGTTACCTCATTGGCCACCACAACCGTCAGTGGATATGCAAAGAAATTAATAATTGGACTTAGCCAAAGTTGGCAATTTAAAAATACTGAACATTTTCGTGACAAAGTAAGTAAAAGATTGGAATGGGTAGGAATTATGTTTTATAATTTTCTTATCCTTGGTAGGAATCTTTCAGAGCTTCCAGGGAATGAGCGCGAAGTTATTCTTAGTATTATTGGGGTTTATCAATTGACCTTCAAATCCTTTGAGACTCGAGTCTATTGAAGAAGATACCATTTCAGAAAGAAAGCTTTCAGGATTTTTTTCTTAGAATTTGAAGAATAAATTAAAGATTATAGATTATAACTCACTACTACTACTACTACTACTACTACTACTACTACTACTACTACTACTGCTACTATCACTACAACTGATAATAATAATAATAATAATAATAATAATAATAATAATAATAATAATAATAATAATAATAATAATTATTATGCTTCCTTTTTGTATTTACATTATCTTCATGAAAAACTTATCAGTTATCATTTTTCATCATTAGGTCTACCCAAGAGGGTAGACTGCCACATTAAACATTCGATGGCAGATTTCCCTCATAATCAGCGTTCAGCATCATAGCGAGAGACAAGAAATATCCTTGATGCTCTTTCCAGTCGATTGATACGCTCTAACCCTCGTAAAAGGATATCTGGACACCCTAAAACCAATGTCCTTTAATTGAAGGACCTTGCCTAAAACCTCTCCAGACATCAGTCATGTACAGCCCCGGTGAAAGAAAATGAGAAGCATCTTAGAAAACGTACAATTCGGGCAATCCTCTGCCTAGAAGTTTCACTTTGGCATCTATTACTTAATCCATTTCTGAAGCTCTTTCCTTTCCTATACTTCTTGCATTGCTATTGTCCTTTCTATCCTTTATTTTGCACCAGTTTCTTTTACCTCTCGACCCATGATTGTTAGGAATAACATATATCACGATGTATATACATACATATATATATATATATATATATATATATATATATATATATATATATATACACATATATATATATACATATATATATATATATATATATATATATATATATATATATATATATATATATATATAAATATATATATATCTATATATATATACTGTATATATAAATATATATATATATATATATATATATATATATATATATATATATATATATATATATATATATATATGTATATATATTAATTATATGTTGAGGGGAATCCCCTTACTGAAGACTTCGAGACTGCAGACAAAATATATTTCTCTTGTTCATACGGCAAACCTTTTCAAATACATAGGAGTTTTGGAAGCTGATATTCATTTATGTTATAGATTCTTTCTCGCTCTGCTGAATTTGCATTTATATTTACATATTTGAGGTATGGGGTTTTAAGACCAGTTCGTATCTCGGCATAGCAACTTGATGCTTCTTACCTATTAAAATGTTATATGTTCATTCTTATTTTTTCTTTATATATTATTTCCTGTTGAATTCCCTTATTTTGCTTTGGACTCCGTAGAAAAAACTGTGACGTAAAATATTCTTGCCTATTGAATTTAGGTTATCTGAATCGATTTGTGTCAACCAAACTTCAAGAATGAAATCGGCTGTGCTTTATAATGCATCGCTAAAGTTGCTTCCCAAATCCAATTATACCTGAGACTCAGATGGTACAGATTAGATAGAGGGAACTTGTGTGTTTTTTTTAATGATACAGTCTATTCGAGGGGGATAAATTTGTTATTCTCTACAGTACTAGTTGGCATTTATCTTATGATGAAAATTGTTAGATGAAAAATAATTTAAATGAAAAGCTTCCTGTGTTTGAGTTGCTGTGTTCATATCAGGGAACTGGTGATTTCGGAACGATATTTTCTGTTTATAATCAGATTAATAGATACACTAAATATTGTAAGGGGAATACTACAATAAGTTAGCAAGTACAAGACGGAAATATAACTGAGTATTTGAATAATACAGGTTGAAATATATTGTAACGTGAGAGAATGGAATTTTATTAGTATTATTCACTGACAAAAATTCTTTCCAACCCCTCATTTTTTTTCACATCAGGTGTATTGCAAAAGGGTCTTAAGTGACGTTAAACATCAACTGGCAAATATTTCTAACAAGAAATTATCAACCTTCTACGCAATAAGAGGAAATGGCTTTTAATATCATTCCAACTTTTATGTTAGATATCTCATAATAGCCGTAGTCTAGACTTTTAACTTTATTTCAAACCTCACAATCATCTGTATATCAAACCTTTCAACCCTCTAGAAAATAGAACTTTATTTCAAAGTTCACAATCCACTAGAAAGCAGAACTCTATTTTAACGTTCACAATCCACTAGAAAGCAGAACTCTATTTTAACGTTCACAATCCACTAGAAAGCAGAACTATTTCTCAAAGCTCACAGTCCACTAGAAAACAGAACCCTATTTCAAAGCTTACAATCCATTAGCAAGCAGAACTATCATTTCAATCCTCACAATCAATTAGAAAGCAGAACTATTTCCAACGTCCCAATCCACTAGAAAGCAGAGCTGTATTTTGAACCTCACAATCCATTAGAAAGCAGAATTCTATTTCAAAGCTCACAATCCACTAAAAGGCAGAACTATACTTTAAAGCCCACATTCCACTAGAAAGTCTAACTATTATTTCAAACTGCACAATCAATTAGAAAGCAGAAAATTTTTAAACACCATAATCCACCAGAGAGCAGACTGTTTTAAAGTTCATATCCTATAGAAAGCAGAACTATTATTTCAAACCTCAAAATTTATTAGAGAGCAGAACTTTTTTTTTTTTTAAGCCTCACAATCAATTAGAAAGCAGAACTATTTTAAACTTCACAATCCACTAGAAAGCAGAACTATATTTTGAGCCTCACAATCCATTAGAAAGTAGAACTCTATTTCGAACCTCACAATCCATTAAAAGCAGAACTCTATTTCGAACCTCACAATCCATTAAAAGCAGAACTCTATTTCGAACCTCACAATCCATTAGAAATAAGACCTCAATCTGAAACTTGGCAATCCCCAGAAGGCAGAACTTACATTTATAAACTCGACAGGTTCACCAAGTACAAAATTGCCGAGAGTTTATGAAGCCACTATAATTCTTACCTTACAGGACCCATACTGACTCAGAATTATCCCTTCATCTCCTTGTTAAAAGTTATTTGTGGTTTTCTTAGGTTCCCCATTATACTTGGATTGCTTCCTTCTTATCGTCACGCATCTTTCTCACTCCCACCTCTATGTCATGCATCGTCTTGGATACCCTCCTTTTCCACATATTGTATCCCTCTGTACCTACGTCGCAGCCTTGCAATTGGATACCCTTTTTTTATCCATATCCCCTCTTGACTTCCTATGCCACCCATCATATTCACCCTCTTACTCTTGTATTCATCCAACACGTACATGACTTCTTACCTATTGGACGCCCTTCACATTCATTCGCATGAATTACTGCCGCACCTAAATGGAATCCATCTCATTGGATAGTTTTCTAATTTTTCCATGACATCAACGTATTCGTCTCATTTGATGCGCTTATTTCGAATCCTTCAATAATCCTCCCTATCTCCTTTTCTTCCCATTGGGTATCCCTTTTCTTCCTCATATATCCCTCTCCTTCCCTATTTTTATTTCAGTCATATTTGGAACTTATTTTTCATTCCCCTGTAGCCATCACAGACAAAGATAACCTCCTTCGCATTAGGTACACTTCCTTTTTATCCTCGTGTATTCTCCATCACTTCGTTGCATTTTTCCTATCGGAAATCATAATTTTTTATCCTTTCTATCCCTCCCGAGCGTTCGTCTCATTCTATCTATTTGATACCCGTCCTTTAAACCTTCTCTCAGCCATCACAGCCGTAGATCACCGAACACGCTGGATATTTATAAGAGGCTTCACTACTGATGCTGCTGAGAATGAAAGCGAATCGGTTTTTTAACATATATCTCATAGAACATTTATTGTAATATGAAAATGAATCTCGATGGTAATTCATATTTATTTATTTCTTTCAATATACATGATATGCTTTATTTTATTTTAAATGATTCTTATATATATGTATAAAAATAAATGTGTATATATATGTATATATATATATATATATATATATATATATATATATATATATATATATATATATATATATATATATATATACTTTTTATTTGGAGAGGAAATTATGAATGAACATCCGAATAATCATTTGAATCATGATTTTTACGCTTTTGGGATCATATTTAGTTGGTTGTGTCTTGTACATTAAGCAGTTGTTTAATTGTAGAGCTTTAAGGAGGTTGGTTAGGAAAAAGTACTTGAATACTGACTAAACTTTTTTTTTACGAAAATTGGAAACTAAGACTTAGATTATGTCTAGTAGTGGAATTTCCACGTAATATGCTTATACTGGAAACGTTATTTTAGGTGACAGGTTATTGGACAATAGATCTTGGAAGAACAGGGATAAGTCAAGAAATATACATCTAGTTAATTCAAAGAAAAACGATTATATTGTTTTATGTCCGGAGGATACCATCGTTGAAATAATTCAAGATAGTATAGCAAATGAAAATCTGATATAAAAAATAAAATGACAAAAAAATCCTCTCTCTCTCTCTCTCTCTCTCTCTCTCTCTCTCTCTCTCTCTCTCTCTCTCTTTCTCTCTCTCTCTCTCCTCTCTCTCTCTCTCTCTCTCTCTCTCTCTCCTCTCTCTCTCTCTCTAAGATTCTGCCATTGTCTTTGCAGGAGAAATTGTATTTGTTTTCCATTGCAAATTTCTTCTCCATTATACCTCTTGCCACTTGGTCTTGTAACCTTTTATTTTTTAGGGTGAATTCGTCTACTTGGGAGCTCGTTTTCGCCAGCCTTACTCTAAGAAGAAAATGAGCTATTCTCTAGGTATTCTCAACATTGGACACTGAACTGCAAAACGCATGAGAAGTAATAGCTTTTGGAAATCAATTAACTTAGAATCAGATAGCAGAGAGTATGGAGGGGGAAAGTTAAGGATTTTAACGTTCCAGTTTATACAAGACTGAAAACGAAATATTGCTCAATCCATGATTGTTTTTCGTCTGCAGAATCAAATTACCTTCATCATTCACAAAATCATTTTTGTAGTGTCCGTTTGCTATGCTTTTGGAATTTTGTATAGAAGGTAGTCTTTGCATGTTTCTATAGCCTTGCTCAATACCCAGGTATTGGAAAAGTGGAAACCTGTATCACACATGTACAGTATATTTCACAGGCCGTAGCACCTAAAGGTACCCAGACAAATGACATAATTTTCATTGTAGTTGGGGGACTCCCTGCTAAGTGATTAGTCAGGCCTTCCCCTCCACTACCCAGCCATGTAGTAAATAGAACTGTAGACAAGTTGGGTGAGATGATTGCTCTTAATTTTTTGTCTCTTGCTGGGGCAAGTGAAGTCATGGTTTATATAATGTATACATGATAAAAATGATGATGAGAAACTGAATAACTAGTCGTGACATATATACCTCAATATGAACTTCTTTGTCGTTCTTTTATAATCTCACTTGGTGTCTTTACTGTGTGAGTAGCCTATATGCACCCATTGGAGTATAAAATCTTTTCAATGTTTAACCTTTATATCAAGAACTAAAAAAAGAAGGAAAAACATTCCCTAACTAATCTTTGATTTCATAGGAAAAAATTTATACAAACATATAATTCATCTCGTAAACACGTCTTTAGAAAAAACTTACCATTTACAGATCAGTTTTCAAGATTTTCTTTTAAAGGTGGTAAAGAAGAATTAATACAATGAACAACAGCTGAGTCACGTTCCTCTGTATGAGGATTTTCTTTCAACCAAATGGACTTGGAACTTCTCAGTCTACCATTTCCTAAGCACTATTACCTGTTGCTTCATTTTGCAAATGGCACTGTAAGCTGCTGAACAAGTTCTGAAGATCTTTAGTTTGTCTTTATCAGTGAACA
>NC_090741.1:78966704-78974204 GCF_036898095.1 Palaemon carinicauda | reverse complement strand
CGGGTGGTTCATTATATTTTTTTTTATAGTTCGAACATAGGCAACGATTAATACTGTGCAATCTCTCTCACCTGTTAGCTAGTGAAGAAAATATCTGGTCAGTCGAAACAAAAGCGAAACTGGAAATGTTCGTCCGTCGTTTGGCGAGTTTCTCTGGGAATTACTTAATTAAAGTCTTTTGTCCATAGAGTTCTTTTCCGAGTTCAGTGATTTCTGTTAAAAATTGTTTGACGTTCAGAAATCTGTATGTTGTATTTTGCTGAAAATGTAAAATCTCCGGCTATTCCACGATTTAGTTTTTGATTCTTCATTTCAAATGGAAAGATTTGGAATTTTTTACCTCCTCCAGTTGTTCCTGACGCGTAATATCACTCTAAGAGGCTGATATTCAACTAGCTTCTTTTCTTTTCACCAGCTCTAAACTAGAAATAGACAATGATTCCATATCATTGGCCTCAGCTGTCTTTAATAAATGCTTTCAAAGTCACAGACAATAGTGCTAGTCAATTCGGTATCTAATTGGGTCTGTGCAATGTTTACTTAACTTAGATATCAAAACCTGTTGAAAAATCGGTGTAAGACATGCCTCATGAAACACATTATAAGGAAGGTAAATTAAAGTAAAACAATTGGTATTTTAATGGAAAACATTTTAGATTTTTTTATCGATATTGAATGTATATGGAAGAGCAACTGTCTTAAAAGACTCTTACAGTATATTGTAGTAATGTAATCATTGAGCCAATTGTGACGAGCCGAGAGAAGGGTTGTGAGTCAAAGGCAGGATGCAATCAACTAAGTTATATTGTTGTGGAACACTCTCCTTATATACAAAACCTCAAGGCAACAGGGCATGACAAGTTCACAAGACAGACAATATCACAGAGGAAAAACCAGACAGGAATTTTCATGTTCGTTTTAGTGCGAGGGAGGAGCGAAGATACAAGCATAATATATACAAAAGGAATTATGTACAATTTTGTGAAACACGGTTGGTACACAATACTTAGCTTAAGAAATAATACATAATGCCTTACTTCTTGATATACGTTGAGATCAATGTTTTAAGTATGCATTTCCATTTTATATTTGGTGTTTTTTTTCTGTTAAAAGAAAGAGACTTTAAGTCACATAAGATACCATAAACAATATCACAAATACATAGGTTACCAAATTAAACAGAAAGAAGGGGTAAATAATATTCCAATGAGTTCGCGCAATTTTGCTGATGAAGTAGGCCAAACTATAGTATAGGTGTTTTTCTGTTAGTTTATTTAATCCTTACTATCTTTAGCAAAGGACCACATCTAGAGAAGACTCTGGCCATCCCAACTCGACGAACGGAAGAGGAAAATACACAAAGGAAACTATAGAGTTGACAGTGGGAGGATGCTATGGAAGGCAATGCGAGTGGAATAGGAGGGGAAAGGAGTGATGAAAATGCTCGCTATCTTTGAAAAGGGAAAAGAATCTGTATGGAGAAATATGGTGTTGAAGTATCGAAGATCTAACAAGTGAGTCATGAAATTCTCTATGTTCTTGAGGCATTATCCGCTGAGAGGTTGTGAAAATATATGATGTTTTCTGTCCAAAGAATATGATCAAAACTGTAAATTTTGGGGACATCTTCCATTAGATTTTTACTCTGGATCTAAAGTTTTTGAGGCATCACAATAGAAGTACTTCAGAAAGTTTGGAAACAAACTTTAATGGTAACCACAAAACGGAATATATATATATATATATATATATATATATATATATATATATATATATATATATATATATATATATATATATATAGATAGATAGATAAATATATCCGTGTATATATATATATATATAACATATATATATATATATATATATATATATATATATATATATATATATATACATATATATATATATATATATATATATATATATATATATATGTATATATATATATATATATATATATATATATATATATATATCCGTGTGTGTATATATATATCTAAATTTATATATATATATGTATATATATATATATATATATATATATATATATATATATATATATATATATATATATATATGTCCCATGCTTGACGGATAATGAGACATCGGAATATGGGTTTTCTTCATTTATTAGGAAAGGTTCGTTAGTACACACTATACTGTATACAGCTGTACCAACCGTGTGTCACACGATTGTACATACTTCATTTTGTGTATATATTACTTGTATCTTCGCTCTCCCCTTGTACTAAAAAGAACCTGAATAAACATGTGTGTTTTTCCTCATCGGTAACGGTGTCAATTTTAAACATGAAAATTCTTTTTGCCTTGAGCTTTTGTATATGAAGGAGAGTGATCTATAATAAACTCACTCACTTGCTTACATCCTGTCTTTGAGTCACAACCTTCTCTCGGCTTGTCACACAGCTATCACTCTCTCAGGTATGAGAGCCTTGTCTACTTGAGCGCACAAAGGCAACTAAACTCCCCTTTCTATCAAAATGCAAACTTGCTACAACAACATGCTGAGTTATAGGTTTTTGTGAAATTCTCATGATTAAAGAGTTCATGTTCCTTGGCGTACAACACATTAACATACAAGAATGAGGACATATATATATATATATATATATATATATATATATATATCTATATATATATATATATATATATATATATATATATATATATATATATATATATATATACATATATATATATATATATATATATATATATATATATATATATATATATATATATATATATATATATATATAAATATATATATTTAAATTTATATTTAATGTATGTGTATGTGTATATTCATATACATATACATATTTTTATGGTATTCGGTTTAGGGCAGCTTATTTTGATGGTATATGATCGAGACCCACTTATTTTTATAGTGTACAGTCGAGGCCCACTGTTTTAATAGTATTGTTTCTAGGCCAAGCTTTTTATATTATAAAATCAAGACCCTAATATTTTGATGCTATTCAGTTGCGGCACACCTATTTTACTGATATACATTTTGACTCCCACCTTTTTATGTTATATTGTTTAGGCCCACCTATTTTTATTCCATACAATCAATACCCACACAATTTTATGATGTAAAGTTATGCCCCAACTATCTTGTTGGTCTAGAGTCGAGGCACACAACTTTTATGGTATATAGTCGGTGCCTACCTTTGTTGATGATATATAGTCTAGGTCCTAGTCTATAGAAAGGTGTTCCGAGACTTTATAAAATATACAGTTTAGGCCCTAGTTTTTCAATTGTTTGTAATCGAGACCCACATCATTTGGATTTGCTACTGTTGAGGTCACCATCATTATGGTATTTATCCAAAGCCCACCTTTTTTCATGGTATAAAGTCGAGGCTTTACTTTTTGTGTTATGTAGTCGAGGCCTAAATATTTTGACAGTATACAGTCGAGGCCTAAATATTTTGACAGTATACAGTCGAGGCCCAACTATTTATATGATATACAGTAGAGGCCCACATTTTAATGGTGTACAACCAAGGCTAAATTATTATTATGGTACTTAGGCCCACTTTATTATAGTGTACGGTCGATGCCCACTTACTTTGGAGGCATACAGTCGAAACCCTTTTTATTAAGGTAAATGATGAGGCCTGCCTTTTTATGGTAAACAAATGAGACCCACCTACTTTATGGTAAACAGTTCAGGCCTATCGTTTTATGGTACATATTGGAGGCCCACCTTTTTATGAAAAACAGTTGAGGCCCACCTTTCTATTGTAAACAGTTGAGGCCCACCTTTCTATTGTAAACAGTTGAGACCCACCTTTCTAATGGAAACAGTTGAGGCCCACCTTTCTATGGTAAACAGTTGAGGCCCCCCTTTCTAATATAAACAGTTGAGGCCCCCCTTTCTAATATAAACAGTTGAGGCCCACCGTTCTAATGCAAACAGTTGAAGCCCACCTTTATTAGGGTATACTATCGATGGCAACCGATTTTTTTTTATTACAGTCGAAACCCACCTTTTTTATTGTATACATCATTTGACGAAACGAAGGACAGTCACATAAAGTTACTAGATACATAATTTTGTGTTTAAGTCAACAGATAATGGATTTCTATGCATCTATTTAAAAAATCAAATTCGGGCTCCATGGATAACCTGCTGAATACACATCCACGATGCCAGAGAGAGAGAGAGAGAGAGAGAGAGAGAGAGAGAGAGAGAGAGAGAGAGAGAGAGAGAGAATGATGAATAGTAACCCAATATACAAGATTAAGGCTTATAACAATATGAATTCTCTACAGGTCTCAAAATATGTCAATGTCATTGGCGGCAGCTGACCCCTCCCCCCCATCTCTCTCTCTCTCTCTCTCTCTCTCTCTCTCTCTCTCTCTCTCTCTCTCTCTCTCTCTCTCTCTCTCTCTCATACCAATTCCATTTCCCCAACACTAGCTTTTTATTCCATGTGAATCATTTGAAGTACAATATAGAGAGAGAAAGAAATATGTCAAAAAACGTCCACGTATTGTCGTTAAATTTTCCAGTTTCACATGAAAAAAATAAAGCTAAAACTTGTACCTGACAAAAAACGTCTGACGTAGGTGTCGTCAGCAAAGGATTCGATGCCCGTAATATATTTTTCTATTCCTGATAACCTCGATGACAGCGTCCTTCATTTCTGTCGTATGAACTTGTATCACTAACTATAAATCTGTTTCCCAGGGGAAAAAGAGTTTGTAATATAATAATTTCCCCTTGCAAAGTTTTGGATAAATGTTTTATACGTACGTGTCAATTTCTTAGATTTTTTCATTTTATTTGCACACTTTCGGGTTAATATTTTTGGTATACATGTTAATTTCATAGTTTTTTAAAGATATATTTTGTCTCCCTTTTGGTAAATATATAGTTTAGAAACATTATTTTTACCATAAAACTTAGAGAGGATTGGTGTCAGAAGACTATAAATTTTGTTTTTTCATCGTATTTAATAATTTACAGCTCCAAGAGTACTTCGGGTGACTCCGATATTATTATTATTATTATTATTATTATTATTATTATTATTATTATTATTATTATTATTATTATTATTATTATTATAATTGCTAGGCTACAACTCTAGTTATAAAAGCAGTATGCTATGAGTCCAGGACCCCAACAGGGGAAATAGCCCAATGAGGAAAATTAAATATTATAAGAACAGTAACATTAAAATAAATAAATATTTCCTAAATAACCTATAAAAACTTTTAACCAACAAAACAAGACAAAGAGAAATTAGATAGAATAGTGTGCCGCAGTGTACCCTCAAGCAAGAGAAATTCAACCCACGAGAGTGAAAGACCATGGTACAAAGACCATGGCACTACCCTAGACTAGAGAACAATGGTTTGATTTTGAAGTGACCTCCTAGAAGAGCTGTTTACCATGGCTAAAGAGTCCCTTCTACCCTTATAAAGAGGAAAGTTGCCACTGGACAATTACAGTGCAGTAGTTAACCCTTTGGGTGAAGAAGAATTGTTTGATAATCTGTGTTGTCAGGTGTATGATGACAAAGTAGAATCTGTAAAGAATAGGCCATTCTATTCTGTGTATGTGCAGGCAATGGGAAAGTGAACTGTAACAAGAGAGTAGGATGCAATGTAGTACTGTCTCGCCAGTCAACCGACCGAATAAGTCTCTAGTGGTATATATATATATATATATATATATATATATATATATATATATATATATATATATATATATATATATATATAACACCCACGAAAGGCATTTAATACCGAATTCTATCTTGGGAATATATATCCACTTGGAATTCATTTTATGGTAACAGCTTCTGGCCGGGTAGAGATTCGAACCCCCACCTCTGGGCCGGAAACCATACCAGCACGACTCTACCGACTGAGCTATCAAGAGATATAAAAGTTTATGACAAGTTCCCGTACATATTCTTGTCGAATTCAGGAATCTGTTCATAGACTTTGAAATAAACCTATATCCACCATGATAGCTGAATCGTGAGTTTGCTACATGTGGTATTTTAAATGAACATATATCACAAGCACACGTGATTTTAATCAATGTAAATATTATCCACGAAAGGCATTTAATACCGAATTCTATCTTGGGAATATATATCCACTTGGAATTAATTTTATGATAACAGGAATATGTACGGGGACTTGTCATAAACTTCTATCTCTCTTGATAGCTCAGTCGGTAGAGTCGTGCTGGCATGGTTTCTGGCCCACAGGTGGGGGTTCGAATCTCTACCCGGAAAGAAGTTGTAACCATAAAATGAATTCCAAGTGCAAATATATTCCCAAGATAGAATTCGGTATTAAATGCCTTCCGTGGGTGATATTTACATTGAATAAAATCACGTGTGCTTCTGATATATATATATATACATATATATATATATATATATATATATATATATATATATATATATATATATATATATATATTTATATATATATATATGTATATATATATATATATATATATATATATATATATATATACATATATATATATATATATATATATATATATATATATATATATATATATATATATATATATATATATATATATATATATATATATATATATATATACTGTGTATATATAAAATATATATGTATATTCTTACGAAACTGGTCTAGTGTAGAGTAAATATTTTATTAATTTATTTCATTTGTGAATTTAAGAGTTAAATAACCAGCTCGTAAGGTGAGTTTCTCTCTTGTGGGTTTAAGTAATTGTATGTTAATTGCATAAGAATTTCGTCATTCATTTCGTATTTTTCATTCAAGTCAGTATATGTAAATTTATGGTATTTTTAAGAATTAACTTTAATTATCATATTTTCTTACGAGGTCTTATGCAAACTCTTTTAAGTGTACTCTATGAGCCATACGAGGTATGAACGATGGCTAATGTGATTTTTTTATGTTTATACGAGGTATTGCGTCATGTTTGTAAGAAATGACGCAATTCTTATATTTTCCACTTGTTTATGAGTTAGCCGAGAGAGAGTCACCTCGCATGTGCGTTGGTCTTCATCTGTAACCTGATTGTTGGCAACCTTACGCTACTAGGTACTGCCCCGAAGGATCTAGAATAATTAAGTCAGTATAAATGTGCCCCTAGGAATGGATAGGAGCAGATGAGAACCAGCCTGTCCCTGTGAAAGAGCTAATATCCTCTCTCCTTAAGTGTCCACTGCAAAGTGAATAAGTTATTTACCCAACATATATCGCGTGTAGTGTGTTTAAACGTTAATGAAACTTTCAAGGTGATTTCAAATTTATTTTGTTAATGTAAATGCTGGTATTGTGCAAATTTTTTATAACTGGCCCTATGAGATAAGGTGAAAACTGGGAAGTGTATCTGTATTGCTATGTGGTCGGAAACTTCGTTTGAGCGAAAAACACGTAAGTTTATTATTTAGTTTTAAGTAAATTTCAATAAGAGTTTATTCA